>NC_035438.2:132062733-132662733 GCF_002127325.2 Helianthus annuus | reverse complement strand
TTGATGAATTCGCATGTTGTTTTTTGTACCAATTTCGCATGTGATAATTATTATGAAATAACATGTTTTTTTTTAACAATTTCGCATGTGGTAATTTTGATGAAATCGCATGTTAAAATACCAACATGCGAAATTGTTACAAAAAAAACAACATGCGAATTCAATGCGGGAAGATGATCGGACGGCTGAGATTGTAGCGTACGTAATGTACGATAAGGGCATTTGTACGTTAACCTAACCCTATATATATATATATATATATATATATATATATATATATATATATATATATATATAGGACAAGGATCCGTTAAGAACCACCATTTATTGCGAGAACCAATGTGAACACAACCAAAAATACCTAAAAATAGCTAAAAAACACACAATTTTTTTTAATATTTTTTATAAAAAAATCGCTACTTTTAGTAGCCAAATTTTTTTTAAAATTTTTTTTGGCTACTAAAAGTAGCGATTTTCACTTAAAAAATATTAATTTTTTTCTGTAAATTTTTTAGATTTTTTAAGTTTTTTTGGGGGTTTAGTTTTTAGCATTTTAGCTTGGGGGGGGGGGGGGTTAGGTTTTTTTTTTTTTTGGGGGGGGGGTGGGGGTGGGGGGTTTAGGTTTTTTTTTGGGGGGGGGTTAGGTTTTTTGGGGGTTTTAGTTTTTAGCATTTAGCTTGGGGGGGGGGGTTATGTTTTTTTCGGTTTTTTTAGCTATTTTTAGGTTGTGTTCACATTGGTTCTCGCGGTTCTCGCATGAACCTTGCCATATATATAGAGTGGGGTTCCTCTACAAAGTGTGTTTTTCCTACAAAGTGTAGGAAGTGATCTTGACCATTAGATGAGTGTGTTTGATGGTTGAGATTATATTGATGGTATTTTGGTAATATATTTGTCTTAAAAATAGGCTAATTTAATTGATTAAGGACAAATGTGTCATTTAATTTATTTTAAATAAGGAAATAACTGTCATACCATAACTTCCCCATCATTTTCGCAAGTTTCTCTCTCTCTCTCTCTCTCTCTCTCTCTCTCTCTCTCTCTCTCTCTTTCTATCTTCTCTCCTCGGAAACCACTGTGTTTTTAACCTCCACAGCTCCGAACCTGGTGTGTTTTATATTATGTATTTAAGACACTGATGTGTTCTATATTGTGTATTTAAGACCCTAGTATGTCTACATTGAATCAAACATTGGTGTGTTTTATATTATGTATTTCAGACACTGGTGGGTTTTATATCAGACGTTGGTGTGTTTTATGTGTAATGGGTGTGTGTAATTATGAAAACTGATATAACACAATGTGAAGAGCCCAGAAACAGATAAAAGGCAACGTCTAGAAAATTATAGATGTGTTTTATGTTTCGAAATTAATGAGGGGATTTGAAAACTGATATAACACAGTGTGAAGAACAAGAAACTGATAAAACACACCTTAAAGAAATAATGGAATTTGAATATGAATTTGCGATCATTGATGTGTGTAAAATACAACATATAAATCACATCAATTAAGGCATAAAACTAACCCTTTTTAAGTACTAATGTTGGAAAAAGAGTGTTTTTGTCTTTCTTTTGTATTTTTCAGGATGAAATGAGCTCAAATTCACAAAAGAAGTAAAAAAGACAACTAATTCTAGCATAAATACAAGAAAAGGAATAAAAGTAGACTGCCCGGACCCTCAACGGCATCCTCAAAGGCAAAGAAGAGAAAGCAGAAGTCTGAACACGCCCCGTGCTCAGCCAGCACGGGGCCGTGCCCAAGAAGCAGCATAAAAGACAAACTTATAGAAGCTTCCATTGCCCACCACGGGGCCGTGTCCAGCGGGCACGGGGGCGTGGTGAAAGTACAGCAGGCGCATTAATTGTAATTGCGAATTACAATTAACGAGGAGAGAGAGTGTCAGACGGGCACGGGGGCGTGTCCAGCGGACACGGGGCCGTGCCCAGCCTTCTGTTCAGCCTATAAATAGTAGTGCTTGGTTTCATTCCATCTCATCCCTTGGCACACCACCTCTCTCACACTTCATCCACCACCCACCACCACCATAACACCATCATCCACCACCATCATCCATTGTCCATCGTAGAGTGTGTGAGTCGTCTCGGGATCCAAGATTGATCGTAAGAGTTCTTGACAATCAAGGCCATGTTTGCCTAAGTCTCTTACATCACTTGGTGAAGACAAGTGTTTAGTATAATACTTTTTATTTTTAATCTTTTGCACTTTTTATTTGGTTTTGTATTAATGACTTTAATAACTAGTTGCTTATGTTGAAGGTGATCTTTCCTTATCGTTTGTCCGTGGTGTCTTGGCATTATTTTACTATCTATATAAAATAAAAGATTTTCACCATTCATATCTCCACGGCCTATATGGAGGTATGTTGGCTACCTGGTCTGGGGTTAAGGGAACGGTTTGGTAAAGGTCTTGCCCTTGTTCAGCGTTTAGAGGTCCTGCTTGGGACCTGGGTCAAATTTAGTAGGATCTCCTTCAATGCCCATAGGTATTGGATGGCGGGGATCCAAACTCTTTGACCCCCTCATAAGTTAAATACTATTAATACTATAAGCCGGCTATTTAGGACTGTATCCCTGCTGACTCAGACTACTTAGCCGAGGGTAACGTCACCGCCGAAAGCGGGGCCTACCACAATTTGCATTAATAACTTAATTCATTATCTTTCAATAATCCGACCCTTTAGGATTGTATCCTTGCTGACCAAAACTACTGGGTTGAGGGTAACGTCGCCTTCAAAAGAGGGGCCTACTACAATAACTAAGATAATCTCTTAAACAAGTGCAAAAGTGCGAAAATAATCAAAGGTTATACTAATACACGTGTCGGATCCAAGTGATTCATCTTGTCTATCTGTTTTATTTTATTTTTATTTTTCAGCATTTAGTTAGTATTTATTTTCTTAGTTTAAAAAACATTTTCTCTCAATTTTTGATTTGATTAGACGTTGAGGATAAACCGGTATTAAAAGCTCTTGTGTCCTTGGACGACCTCGGTATCTTACCAACACTATACTACGTCCACGATGGGTGCACTTGCCCATATGTGTGTTTAGTGTTAGTAAATATCGTGTTTTATAAATTTAAAACTTGGCTAAAAGTGTAAAAAAAGGCTTAAATATACATCAAAAATATAACACACTTCACGCACATCAAGTTTTTGGCGCCGCTGCCGGGGACACAAGGATTTTAAGAAAGTTAGGAATCAACGACCTAATCATATTTTTATTTCTCTTTTTAATTTTTAGGATTTTTCTTAGTTTTTCAGCTTCTGCAGAGCTCAGCACGGGGCCGTGCCTGCTGAACACGCCCCCGTGCTCAATCATTGGAACTGGCAATCCTGTTTTAAGTCAGACAGTAAGCTGAACACGGGGCCGTGTCCACTCAACACGCCCCCGTGCCCAAGATTCTCTTACTGAAAACAGAACTGTTAGATCCCGGCGGTTGGTAATTTCTGACACAAACATGGGTGATAGTAATTCTTTTTACTTTCGGCACTGTTATGGTATGTGGTGTCGATTATGTGGAGGCGAACATGAAGAATTAAAATGTTATTTTCTAAATTATAGGCCCCACTATATAGACCCACCGATTCCTTATAACCTTAAGAGGGGCGAAAGTAAAAATAAGCACTATCTCTCCCTCGAATGCGCCCAGCCAGATATTCTAGGGGAAATGCTCCTTGACGAGTTATTTCAACTAGAAGAACTAATTCTCAATTGGTCAAAAGAACTTAGGAAGGATTTTATTGATCCGCCCCAAGATGATGACCATGAGGAAATGTTGGAACCGCATTCCGACAACCTCGTTGCTCCTGAAAATACCTTCATACCTAGAAAAGACTTGGACGATAGTCGTCCCTGTGCCGATTGTGCCGTGAAGGACTCCCCATCGACTTCGTTCGATGTATACATAGACCTGAGCGATTCAGCATACACCTTCTTTAACGAGAGCCCGGAAAAGGGTTGGAGTTGTCCACCTAGAATGAAAACAGGAATTACCCTCACCGATAACCTCTTGCGTTCTCGCCTTAGTATAGGACAATTAAGGTATCTTAGGCACTTTGGGGTTGTTCCAACAAATCAAGAACCACCCGATATAAATAAGCTCCTTAGGAGCAACAAACTCCATAAAACAGCCTCCCGACACGGGGCCGTGTCCGGTCAACACGACCCCGTGCTCACTCAGAAGATTCTCTGCTGATTTTGTCAGAATACGGACAAAATGTGTCAGGATTTTCTCTGCACACGGGGCCGTGCCCAGCGGACACCGGGCCGTGTCCAGTGTGCTGTCGTTTTCTTTAAATGCAGCCTGATTCCTGCTCATTTTTGACCAATTCACTAAACAGAGATTCCTGGGATCTTCACATATACCATCCTAGGTAAGTGCTAAAAGAAGGTTCCCAAGGACCATCTTGTCTTTTCCACTTTTGTTCATTTCTCCTTCTTTCAAAATTTTTCAAAACATCTCCTCCATAGAAGCTTGGAAACCCCATGATTCCAATCTTCTATGTGAAGTTTGTAAGATTATTGGCTGCGGATTCTTGTTTAAAGTTAGTTCCATAACTTTGTTTTAAATTATCTAAGCTTAAACGGCAGTTAAAAGATGTTAAAATAATTTAAAACCCAAGAATCATTAGACAAAAATCCTGCAGACAACTGAACACGGGGCCGTGCTCAGTGAGCACGGGGCCGTGTTCGAGGTACTGTTCTGCAAAAGTTTAGTTATCTTCGGTTTCTTTCACAGAAAATGGCCAGCAGGAATAGCGGATCATCTTCACGAAATAACCGAAATGGAAGAAGGTCGTCCACAGCAGAAGATTCCCTAGTAAACTACGTTTACGCCTTGAGGGAAGCCATAGACGAAATGACGGGAGTAGAAGAAGCATTAGTGGACCGTATTAATCATCTGACGGTAGGATTGGAGGGCTGTCTTCGAGAAGTAAACCTCCTGCACCAGAGGTTAAACCTTCTCGCTTCCCCGCCTTTGGTTCCCGTGATAACCCAAAGAGCGTGGAATGTAGTGCCCGAGGTCATCATTCCGGCCGAATGGCACGCCATGCACCAAATGCCTCAACAAAGGGTGGTGCAAGGAGTCCCGGTGAGTGTTCCTCCTCAAGCCACTGAAGAGAATGAAGCTACCTTCTACCTCCCAAGGGAGATAGAAGAGTGGCTTTGAACAACAACCGAGGAGCCGTCGGCTAAAGGGTGTTACTACATCGGGAAGCTATTTCCGAAATTTTCCTAAATAAGTAGAACCTTTATGATAACCTCATGTATCCCCTAGTTATTTAGCTAACTATATGTAATTCTCTATGTTTGCAATGATATGATGGTTTCTAAGATTGATGGTTATTAATGAATAAAACACACTCATGGTGGTAATGGATGAAAAAGGGAACGAGAAAAATGGCCCCATGCACAAAGAACAGAGCAACCCGACACAAATCTCCATCACAGAAGGCTCAACACGGGCCGTGCCCAACCAACACGGCCCCGTGCTGAGCCACCTGCAGAAAAACGCCCAGTTCAGGTAACTGGACACGGGCCGTGTTCAGCGGACACGCCCCCGTGTCCAGGCTTCTGTCTTATTTCTTTAATTTCTGTTACTGGCACCTGACCACGGGGCCGTGCCCGGTCACCACGGGGCCGTGTCCAGGATGCCAGTAACATAAATCTTTGCTTTTTAACCCACTTTTACACATTCTAATCAACCGAAAATCTTATTTTTTGGACACATTGAGGACAATGTGTAATTTAAGTATGGGGGGATGCTAAAACTTTGAATTTTGCAAATCCTAATTACAAGCCTTACACAAAACTCTATTGGAACCGCTAAACACCCCAAATTTTTTCAAAAACTTTTCATTTTTTTTTACTTGTCTTGGTTTAACTTGGGAATAACAAGTTCTAAAAAGGTTATATTTTTATAAATTTACAACCGATAGCGTCGTGATAACAAAGAACCAACATAAAAAATTACGAAACGGCATAACAAGTCTAGTTAAAAATTCGATTATATATACTTGATCGCATTAAAAACCCATTCCCACAAAAGTAAGTTTTGAGCCTTTATTGAGCATACAAATATACATCTTTAGACTAAATGCTCATTTTTCGTTTCTTGTGTGAATAGCCGCTTGGTTCTTACAACTCTAGAACTTGCCACGACGATACATTCCCGGTCCTTACCAACTTAAACCCAAGTAAGTAAGTGATGGAGGCATTAGGACTAACCATATTTTTCTTTTCTACACCATTATTTTTCATTTTTTTACCACCTACCTAAAATCCCCCTAGTTAGCCCCTTTAAGCCTAAACCTTTCATTTCATTACCCTAAAAACCCTTTTTACCCACCAAAAACCCTTTTTTATTTTTTTTTCACCCTTTATTTTAGTAACAAGCTCGGTTTTTCGTAAGCTCGCTATTTTATGTGACTTTTCAAAAAAAAAATGATGAAGTCAAGAACAAACAAAAGCTATATAAAAGCTTGTTTGGAGAAATACTTCAAAATAAAAAGTCACTAAAAACAAGGTGTATCACGAAAACCGACGCTTTTTACGATTTTCGCCCTTTTACTAACCACTAACCCAACCACCCACCTTTAACCCAAGCCTAACCCTTCACCCAAAAAGTCCTCTTGATATTTACAAAGGTAAAAAGTTAAAAAGGAGGAGGATTGATTGCTTGGCAAGCCTATGGAAGGCGTAAGTTCCATGCCGCTCTCGAGTGATTCACTAAAAAAATTACACCTTCGGCCGAGTGTTGAGTGATCTCCCGTGAGGTATGTGAACTTGTATATAAATGGAATTTTAATAAGGCATGCTATGCCCGAATAAGTAATTTATCTTGTGAAACGTTCTAAATAAATCATAACGAATAGGATTGTAAATAAATAAAAATAAAAGTTACAAAGATCTTGGATTCCCGACATTCTATGACAAGCCAAAAACTTTCTCTTCTACCTATTCCATTTGGGAGTGTAAGCCACATTTAAAGAGTTTTGCTTGAGGACAAGCAAAAGTTCAAGTGTGGGGGTATTTGATGTGTGTAAAATACAACATATAAATCACATCAATTAAGGCATAAAACAAACCCTTTTTAAGTACTAATGTTGGAAAAAGAGTGTTTTTGTCTTTCTTTTGTATTTTCAGGATGAAATGAGCTCAAATTCACAAAAGAAGTAAAAAAGACAACTAATTCTAGCATAAATACAAGAAAAGGAATAAAAGTAGACTGCCCGGACCCTCAACGGCATCCTCCAAGGCAAAGAAGAGAAAGCAGAAGTCTGAACACGCCCCGTGCTCAGCCAGCACGGGGCCGTGCCCAAGAAGCAGCATAAAAGACAAACTTATAGAAGCTTCCATTGCCCACCACGGGGCCGTGTCCAGCGGGCACGGGGGCGTGGTGAAAGTACAGCAGGCGCATTAATTGTAATTGCGAATTACAATTAATGAGGAGAGAGAGTGTCAGACGGGCACGGGGGCGTGTCCAGCGGACACGGGGCCGTGCCCAGCCTTCTGTTCAGCCTATAAATAGTAGTGCTTGGTTTCATTCCATCTCATCCCTTGGCACACCACCTCTCTCACACTTCATCCACCACCCACCACCACCATAACACCATCATCCACCACCATCATCCATTGTCCATCGTAGAGTGTGTGAGTCGTCTCGGGATCCAAGATTGATCGTAAGAGTTCTTGACAATCAAGGCCATGTTTGCCTAAGTCTCTTACATCACTTGGTGAAGACAAGTGTTTAGTATAATACTTTTTATTTTTAATCTTTTGCACTTTTTATTTGGTTTTGTATTAATGACTTTAATAACTAGTTGCTTATGTTGAAGGTGATCTTTCCTTATCGTTTGTCCGTGGTGTCTTGGCATTATTTTACTGTCTATATAAAATAAAAGATTTTCACCATTCATATCTCCACGGTCTATATGGAGGTATGTTGGCTACCTGGTCGGGGGTTAAGGGAACCGTTTGGTAAAGGTCTTGCCCTTGTTCAGCGTTTAGAGGTCCTGCTTGGGACCTGGGTCAAATTTAGTAGGATCTCCTTCAATGCCCATAGGTATTGGATGGCGGGGATCCAAACTCTTTGACCCCCTCATAAGTTAACTACTATTAATACTATAACCCGGCTATTTAGGACTGTATCCCTGCTGACTCAGACTACTTAGCCGAGGGTAACGTCACCGCCGAAAGCGGGGCCTACCACAATTTGCATTAATAACTTAATTCATTATCTTTCAATAATCCGACCCTTTAGGATTGTATCCTTGCTGACTCAAACTACTGGGTTGAGGGTAACGTCGCCTTCAAAAGAGGGGCCTACTACAATAACTAAGATAATCTCTTAAACAAGTGCAAAAGTGCGAAAATAATCAAAGGTTATACTAATACACGTGTCGGATCCAAGTGATTCATCTTGTCTATCTGTTTTATTTTATTTTTATTTTTCAGCATTTAGTTAGTTTTTATTTTCTTAGTTTAAAAAACATTTTCTCTCACTTTTTGATTTGATTAGACGTTGAGGATAAACCGGTATTAAAAGCTCTTGTGTCCTTGGACGACCTCGGTATCTTACCAACACTATACTACGTCCACGATGGGTGCACTTGCCCATATGTGTGTTTAGTGTTAGTAAATATCGTGTTTTATAAATTTAAAACTTGGTTAAAAGTGTAAAAAAGGGCTTAAATATACATCAAAAATATAACACACTTCACGCACATCATCATCATGATATAAAATATTGTAGTCGATTTTGAAATCAATGGAGATATGCAGTTTCCTAAAATAACTCTTTAATTTGTTTAGGATAATAAATCTTCCATAATTAAAATAATTATCCAATTACCATTATACCCTTATGTATAAAATAACTAAATGCCACATGTCTAAAGGAGATTGCTTCCTACACTTTGTAGGAAAAGTAGGCTTTGTAGCCAACTCCTACCCTATATATATATATTTATATATATATATATATATACTATATACTATATAATAAAAGAAACCATGTTAGGGATACATAGCGATCTATGAGGCGGTCTGAATTATTTTTCTAAATATTTATTATAGAAAGTCAATTATTAATAATATTAAAAATAAAATTTAAAATTTGTAGAAGAGATTTTAATGATAAAGATAACTGATAATAATATATTAATTATTATAATCGTATATTAGTTATTAAAATCTAAAAAAATATATTAGCTTTTTAAATATTTATAAAGATAATGATTTTATTTAATTGGTAGTTTTAATTGTTTTTATATTTTGATGATAAGGACAAGGATAACTGATAATCACATTGTTTTGGTCAAAAATTACCTAAGCAATTTAGTGAACAAATTAGTTAAGTGAGGTAGTGTGCTAGAAAGTGTTGTTGAAAATGTGCTTGTTAAGTTGTTTATAAAATCAGTATTCGGGATACGGCTCAGGATATCGAGCTGTATCAATGATCAAACAATGAGCAGAAAGTAAAGTAAATGACACGAGATGTACGAGGAAAGCCCTTGATCAATCTAGATCGCCGGCATAAAACCTCGGGAGCTGACAATCGCAGCTGCCTTGTTCCTTTATTGCTTCAAATATCAGGATACAGTGCAGGATGTGGTGCGGATCAACTAAGTGTTACAATATGATTTGGATACAAGTGTGGTGATTGCTGTGAACTAGAGAGTAAGAGCGTACGGAAGTGTTGGTGAAAGAGTGTGTGCCTTAAACTGATCCGCCACATCTATTTATAGTAAAGATAAACCAACAAACTATCCTAAACTTGTGGGATTCACCGGATATTCCTTCATTGAACGTTGTAGACCTGGTCTTTCGGGCTCAACGTCTCTTCTTCAACAGATTCGTCCGAGTCTTGAGGAGAAGAAGTCCTTTCGACCGTTAGTAAGCCTTAACCTCCAACCTGCACGTGGTTAATTAATAAATCTCAGGATATTACCCAAGATGTCAGCAATATCCTCTTCCAGCATCCTGGTCACAAGTGAACAAACAAAGGCAGGATATTGGTCAGGATATGTATGCTTAGAAAACGACCCATAACAATTGTCCCCAAATATATCTGTTGGTGTACCAATCCAACGGATATATTTTGAAAATCTTATCCCATAACTCATGGCATTCAAAACGAAGCGACGGTCAAGATCACATCGTAACTTCCAACGCGTCTTTTACTCAATGGAGATTTACGATGCCCCTATATCTTCTCTCTTCTTGTTTGAAAAGCAGATATCTCCAACAGAACCTTCAGGTAATTTCTTCATTTCAAATTTTCTTCCTGTCAATTTACTTCATTTCGCTTGCAATGGATACCGAGATCTTCACTCAGCAGAATCTCCTTAAAAATCCCGAAAAGGAGGCCTGCGCTTTTGACAATGCGGACATCGTAGCTTTAAGAGCTTCCGGCGCTTTTACCGACAGCACAGTCTTCAGACCATTCGATCGGTCAGTCTGATCGGATGTTTCTTCTACCGAATGGATTTGTTTTCCGGCATATCCCTTTTCACTAGGTCTTCGGTACCCTTTTCCTGAATTCATGATGCAATTCTTTCGAACCACCGGCATCTCCTTTGCCCAAACCATGCCCATGGTTTGGAGAGTACTGATTGTACTTAATCAAATCAAAAACCTCCACTGTTCCGACCTTCACATCGAGGACTTGCTTATCGCTTATCGTCTCCGATCCCACGGCTCTAGCCGATTCTTGCTTTTCTCGACATCCAGCAAACCCTTGATTCTCAAAGCCACCAAAAACGAAGACGGATGGCAACGCAAATTTTTCTTTGTCAAACGAGATTCCATTGCCGAGGGTGCCAACCTTCCGGTGGAGTGGTTAACCACCGGTAGGATCATAAATATCCTCATAGACCATTTAATTGCTGTCTTCTATTAATACCCTTCTTTTTTATCTTTATGCAGTGAACTTTAAGGAAGTTGCGCCCCCTAGCGCTGACTCAGAACAGAGAATCAATACCATTTACCGGTTACCTGCAATAGATAGAACTTTCACCACACACGTCCCGAGTTCCAGCCAATACTCATCATCCGAGATGTTTGGTAAGAATTTCTTTCAGAATAATTAGTCAAAATAGTATAATGATAAAAATAAAGATTAAGACTTTTCCCTTTTATGCAGCGCCAGCTAAGATCCCTGAAGTTTTTGATCTTGACGAATTGGACAGCTATTTTGATCAGATCCAGGTCAAGAAAGAGCCTAACCCCAAAACCACAGCTACATCCAGACCTAGCAGCTCCAAAGCCATCGTCATACCTAAACCTTCACGGGCCACCAAACCCCGGAGTTCAAGCTCCCGCAAAAGGAAAGAACCTGATTCCCCTGTCATTTCTGACACATTTCCTTACGAGAAGCACGGGTTCATTGAAGCTAGTGGGTTTATGACTTCTTTTCTTAATCAAGTCAGTATCCTCATACCGTATCCTACGATTTACACTATTATCCAAGGTTTATCAGTATTAATACCTATCTTTTTACCTTTGCAGGGTCTCGAGCGTTTGGTTAACCTATATCAAGAATCCTGCAAGCTTAACAAGACACTCGAATCCAAATTAAAGGAAGCAGAAGCCACGATCTCCGACCAAGGTATGATTGCGGCCGCCAAATCTCGTCATTACGAGGAGAAATACAAAGCTATGACCCAAGAACACCAAGCTGCTCTCAACCAAGCCACTCTTCAAGCCCAGGCCGATCTAGAAGCCGCCCATGTGCAGTACGAGAGGGATATGGTTAGCTACCGGGAGAGCCTCAAAAGTTCCGTTGTCATCTCTCTCCTTCAAGCCAGGTTGAAGATGGCTCACGAAGCCAAAACATTAGGCTTCGAGTGTCCTTCCTGGGATGTTAGTGCTTGGGAGACCAAGCTAAAGAACCTCGGCGGCACCTTTTCCAAATCAAATGTCGACGAGTCTTCCAAAGCGGCCGAAAAAGCAACCGATGTTGAGAAGGATGCTGAGGCGGATCCCAAGACGGATGCCGCTGAAACCACAATGGACCAAGAAGGCGCTACCCCCTAGAACTTATTTCCTTCGAATTATTCGAACAATTTTATGTTTCTAAGAACAATTTACGTTTTCGTACCTAAACAATTCGATAGCCGAAGGTGGATGGGTCCTGGGTTTCAGGATGAAACCTTCGGTTATCAAAGAATAATTTCATCTCTTTATATTTCTAAGTATAAATTTTAGCTTTGCAAAAATTTCATACTGTTATCTTATAATATATCCTGATCGGTATCCTCAGCAATATACTATAAAACCTTTTATTAGATAGAACTTACAAACATCGCTTCAGCTTCGTAGAAAGTTTTAGATAAACGACCAGTTCCAAACTATCATTAGTTTCAAACACCCTAATCAAATATTCTGAAAAAAGACTTTGAGAATATATCAGGATACTTGTCCTTTTTATAAAACATAATGTCACTAAAAACCTAAATGATGTTCACAAAGGAAAGATCATACCAGAAATAGGGTATAAACCTATTACCAAACTTCAGTCCCTTTGCAATTCTTCCCATAAAGATGTCCCTAGTGCAAGGTATTTAGTGCATTACTTCCACATCCCAGCTTTTTAGCTTTTGCACCACCACCTTAATGGGAATGTCCCCTGTGTACAATGCCTTCAAATACTTTAGAAATCTTCTGAATGTTAGTTTCCATTGTCTAGGCAGTTTTTATGTCCTAAGGGCAAAACCCAAGGATGTACTGGAGATAAATCCCTTGTATCCTGGGGAAAATCCCAAATTTTCATGCGCTACAGGCGGGAGTGTATAAACTCCAAGACTTAGAAAGGTGAAAACCTTTAAACCTTAGAGAGTATGAAAATACCCTTTCGTGAGAGAGGGTGATCAATCCTCATATACCTTTAGGATTCAGGATATAGCCAACAGTAACGAAATTGTCAGCCACTTTTACATGGACTGGTCCCGCCACCTTGAACTATCCCTGAATAACTTGCGCTCCAGGCGGGGTGTTTAAACCCAATTCGGAAGAAAGGTGAATACCTTTAAACTTGTGAAGGGATCAGTATCCCTTAAACGTGAGAGAGGGGGCCAATCCTCTAATCTTTCGAGTTATCCTGAGCACATATCCTGGAGCTACATCCTGAAACATATCTTGCAAAACAACTGTAAACTAAGGTGGGTGTTAGCTTGGCTAACACCCCTCCGATGCTTAAGTCAGTATTGGGTTACAAAGAATAAATTAAACCAAACATATTTAAAAAAAATAGAATTCATTCCATCCTGAGTTAGAAATTAAATTCTAAACTCACTTGAAATAGAGCTTGAGGTGTATAGCATTCCAGGACCTCGGTAGCATATCCCCCTCCATATTCTTGAGTCTGTATGCTCCTTTTCCTGCTTTTGATTCAACCTCGTATGGTCCTTCCCATTTTGGGGCTAGCTTGCCATCGGCAGGATTAGTAGTATTCTGAAAAGCCTTTCTTAGCACCCAATCTCCAACCTTGAACCTTCTGGTCCTAATGTTCTTTTTATATGCCCTGGATATTCTCTGTTGATATGCTGCCATCCTTAGCCTTGCCGCATCTCTTTTTTCATCTATAGTGTCTAAATCTTGACACAAGGCTTCAGGATTCTGCTCAGGATCACTTAGGGTAGATCTTACAGTGGGCATCGTCATTTCTGTCGGGATTACTGCCTCTGCTCCAAATACTAAGGAAAATGGAGTTTGCCCAGTAGCATTCTTCACAGTTGTCCTGTCAGCCCATAGGACAAATGGTAATTCTTCTGCCCATCTTCCCTTCTTAGCCCCAAGTCTCTTTTTCAAATTGTTGACAATTATCTTGTTTGAGGATTCTACCTGGCCATTCGCTTGAGGGTGTACTGGAGTGGATGTTATCATTTTGATCCCCTAACTCTTGCAGAAATCAGTGGTCCTCTTGCTTATAAATTGGGACCCATTATCACAGATGATTTCAGCTGGTACCCCAAACCTGGTCAGGATATTCCTTTTTATGAAGGATACTACTTCTTGGTCTCTAACTTGGACAAAGGCTTCAGCTTCAACCCACTTAGAGAAATAATCCGTCATTGCTAGCATAAAGACTTTTCCTCCCGGGGCCTTTGGTAATTTTCCTACTATATCCATCCCCCACTTCATAAATGGCCAAGGGGAAACAATAGGATATAACGGTTCAGCGGGCTGATGCAATATGTTACTATGTCTTTGGCACACATCACATCTTCGAGCATACTCTGCGGCATCTTTTCTCATTGTTGGCCAATAATATCCTGTCCTTAATACTTTCGAAAATAATGACCTGCCCCCAGTATGGTTACCACAATCCCCTTCATGTATATCCCGAAGTACTTCTTTGGCTTCAGGATCCTCCAAGCATCTCAAGTATGGTCCTGCAAGAGATTTCTTATATAAAATATTATTTATAATAGTGAATCGTGATACCTTCATCCTAAACGCCTTAGGATTTTCATCTTCGGGGATATGTCCTTCCTTGAGATATCTCATAATTGGAGTCGTCCAGGATTTAGGATCCCCTTCAGGATACACCACTCCAGGATTTTGAATACTTGCTACTTCCTTATGTTGAGGATCCGTTGCAGGATATAGGATATGTAATATCAGTATCGGGGTCCCTTCTGGTATCCTGATTGATGACCCCAAGTTTGCCAATGCGTCTGCTTCGGCGTTATCCTCTCTTGGTACCTGTTCAAGTGTAAAAATATCGAAATATCCTACTAATTTTTTAAGAATACCGAGGTATTCAATTAGTTTCTCACCCTTGACTGCATAGGATCCATTAAAATGATTAGTAATTAACAAGGAATCAACATATACTTGCAAATTCTTGATATTCATATTCTTAGCCAATTCTAATCCTGCAATTAAAGCTTCATATTCTGCCTCATTGTTAGTAGCGGGGAATTCACATCTAACAGCCTGGGGTATTATGTCCCCCTGTGGCGATTTTAGTAGTATACCTAAACCTACACCCCTTACATTAGATGCACCATCAGTATATAATGTCCAGGATTCTAAGTTCTCTCCTAGTTGTTGCACTTCTAGGTCTACTTCATTTTGAATATCACTACTGAAATCAGCCACAAAGTCCGCTAGAGCCTGAGACTTTATTGCATTTCTAGGTTCATATATTAAATCATAGGCACTTAATTTTACCGACCACTTAGCCATTCTACCCGACATCTCCGGTTTCCTAAGCACATTCTTAACAGGATAATTGGTTTTAACATGAATCCTATGTGTTTCAAAATAATGTCTAAGCTTTGTTGATGCCATTACTAGCGCCAATATTAGCTTTTCTAAGTGAGAATACCTAGTTTCAGCATTTAACAAACTTTTGCTAACATAATAAACAGGATACTGCTGACCTTCATGATCCTTTATGAGTACTGCACTTACTGCATTCCCTGATACTGCAAGATACAGGGATAATGGTTCACCATCTTCAGGCTTCATCAATAGAGGCGCGGTTGAGAGATACTGCTTCAAATCCTGTAGGGCTGCTTCATGCTTCTCGCCCCATTCAAATTTCTTATTCTTTTTCAGGATATCATAGAATTCTTTACACTTTTCCGAGGATCTTGAAATAAACCTATTCAAGGCTGCCACTCGTCCTGTTAGCCGCTGAACATCCTTCATATTCGAGGGTGACTTTATATTCAAGATAGCTTTAATCTGCTCCGGGCTCGCCTCTATCCCTCTTTTTGTCACCATGTATCCAAGAAACTTTCCTGCCCCCACTCCGAAATGGCATTTAGCAGGATTCAGCTTCATGTTGTATTGATCCAGGATATCAAATGCTCCCTTGATATCCTGGAGGTGATCCTCAGCCTTTTTAGATTTCACCACCATATCATCGATATACACTTCCATGGTGTCCCCCAGTTTGTCTTTGAACATCATGTTCACCAATCTCTGGTACGTCGCACCTGCATTTTTTAAACCAAAAGGCATAGCAGTATAACAGTAAATACCTGTTGGTGTCATGAAAGCAGTATCCTCCTGGTCTGAAGGTTCCATTTGAATCTGCTGGAATCCTGAGGATGCATCCATGAAGGTTAACATTTCATGGCCGGCAGTGTCATCCACCATCGAGTCTATATGAGGCAGAGGGAATGGGTCTTTTGGACAAGCTTTGTTCAGGTCTGTGTAGTCTACACAAACTCTCCATTTCCCGTCCTTCTTTTGAACCACTACCACATTTGCTAGCCATCTAGGGAATTTGACTTCTCTAATCATTCTAGACTTCAATAATCTTTCAACTTCCTCTTGGATAATTGCGTTCCGTTCAGGGGCGAATTTCCTTCTCTTTTGTTGTATAGGCTTGTATGACCTGTCAATTCCAAGCTTGTGAGTAATAATGTCTTTTGATATACCTGTCATATCCTCATGCTTCCATGCGAATGTAGACATCCTGCATTTCAGAAAGTTAGTTAATTGTTCTTCAATATCCTGAGGGATATTGGTCCCTACGAGCACCGAGATATCAGGATTATCCTGGTCCAGGATAACTTTCTTCACATCCTGCTCCGAATTCTCCACGATATCCTGGGCCCGCATCTTTAATTGCTATGCTGGATTTGGTTTGGCCGAGGATTTCATTGAGGATGAGTAACATTCTTTCGCTTCTTGCTGATCACTATCGATTTTGACAACTCCCCAAGGGATAGGAATCTTAATGCATTGGTGATATGTTGATGGAACGGCCTTCATATCATGAATCCACGGTCTTCCCAGGATGATGTTATAGCAGGACAGAGAATCCATCACACAGAAACGTTGCATCTTGTTGACTCCTTCAACATATACGGGCAGCTTTATCTCTCCCACTATGTTCCTAGCTTCTCCACTGAAACCAACGAGCACAGTAGACTTCGAAGTGATATCCATTGGAGACACATTCATTCTCTTCAGAGTCATTGGAGACACATTCATTCTCTTCAGAGTCATTGGAGACACATTCATTCTCTTCAGAGTCTCCAGTTGGATTATGTTGACGGAACTGCCATTATCAACCAGTATCCTACGTACAAAATGGTTAGCCACATATAACGTTATTACCAGAGCATCATGGTGAGGATCCTGGACAGTATCCCTGTCATCAGCGTCAAACGTGATCATTTTGTCAGTTGTGAGGGTAGTCATCTTGACAGGTTTGTCTCCCCTCTCAGCCTTATCTTCTTTTGCATGTCCCTTTGCCGCTGAATACGAAGTCCCACAAATATCGGATCCTCCCGAAATAAAGTTGATTATCTTGGCTTCCGGGGGAGGTGAGGCCACTCGCTCAGGATCCTTTTCAGTATCCTGTCCTTTGTTCTTTTTTCTTCCCAAGAGATCTTTTAGATATCCCTTGCTCAGAAGATAGCTTATTTCCTTCCTCAAAGCAATGCAATCCTCCGTAACATGTCCGAAATCCTCATGGAAGGCACACCATTTGGATTTATCCTTCCAATCAGCTTTTTGTTGATTCTTCCGAGGCCACCTGGCTTTATCTCCCAGACCCTGCATAGCATACATTAGTTCAGGTATATTAACAGAAAAACAATATTCAGATAATTCAGGATATTCTTCAGGATCCTCGTCTTCAACAGCATTCACTCGCTTGTTATCATTTCTGCCATATGGCTTGGAGCGATATGGCTTATATGAGGATTCTGATTTCCTGTTAGTTGATTCGTATGTTGAGGATGCATTCATCCTTTCTTGCATTTTCTTGTCATCCTCCAACCGAATATATCTTAGAGCCCTGTTACGAGCCTCGTCGAGATTCCTGCAGGGATTCATTACAAGATCCTGATAAAAATGAGAGTCCTTTTGTAACCCCATCTTAAAGGCTTGCACAGCTGTTGCAACATCAAGATGCGGAATATCCAAGGATTCTCGACTGAATTTGTTCACGTAATCCCTCAAGGATTCCTGAGGTCCTTGAGTTATCCTGTAAAGATCACTGGTTAGTTTTTCAAAACTCCGACTGCAAGAAAATTGACTATTAAATAAATTCACTAAGTGGGCAAATGATGTAATCGAATGCGGAGGAACATTTAACAGCCATTTTAAGGCTGATCCTGTTAAAGTAGAACCGAAACCCTTGCACAGGCAAGCTTCCTTGAGATCCAGAGGGATAGGGTTGATCTCCATCCTTTCCCTATACTGGGCAATATGCTCTTCAGGATCCGTGGTTCCATCGTAAAGCTTCATGTTCGGAGTCTGAAATCTTTTTGGGATTTCAGCATCACATATAGGATGTACGAACCGAGATATCCTGTGGCTATCCTGGGATACTTCAGGAATTGGCTGCACCACCCCAGGTACACTGTATATCATATCCTTTAATTTCTGAAGCTCCCTGGATAATTCTGATGTTACAGTTGTATCCTGCAAAGATCCAACACTGTTAGTGGCAATAGCATTATTATTATTAGATACGTTACCAGTCGGAGGATTCTGCCCATATCCCGAAACATATCCTGAGCTCCTCACGGTTGACATCCTAACCGAGGAGGGTATCTCAGGAGTAGGATTCTGAGGGAGGCTGGGCACAATATTCCCCCTATTATCCTCAGTATACACGGCTGAACTAAAGTTCAAAGCTCTGGGCTGTAATGGAGTGACGATATTCT
Source organism: Helianthus annuus (assembly GCF_002127325.2). Lineage (NCBI taxonomy): Eukaryota > Viridiplantae > Streptophyta > Magnoliopsida > Asterales > Asteraceae > Helianthus > Helianthus annuus. Next base: position 132,644,064 of record NC_035438.2, on the reverse strand, counting down.
CAGCAGGTCTGCTCGAGCCGGACTTTAGGAGTTGTATCTCCCTTAACAGCATCTGGTTTGTTTCCTGTTGCTGCCTCATTTGTTCCTGTACACTCCCAAATAAGGTTAGAATTTCATCATTAGAAGCCAAAATCGGAGCAGATCCCTGAACAGTCCGGGTAGGGATAATGTCCTGAGGTTGCGAAGAAGATTGAATCCTTGGAGGAGGTGGTGGAAGCACTGGACCAGTAGTAGCAGAAGTCATAGCAGACACAGTAGAGGAACTTATGGATAATGTGGCAAAAAGTTTTGAAAACAGAAAACTGATTAGCGATTTGATAAAGATTTTTTAGTAAAGAGAGCACCACTTGCCCCACGGTGGGCGCCAAATTGTTTTGGTCAAAAATTACCTAAGCAATTTAGTGATCAAATTAGTTAAGTGAGGTAGTGTGCTAGAAAGTGTTGTTGAAAATGTGCTTGTTAAGTTGTTTATAAAATCAGTATTCGGGATACGGCTCAGGATATCGAGTTGTATCAATGATCAAACAATGAGCAGAAAGTAAAGTAAATGACACGAGATGTACGAGGAAAGCCCTTGATCAATCTAGATCGCCGGCATAAAACCTCGGGAGCTGACAATCGCAGCTGCCTTGTTCCTTTATTGCTTCAAATATCAGGATACAGTGCAAGATGTGGTGCGGATCAACTAAGTGTTACAATATGATTTGGATACAAGTGTGGTGATTGCTGTGAACTAGAGAGTAAGAGCGTACGGAAGTGTTGGTGAAAGAGTGTGTGCCTTAAACTGATCCGCCACATCTATTTATAGTAAAGATAAACCAACAAACTATCCTAAACTTGCGGGATTCACCGGATATTCCTTCATTGAACGTTGTAGACCTGGTCTTTCGGGCTCAACGTCTCTTCTTCAACAGATTCGTCCGAGTCTTGAGGAGAAGAAGTCCTTTCGACCGTTAGTAAGCCTTAACCTCCAACCTGCACGTGGTTAATTAATAAATCTCAGGATATTACCCAAGATGTCAGGAATATCCTCTTCCAGCATCCTGGTCACAAGTGAACAAACAAAGGCAGGATATTGGTCAGGATATGTATGCTTAGAAAACGACCCATAACACACATATTAAAATAAAAATACTTATTTTAATCAACTGTTTCGTTAAAATGATTTATTCAATACATGTAGAACATATATATTTTTTATACATGTGGTATATTTAGAATTCTATTTCTAATAAATGATCTCATTATCCTGTTTTACACTACAATGAAATAATAATATTAACTCATAATATCCAGCTTATCTCTTGTATATTTAATATTTTTTTACTAAAATATTTCGTTTCTTTTTTTCTGCTGATTATCTAACATCAGGTAATACGTAAATTTCTAACCTAATAATAAATAAAAAAACAATGACTAAATGTGTTAACGGATTACATTATTCGTGTAAGACATGTGTTTATCCAAATCATGCAATACACGAGTTTTTAAAAGATGTAACTATTTTATTACTTAGTATATAAAATTATATTTATTCAACTCGTGTAATACACGGGGTTCTAACCTAGTATATATATCTATCTCTTATACTAAAGCAAAATAATGGTTGACCATTTGACCATTATGTGGCATATCTCTTTAGCCAGAGAATTCATTTTTTGAGCGCCATTTCTCTATTCTCTCTATTCTCATTCAATTCTCCTTACCACTTACAATTCCTTCATTCTTCTTTCACACGCTCCTTGGATTATATATGGAAACTTGAATAATTCTTCAGTTACTGGAAGATCATATGGAAGCGTTTCCAATCTTTTGCAATTAGTCAAAAGGGTTATTCTTCTACCTTGAAACCCTAATATGTTCGAATTGAACCATGATGTTGTGATCGATTGATTGATTTTACAATTACGTGATATGGCTGAATGAATACAGATGCTGAAAACCCTTTGCCACATTACCTGGTAAGTTTTTTTCTCAATTCGTAACCTAATTCACGCAAGTTTCTTATGTTGATTTGTGTTTCATGTCTTTGTAAGTTTCTTATTTACATATTTTGTTCTTATTTTCTATAATCGATTGTTTTGATTCCACGCCGCTGTGCTCTCCAACAATCCCTTCAATAGCGGCTACACAAGAGGATCCCTGATTCCAGTCAAATCAAGAAATGACGTTCAATGAGCCATGAATGGAGCCGAGTGTCAGCTTCGTTAAAACTCTCAGGTTTGATTTCAATTTTAGGTTAATTTGATTTCTCATTTGTGTTTTATTTTAGATCTGGTTGATGTTTCGATTTTGCATTTATTTTTCACCATCTAAACGAAGTAGAATAACCCTAAATTTATAATGGGATAATCGGTTGTTGATTCTGAGATGATGCACAATTAAGTATTGGCATGTTCTATGGTGAACATGATATCATGTCCGACACATTTTCTTATGATCGATTTCTAACAGATTTTTCATTGTACATGATATGGTGTTGTCGGTGGGTTTTGTTCAATAGTTAAACTGTAATGCTTTCTTTTGATAAATTATAGTGTTATACTAACCCCTTCGACGTATTCATTTTATCATTTTTATTGACAGAGGAATTTTTTTCTATGCAGGTAACGGAGGCTCTTGCACGTGCAGGTCTCGAGTCGTCTAACCTCATTCTCGGTATTGACTTCACCAAGAGCAATGAGTGGACAGGTAAAATTATAATCCTCAGTAATTTTAAATTACTTTACGAAAGTGGTTATGCTAACCACACGTTTGGTAAATAGGTTCAAGATCCTTCCACAGAAAAAGTTTACATCATATTGGAGATGATTTAAATCCCTATGAAATGGTGATATCCATTATCGGGAAAACCTTAGCAGCTTTTGATGAAGATAATTTGATCCCGTGTTATGGATTTGGAGATGGTATGGTTTTATTCTTTATAAGTATATTAACTTATATACGGGTTCGCAAAAATCTTTTCAACTTTTATTTAATTGCAGCATCCACACACGATCAAGATGTTTTCAGTTTTTATCCCGAAGAGAGGTGTTATAATGGATTTGAGGAAGTCTTGAGTAGGTACAGGGAGCTTTTACCCCATCTAAAGCTTGCAGGTGTTATATCTTTTCTAACATTATCTTGAGTAGGTACAGGGAGCTTTTACCCCATATAAAGCTTGCAGGTGATATCTTTTCTAACATTATCTTCGTTTATGCTTACTATGCGTGAATGTTTATTTATTGTCACCATAGGCCCAACATCATTCGCCCCTGTAATTGAGAAGGCTATGACAATTGTTGAAGAAAGTGGTGGGCAATATCATGTGTTGGTTATAATCGCTGATGTTCAGGTAATATTTTATATTTCTCTTATTTCAAGTTAAATTTGCTTCTTTTAAATTGTCTGGAATTAAATATTTTGTGCTTTATATAGGTAACAAGAAGTGTGGATACTGGGCGTGGTCAATTGAGTCCACAAGAACAGAAAACTGTAGATGCCATAGTTGAAGCAAGGTGCTTTTCTGCAACTTTAGTAAGTTTATAAAATGTTTTTTTTATAGTTTCTTCCAGCTGAAGTGGAATGCTCTTTTTGACAGCAAGCTTCCACTATCAATTGTATTAGTTGGAGTTGGTGATGGGCCATGGGACACAATGAAGGAATTCGATGATAATATCCCTTCTCGGAACTTTGACAATTTCCAGGTATATAATAATTGCTGATTTCAATATTATTTATAGAGGTGGCTTTTCAATAATTTTGATTTCAATGTCCACCTATTTATTAATGTATGGAAAAAGAGAACGGTTTAATAAGTTGAAAGTAATGAGTAGAGGGGCCTAAAATGAAATTCAAACTCAAGATTCTAACAAACCTCCATTATTCTAACAAACCTCCATTATTCATGGATTTGTGTTTTTGAATTTGGTTTTGTATGTTTAAGGTTTTGCTAAACTGTAAATATTGTTTATCTTTAGTGAAAAGAAAAATGCAGCTCCTTATATTTAACCTTTTAGACTAATTGTTTGTAGGTTATCTTTTGATGAGAGATTGATGGATGATTTTTGAGCTGGTACGACCTATGGGTAATGTTGTTCCAAATTCGATTATAGTATTAGCTAAGAAATTCAACCGAAATTATCCTTTGATGAGATTGATGGATGATTTTCGATACGACACATACTTGAATATGGATCAAGTAATAAACATAAACATCTTATATGGTAAATTCTTTTGTTCATTGGGCATATTCTGTTACCAGTCTTGACATTCTGTTCAGTGGTTGTGAAACTATGATGACATGTGAGTTTTTTTAATGCATAAAACTTATTAAATCGTTCATTCACATTAAATATTGTTAAATTAATTCATTTCTTTAATAATTATAGGATGATGACATAGTGAATACATGCAACCTTAGAAAGTGCAATGATGCTGTCACGGAAGGACTTATGTTGTGAGGCCAAAAGGGAAGCACCTAGCAACGGTTGTTTGATTGCATGGTCTTGGTGACAATGGCTCCAGGTTGTTTAATGAAGTTTCAATGTTGATATTTTCTTTCTATTCTGTTTTTGGCATTTATATACTTACGAATTGGTTAATTTGGGTTGTATTTGATCCCAAATGGGTCAAATCAATATATCTAGCTGAAAGGGGACTGGTTGAAAGTTCTTCAAAGTATATTTTTATACATACAACCTTCTAAAAACAAAGATATATGATAACAAAGCATGTAATGTTTTTTTTTTTTTTTTTGGTTTAGGACATCCTAGATAGGGTTGGGTTTATCGTAAGCTGTCAAAGGTGCAAAAAACAGGGAACATTTCAGCATACTACACATCACTAAACAAGCCAAAACAGTAGAAATTATTATATTATATATGAATTACATGCTGGTTGATGTTTCATTTGGTTAATGTGTTACTAGGTTGACATCAACTCTTTTGTGGGCATGTCTTCTATTTAACTTTTAGAGTTAATTGGTCTTGCTTATATGCTTGTGGGAAGAAATATCTAAAGATTGAACCTAGAAAAGAACACGTTTAACTATATGTTTTTTTTGAAGAGGTTGCAGTATGGGTTGTCCATTTTTTCAAACTTCAATTACAATTATAGATTGAATTACTTAAACAAAACATTTGTGGAAGTTGTATAGGCTAAATAGACTTTGGGCAACATTTAATGAACTTCCATTTTGACCCGTTTGGGATTAAACACGGTTCAAGTAGAGTGGGAGACCCATTTACATGTAACCATGTCAAACCTTTCAATTTTCATGTAAAAGTTTCATGACTTCATCGCATCCACATAATATACTGTTATTTGATGATTGAATATTATATGTACGGTTTGCAGAAGGAGCTTTGGAGTGCTTGATACGATACCAGTTGCAGAGTCTTTAACTAAGCTATAGGCAAGATGTGAGCTGTGTGGAAAGCCCATTTATTTTACGTTAGGGAAGACAGACAAAACTGAGAGGGAATTGGTTGCTGGTGCAGATGTATACATGCCAGTACGCAGACATCACTATGCAAGTGGGCAAGTGCTCAAAGAGATTGCAGAAACTGTTCTTCAGACGCACACAACTTAGTGTCGTTTGTTGTATTACATATTCACATTCCGTTTTTAATGCATTAATGTAACGGGTTTGGGTTGAACATTAGAACCGAGATTTAGCCAATCGTTTGTAAGTAACTGGGTTTTATTTAAAATATGGTTCCTAATCTTGAATCACTTCTTATTTTGGATAACTTATTTAGTGGCACACTGCCACAAGAATTGGGTATGCATTCTAAACTCAAATGGGTTGATGTTTCAACAAATGATTTTGTGGGTGTGATTCCACCAGGTATTTGTTCAGGGGGGGAGTTGAGTAGGTTAATGTTGTTTTCGAATTATTTTTCGGGTGGTCTTTCGTCTATCTCGAATTGTTCCTCGCTTTTTCGAATTCAACTTGAAGATATTTATGAATTATATCGTTTATTCGTTTTATATTATTCAATTCATGTAATATGTAAATTGTAAATATAACATTATCAAATATGCATGTTTAAAACGGGTCAGAGTGGGTCTGGTTAAAGAGGGTAATCTTTTAAGAATTGATGAAGTGGAAATTTGTGCCTAATTTATATTGGATACAACTTCTATGCATTGCTATATTGGAATTTATTTATAGATTTAATACAACATTTATTTCATTTCAAAAAATTATTTATAGACGTATACATGATAATTAATATGAAATGTAATCGTTAATTAATTTTTATAAGATATTATTTATCTTAATATTCAAACTAACCTGTAATAAAGTATTTACGAATTAAAGTATAAATTTTTTGTTGTTTAGCCACCCGTGTATTACACGGGGACTTAGACTAGTATATATATATATAATAAGAATTTTCCAGACATGCATATTTATTGTATATTTTGTATGTTATATGATATATTGTATTTTGTGGTTGGCACAAATGTATATAGAAAAAAATTTAACATTCTAAGTTTATATACCATATCAACTACTCAGTGAATAAATATAACTATCGTGTTTAAACATGCTATTAATTATATGTGCATTTATTATCATTAAATATACATAATTTTTCCAGACATGCATATTTATTGTATATTTTGTATGTTATATGATATATTGTATTTTGTGGTTGGCACAAATATATATAGAAAAAAATTTAAGATTCTAAGTTTATATACCATATCAACTATTGAGTGAATAAACATAACTATTGTGTTTAAACATGGTATTAAATATATGTGCATTTATTATCATTAAATATACATAATTTTGTGTATATATATTGATTTCGGTTGAGAGAAAACATTCAAACTCTTTCTTTTTGGTTAAGAATGGGTATTTTCTTTACCAAAAAACTTTGTTACCATCTTATTATATTATCTTGTTTTGCTTGCTTTTGCATAACCCCTTCCAATAGTCTGAAATGTTTTGGTACGTTTAAATGGGTCATCACTATAAATGACGGAATCCCAAATTCAACAATTGACTTTCATGTGAAATCAAGAGATGATGATCTAGGTTCTCACAGCATCACTTATGATAATAATTATGCCTTTGAGTTTTGTGAAAATTTCGTTCAAAATACAGTTTTCTGGGCTGACTTTTACTATGGCAAGAAGTTTGTGCATTTTAATGTCTTTGACAGCAAAGTAGTTAAGGTGGTTGGTGGTTCAATTTTCAAAGAAAACCCGGTTTTCTGGTTGCTGAAAGATGATGGGTATTACTTGTCAAAAAAGGCACTTAGTTATAATGATTCGGCATGGATCCATAGAGGAAAATGGTCTTGAACATTGGTATTGTTTACAAATAAAGTATCACAAAATTATGTTACTTTGACGTTGTATTCATAATATATCAAAGTTATTACTTGATTATATCGTAATGAAAAAAAAAATCTTTATTTGAATATTTACTTATTATACATGAATAATAGAAAATGGATGATATGTATATTAAGAATGTTAAATAGGTGATTTTCATGCATATTTAAGGTTTAGTTTTTGCAAATCATATCTCATATTTTTCTTCAACTCTATGTACTAAAGGAAACATCACTAGACTATGCATACATGTTAAATGGCACTACTTTAAAGGGGGGAGGGGGAGCATTCTTTCGCGTGTTGAAGGGTATCAATTCGGTTTATTAGGTATCGATACGGTACCGACACTTGATATAGCAACTGAAACAAAAAAATAGGTTGGGGTATGCCTAAAAGGATATCGACGCGTAATTTACATTGAACAAAACCATAAAACGAATATCAGTAACGATGCCAATAATAGCTATACTAGTAACTATGTTGTTCATGGAAATCGACGTGGTAATGATATTGTTGGGTTGGTATGTTTTCGGTTTCTCACGGTATCTGAAACCATATAAATGAACACTGCTACAGTACCTATGTTGTTCGGACGACATCGGTTCGGTTCATTACAATAAAGAACAAAAAGATCAATTATACTTGACCTATATGATTTTGAACAAAACTTTTACTAAAACATAGGTAAAAATAAACACATCACAACGGTATATTCGAAATTTTATAAAGCATTAAATTACATTGTTAGAATATTAAATCACATCGTTAGAATACCGAAAAAGGTAAACGTTTTAAATTCTTACAAAAAATAAAATCCTAAATGTGAGGTAGCTTTATAACACTTGTGTTTGTTCTTCGATTACTTGCACATTAATAGTCGCAACTCGGTTTCGAGAAAAATTATAGCGAGACGTAGATAAAAATAGGCACGTCGTAATGGCTTACTCGAAACTTTATAATATATGAAATGTTAAAAGTTATAAGAAAAAAAAAACAAAATATGCTCAAAATTAATTATAATAATAAAATAATTAGAATTTTAAAAGTTAAACAAAAATAAAAAAGAATTGTGTTTATTGCCACACATTTTACTAATAAATAATAACTAGTGGGCGAAACTCGCACGCTACGTCAGGGTGTTAAAGTTTGTAATGGTTGGTTTTGACGAGTTTTATATTAATATTCTCCCTGAATCAAGTTGAAATATTAATAAAAAATAATTACGTCGCAACAAAAAGCCGAAATTTTTTTAAATATCATATTTAAAAGTTCTGTTTGATTTTCAAGAAACTTTAACAACTTGTATGTTTATGTTTGAATTACTTGTAAATTATTACACATAATTTGGTTTAGAATAAAATTTACATTACGTATTTATTTATTTTTTTTAAAGTTAACAATCAAAAATCTTTAAAGAAAAAAAATATATATTATTTATAATGGAACGGGTGAAATTAAAACTTAAAAAAACACCAAACAAATGTCACATGACAAAATCTAAGTAGTCATTGGAACCCCAAGGGCCAGAATATCCCTCTGAACCCCTTCAGCCATACCAAGTATGGCTTTGATTGTCCTGACCTTCACTCTTCTCCTATCAGAGAACTTTAGGATGAATCGTTTCTCCGACCTTTCAAATCTCCATACAATAACCTTAGCCATTTTTTTAAGTTTTTGGCGTTATGGACAATATGTGGCGTTTTAGACAATGTTTGGCGTGTTAAGTTGTGTTCTCATGTTCTACTTTTATAATGACTTTGTTTTTGTCACACCCCAACCGATGGCGGAAACATCGGGATGAGACGAACAAATTGCTCAAAACATCATAACACTACATGTGACAATATAATTAAATTTCATTTATTAAAATTGCAAAGCTTCATACATTGTCATAAAAGGAAATAACAAACATTAAACATAGTTTATTTCAAAAGTGGGTTTCTAGGCCATCCTATTCATTTCTTCAAATCTTGACTTCCTCATCCTGCAGTATGCATTTAAAATAAAGTCAACAAAACATGTTGGCGAGTATACAAGTTTGATAATAGTATAATATGATTGAAATAGTTTAACATGCTCAAATCCACGTGACTATATGATTTCATATTAACAGTTATACTCGTAACGATGAAATCTATGTGTTCAAACCAAAGTTTAACGCAATTAACATAGCCTAACGCTAGAAGGGTGGTAAATGAGTAACATAGAATAAACCTAACAATACCCATAACATTATGGGAGGGGCGTTTCTCAACTTACAGCGCTGCCATTGTTAGGGGAGGCTTGCAAAGTTAATGAACACACAGTCATAAATGTTTAACAGTAGCATAACGTGATTAACATGAGTCAAATAGATTCACATGAAATGTGGATTGAGGGTGCAAAAATGTTTAACATAGTGTGTTTGATATAGAAAGGCATACAACACCCAAAATGTGATAAAATAGAAAATGGGTCATGTATACTCACCTTAGAGTGCGTTGCGTTTCTTGGTAACGAATACGAAAATGATGTGGATCCAAGAGATTGCAAGAGATTACCCTATTGTGTTTGGGACTTTGTTAATTAATGTTGATGAATATGGAAAAGATAAAATTATGGGAATTAAATAACAATAGTAATATAATAATGGTAATCATAACATTCTATTATTTCTGAGTTTTATTTTAGTAACGACAATGATAATAATGGTTTTATTATTTGTATTAATAATGTTAATAATAATAATTTTATTATTATCACTATGATAACAATAATAATACTGATAATACAAATTTTAATTTGTTGATAATATCTTTAATATTATTATATATAAATATTAACAAGATAATGATAATAATAGTAATAACAATAATAATAATGATAATAAAGATATTAAAATTTCCGAAAATGATAATTTTGGTTAATACTTGGATTGAAATGATTTAATTTTGTTAAATATATTAATAGTAATAAACGGATTCATGTGTTAAATTATTAACCCATATTATAATAAAAATACTGAATTCTATTACAAATAACTGAATTTAAAATTTATTATAACTGAATTTAAAATTTTAATGTTATTAATAAAATAATAAAATTCTGATAAAAATAGACATTCTGATTTTATAATAAGAATAACATTAATAATTTTGCCAATAATCCTGAAATAATAGTAATAATTCTGGTATATATATGAATAATTCAGAATTCATAAATCTGATTAACATTTTTGTTTAATAAAATAATTAAGTAAATATATATATATATTTAGTATTAATAATACTGATTTTATATGTGCTAAAATTAATATTTCTGATTATAAATAAGAATAATATTATTAATAATTCAGAATTATAAACCTGATTAATATTTAATCTAACTCATCAATAATTTTACTGATTACTAAAATAATGCTAAGAATTCTGATTAATTTTATTAAAACACTGATTTGTATAATAATAATAATAATAATAATAATAATAATAATAATAATAATAATAATGATAATAATATAACAATAATAATAATAAGCATAACAGTAGCAAAAGGAGAAGGAGAACGCAGGACGGAGTCGGAGGGGTTTTACCGGCGATAGTCGTCTTCTCCGGCAACGGTTCCCACCGAACAACAGCAGCAGATACCGGCGGCGGCGGTGAGTGTGTGACTGCTCCGGCGACTTGCGGTTTCGGTGAACGGTGACTGTGAGGTGACGCGAACCCGAACTAGTTGATCCGAAAGTTCCGTCAAACTCCAGTTGTCTTCTCCGAGTCTCCGGCGATGTTCGAAACGTGAAGCTGTTTGTGGTGTGAGAGATGAACGAGGTGAGGTGGTGTTCGAGACAGGTTGTGCGGGAAATCGGTGAGAAGAGGCCAAAAGATTTGAGGTTCGGTCAGTTTATAAAGGAGTGCAGGTTTCGGTTACGAATCATGAACAGACTTCGATTTTCCGGTAATCCATTCAAAGGTCGGAGAAGATGAATCAGTTTGGCGGTTAAGTTTAATTTCGAAGCATTTAATTAGTCGTTAAATATCATTTGATTTCAATATAGTTTGGATGTGGCATGCCCGGCCGAGTGGTTAGTACGCGTGTATGTTATGCGAAAGACCCGGGTTCGAACCCTCACAAGGGTCGGTTCTCACCGAGGAGACCCCCCTTTTTTACTAACAGTTAGTCTGACTAATTGGGTTAGTCACTAACTAAGTTTTCTAACTCAGTTAGTGCTGCCCTTTGATAAAATTAACCCAGTTAGCTGATTTAACTGGGTTTTTACTAACTGAGTTAGTTTAACTAACCAAAACTAACAAAAATCATTAAAAATTCAATTTAATATATTTATTTATTTAATTTTAATTACTAATTTACTTATTTAAAATATTAATAGAATACTATAAAAAATAATTTAACCCAAGTTTTGATATTTTTACCGAATTAACGTATAAATTCCCGATTTTTGTACGGTTTAGGGTAATCTCTTGGAAATGATGAATTTGAGAGCTGAGATTAAGATGTATTTTCACTGTTTTTACGTGTTCAACATAGTTTCAACATGTTTTTAATTGTTTTGACGATACATAGTATCCAAACACAAATATGAATAAAGTAATGCACTTTCATTATGATTTCAAGTCTCGAGTACAATTTGGGAATAAAACCAAATACCACAAAGGTACAACTTACAAAAATAGAAAGTACAAGTAGACTTGCCAAAAATGGAAAGATTGAAAATACGAGGTGTCACAGTCTCCCCTACTTTAGGAGATTTCGTCCTCGAAATCTTAAGAAGAAGACTGATCGAAGAGATGTGGATACTTTGCCATTATGTCACTTTTGAGTTCCCAAGTAAACTCAGCACCACGCTTGCCTTCCCATCGTACTTTTACAATGCGAATTTTGCTGCGTCTGAGCTGCTTGGTACCTTGATCCACAATTTCAACTGGTCTTTCCACGAAATGAAGCGTATCGTTGATTTGCAAGTCGTCGACTGGGACATGAAGTCCTTCATCAGCTAGACATTTCTTGAGATTTGAAACGTGAAATGTCGGATGAACGTTACTCAGTTCCTGTGGTAGATCCAGCAAATACGCTACCTTGCCAACTCGTTCGAGGATTTTGAAAGGTCCAATGTAACGAGGGGCAAGTTTACCCTTTTTACCGAATCGAACAACCCCTTTCCATGGAGATACTTTAAGTAATACTTGATCCCTAACATTGAATTCCAGGGGTTTGCGCCCTTTATCTGCGTAACTCTTTTGTCGATTCCTGGCCTTGAGTAAATTGTCACGGATTTGAAGAATCTTGTCCGTGGTTTCTTGAATAAGCTCAGGACCAGTAAATTGCTTATCACCAATTTCGTGCCAACTGATTGGTGATCGACATTTTCGCCCATATAGCGCTTCGAATGGGGCCATTTGAATGCTGGAGCGATAGCTGTTATTGTACGAGAATTCGATCAGAGGCAAATGCACATCCCAACTACCACCAAAATCAATGACACAGGATCGAAGCATATCTTCGAGAGTTTGAATGGTACGCTCAGTCTGTCCATCTGTTTGAGGATGGAAGGCTGTGATTTAAATGAGTACCCATGGCTGATTGAAAAGTTTGCCATAGGCGAGACGTGAAATGACCATCACGGTCTGAAATGATGTCACGAGGTATGCCATGACGACAGATGATTTCATCAGTATAGACTCGAGCAAGTTTTTCAACTTTGAAGTCTTCCCGAATAGGTAAGAAATGGGTTGAATTGGTCAAACGATCAACGATGACCCAAATACTATCATTACCAGATGAGGTTCGAGGAAGTTTAGTTATAAAGTCCATTGCAATACTATCCCACTTCCACACAGGAATTTCTGGTTGTTCGAGCAAACCAGAGGGACGCTGATGCTCTGCTTTAACCTTCGAGCATGTAAGACATTTTGAGACATACGAGGCTATATCAGTCTTCATGCCAGGCCACCAATAAGATGTTCGAAGATCATGATACATCTTATCAGCACCAGGATGAATTGAGTATTTAGACTTGTGAGCCTCATTCATGATAAATTCACGAAGATTATCGCGATTTGGTACCCAAATGCGATTAAGATAATATTGAAGTCCGTCTGACTTCGTCACAAGTTGGTCCATAGAGGCACCACGGATTTCGACGAGCAAACTTCCTTCGTTAGCTGACGCGAACTGTGCCTCACGAATACAATTGTGAAGGTCACTTGACACTTGAAAACAACGTATACGATAAGAATGAGCCTTACAACTCAGGGCATCGGCTACGACATTCGCCTTTCCAGGATGGTAGCGAATCTCGCAGTCGTAGTCGTTAAGTAATTCCACCCAACGACGTTGACGCATATTTAATTCTTTTTGATTGAAGATATGTTGTAGACTTTTGTGATCGGTGTATGCAACACATTTCGTACCATATAGGTAGTGACGCCATATTTTTAATGCGAAAATGACAGCACCAAGTTCAAGATCGTGAGTAGTGTAATTTTTCTCATGAATCTTTAATTGACGAGAAGCGTACGCAATGACCTTGCCTCGTTGCATAAGGACGCAACCAAGACCACGATTTGATGCATCGCAATATACTACGAAGTCATCATTTCCGTCAGGTAGGGTTAAGATAGGAGCATTGCAAAGCATGTCCTTGAGGGTTTGAAAAGCTTCTTCCTGCTCGTGACTCCAAACGAAAGGTTTTTCCTTTTGGGTCAACATAGTGAGGGGAACAGCTATCTTAGAAAAATTTGAGATGAATCGACGGTAGTAACCCGCCAATCCTAGGAATGAACGAATTTCTGATGGGTTTTTAGGTGCGCTCCAACTTTTGACTGCTTCGATTTTAGCAGGGTCGACATGAATACCTTTTTCACTAACGACATGTCCAAGGAATTGGACTTCCTTGATCCAGAATTCACACTTTGAGAACTTTGCGTATAAACGTTCACTTCGCAAAAGTTCGAGTATGAGACGTAAATGACGCTCGTGATCGACTCGAGATTTTGAATAAATTAGGATGTCATCAATGAAGACAAACACGAATCGATCTAGATAAGGTTTGCAAACACGATTCATCAAATCCATGAACACGGTAGGCGCGTTAGTCAGACCAAAAGGCATGACTACGAACTCGTAGTGTCCATAGCGCGTTCGAAAAGCGGTTTTTGGGATATCCTCTTCGAGGACACGAAGTTGGTGATAGCCAGATCGAAGATCGATCTTGGAGAAATAACTTGCACCTTGGAGTTGATCAAAGAGGTCGTCAATGCGAGGTAGTGGATATCGATTTTTGATAGTGAGCTTGTTGAGCTCTCGATAATCGATACACATTCGAAATGAACCATCTTTCTTTTTAACGAATAGAACAGGAGCACCCCAAGGAGAGGTACTGGGTCGAATGAAACCCTTGTCAAGAAGCTCCTGGAGTTGGCTGGAAAGCTCTTGCATCTCAGATGGTGCAAGGCGATAGGGAGCTCGTGCAACAGGGGTTGCACCAGGCACAAGGTCGATACGAAAGTCAACTGACCGAGGAGGAGGAGGACCAGGTAAATCCTCAGGGAAAACTTCTGGGAAATCACACACCACTGGAACATCGCTTACGCATTTCCCCTTGCCCTTTTCTTCCACTACGTGGGCTAAAAAGGCAAAGTACTTTTTACGTAAGTATTTGTTCGCTTGGGTGCATGACATTAGCTTTAGACCATTGGAAGGTCGATCCCCATAAACATGTAGGGTATCGCCTGATGGAAGAGGCAAACGAACGTATTTTTCGAAACAGGCAATTTCAGCATGGTTCTTTCGAAGCCAATCCATGCCTATTATGATATCGAAACTACCTAACTCCATGGGTATGAGGTCAATTGAAAAGGCATGATCATTCAAAGTGAGAGTACAATTACGAAGAACAGAATCGACACGAATAGACTTGCCATTGGCAACTTCGACTGGGAATGACTTAGGTAGTTTTGAGCGTGTGCATTTTAACAATGGTTCAAATTCTACAGATACAAAACATTTATCTGCACCAGTATCAAATAAAACAGAGGCATGCAAATTATTAATGAGGAACGTACCGTTCACGACCTCGTTGTCGTTGCGCGCTTGCTGAGCATTGATAACAAAAGCACGGCCTTGTGGTGCCTTCTGCTGTAGATCTTGCCTCAATTGAGGACACTGAGGTCGTAGGTGAGTTGGATCCCCACATTTGAAACATGCCCTGACCACATTTGCTGGTTTTGGATTTTGGGCTGTCACAGGGTTGTTGCGACAGTATGCTGCCAAATGTCCATAACGATTGCAGGAGGTACAGTGTCTACATGGGCTCGTGGTTGGGTGATGAAAGTGGCAAGTGGTGCACTTAGGGTTTGTTCCTGTGTATTGCTTCTTTTCTGGGTTTGCTGGGTTAGGTTTTGGATTTTCAACTGGTGTAACAGCGTTGCAAACTGAGGATTGGTGAGCACGCTTCTTTCCCCTATTGTTGTGGGTGATTTGATGAGCGGGTTTGGAGGAGGATGTAGGTTTAGATGCTGCTGCGATTTGTTTATCACGAACTCGATTATTATTCAAACTTGCCGCGAGGCGATACACATCCTTAATATTATCCAACCTAGCCGCCTCGATGGTATCCCGCATCGTAGGAGGCAACCCATTGATATACTTCCGAATGGTGCGTTCTGTGGTCAACACCAAATGAGGCACGATAAAACACAACTGCTTGAACCGGGTAGTGTATGCAAGGTTTTCATCCCCAACTTGTTTGAGGGTCCAGAACTCTTCTTCTAACTTCTGCTGCTCATGAGGAGGGCAGAATTCCTCCATCATAAGCTGCCTGAGCTCTTCCCAAGACAACGCGTAAGCTAGCTCATTGGATCGAATGTTTCTCTCGTTAGTCCACCAGTCTAGTGCCCTGGCTTGGAAAACACCAGTGGCACTTCGCACCTTGAGTTCCTCTGGACATTCACTATTTATGAACGTGACTTCCATGCTGTCAAACCATTCCAACATAGCTGTCACTCCATCCTTCCCAGTGAAAGTTTTGGGGTTACAGGCAGTGAAGTGTTTGTAGTTGAACGAGACTGGTTTAGGCTATACTACGTGAGAATCGCCAGAATGATTGGGAGTGCTGGAGGCTTGAATCTCAGACACTATCTTTGGCACGATTCTGGCAATCTGATTTGCCATGAACGTCAGCATTTTCTTTTTGGAGTTAGCCTTGGATTTTCTGGGAGAGTGAGAGAACTGACGAGATGACGACATCTAGAAATCCAAAACAAGAAATGGATGAGACTTTAATCATAATGTTTTTGTTTAGGAAAATTGATTTCATGTATGCATCACATAGCACATTGCTTTTCACATAAATTGTCAAATAGTTTCACATAGAATAACATAGTATTGCACATAGAATAACATAATGTTACACATAGAATATCATGTATAATGAAAGCAAGATAAATTTAGTTTGTTCACGAAGGAGTAATTATTAATTGTTTTAGATTGCGATAATAACGTGATTCGTGTTCCCAAACTTGAAATGAAGATAACGCTCAAATGTAAATCACATGATAATTGAGATAACATAAAAAGAGATTTATCATAAAAACATGTATTGTCACGGAACGTAACATAAGACTATTCCAAAGTGAATCGAAATCCTTTTCGAATTAAGGAGACGTGCTTTGGCTTAATAGACAAATACTCTCATCGAGGAGCGACTAACGATATTTGTCCTTCCAGTTACTACACGTCCTTAATCGATTGGGAAAATCGAAACTTTGGCGAGATCGAAAATCAAGGAATGGGACTAGTTAACAAGATGCGAGTTTCACCTCTAACTTGATAACATCGTACCCTGATGTGGTTGGTACTCATCCAAAGATGAGGGTCCACTAGAATATGAAATGGAAACTCCCATCAAGGTTTGGATGTCACTCCTAACTTGAGGGTAGGTTTCGTGCAAAAATCAAATTTAAGCTGAATGAAAATCATCACCAAATATGGGAATCACCCCTGTTTTGATGACTCATTTCGATTGTGCTACATGAGTGTCTTCACAGCTTCCATGTGTGTATTGTGTTAGCCTTAGGAAAGGCTTGTATATTAGAAGTCCAAAAGAATAGAGGGAAGCAAGGAAGAGAGAAGGGAATATTGTCTTAAACAGCAAATAAATGAGAAAGCTCCTAAACTATAGACTAGGTAAAAGTATTCCTACTTTTCCTAATTCCCTATAGTTATGGCTCTGATACCAATCTGTCACACCCCAACCGATGGCGGAAACATCGGGATGAGACGAACAAATTGCTCAAAACATCATAACACTACATGTGACAATATAATTAAATTTCATTTATTAAAATTGCAAAGCTTCATACATTGTCATAAAAGGAAATAACAAACATTAAACATAGTTTATTTCAAAAGTGGGTTTCTAGGCCATCCTATTCATTTCTTCAAATCTTGACTTCCTCATCCTGCAGTATGCATTTAAAATAAAGTCAACAAAACATGTTGGCGAGTATACAAGTTTGATAATAGTATAATATGATTGAAATAGTTTAACATGCTCAAATCCACGTGACTATATGATTTCATATTAACAGTTATACTCGTAACGATGAAATCTATGTGTTCAAACCAAAGTTTAACGCAATTAACATAGCCTAACCCTAGAAGGGTGGTAAATGAGTAAAATAGAATAAACCTAACAATACCCATAACATTATGGGAGGGGCGTTTCTCAACCTACAGCGCTGCCATTGTTAGGGGAGGCTTGCAAAGTTAATGAACACACAGTCATAAATGTTTAACAGTAGCATAACGTGATTAACATGAGTCAAATAGATTCACATGAAATGTGGATTGAGGGTGCAAAAATGTTTAACATAGTGTGTTTGATATAGAAATGCATACAGCACCCAAAATGTGATAAAATAGAAAATGGGTCATGTATACTCACCTTAGAGTGCGTTGCGTTTCTTGGTAACGAATACGAAAATGATGTGGATCCAAGAGATTGCAAGAGATTACCCTATTGTGTTTGGGACTTTGTTAATTAATGTTGATGAATATGGAAAAGATAAAATTGTGGGAATTAAATAACAATAGTAATATAATAATGGTAATCATAACATTCTATTATTTTAGTAACGACAATGATAATAATGGTTTTATTATTTGTATTAATAATGTTAATAATAATAATTTTATTATTATCACTATGATAACAATAATAATACTGATAATACAAATTTTAATTTGTTGATAATATCTTTAATATTATTATATATAAATATTAACAAGATAATGATAATAATAGTAATAACAATAATAATAATGATAATAAAGATATTAAAATTTCCGAAAATGATAATTTTGGTTAATACTTGGATTGAAATGATTTAATTTTGTTAAATATATTAATAGTAATAAACGGATTCATGTGTTAAATTATTAACCCATATTATAATAAAAATACTGAATTCTATTACAAATAACTGAATTTAAAATTTATTATAACTGAATTTAAAATTTTAATGTTATTAATAAAATAATAAAATTATGATAAAAATAGACATTCTGATTTTATATTAAGAATAACATTAATAATTTTGCCAATAATCCTGAAATAATAGTAATAATTCTGGTATATATATGAATAATTCAGAATTAATAAATCTGATTAACATTTTTGTTTAATAAAATAATTAAGTAAATATATATATTTAGTATTAATAATACTGATTTTATATGTGCTAAAATTAATATTTCTGATTATAAATAAGAATAATATTATTAATAATTCAGAATTATAAACCTGATTAATATTTAATCTAACTCATCAATAATTTTACTGATTACTAAAATAATCTAAGAATTCTAATTAATTTTATTAAAACACTGATTTGTATAATAATAATAATAATAATAATAATAATAATAATAATAATAATAATGATAATAATATAACAATAATAATAATAATAAGCATAACAGTAGCAAAAGGAGAAGGAGAACGCAGGACGGAGTCGGAGGGGTTTTACCGGCGATAGTCGTCTTCTCCGGCAACGGTTCCCACCGAACAACAGCAGCAGATACGGGCGGCGGCGGTGAGTGTATGACTGCTCCGGCGACTTGCGGTTTCGGTGAACGGTGACTGTGAGGTGACGCAAACCCGAACTAGTTGATCCGAAAGTTCCGTCGAACTCCGGTTGTCTTCTCCGAGTCTCCGGCGATGTTCGAAACGTGAAGCTGTTTGTGGTGTGAGAGATGAACGAGGTGAGGTGGTGTTCGAGACAGGTTGTGCGGGAAATCGGTGAGAAGAGGCCAAAAGATTTGAGGTTCGGTCAGTTTATAAAGGAGTGCAGGTTTCGGTTACGAATCATGAACAGACTTCGATTTTCCGGTAATCCATTCAAAGGTCGGAGAAGATGAATCAGTTTGGCGGTTAAGTTTAATTTCGAAGCATTTAATTAGTCGTTAAATATCATTTGATTTCAATATAGTTTGGATGTGGCATGCCCGGCCGAGTGGTTAGTACGCGTGTATGTTATGCGAAAGACCCGGGTTCGAACCCTCACAAGGGCCGGTTCTCACCGAGGAGACCCCCCTTTTTTACTAACAGTTAGTCTGACTAACTGGGTTTTGAAAAGATAAATAAATTCAATTCCCCATGTATTTGGCTTTTAATATAATAAATGTTGGTAATTATGTTTCCGTCGCTTCATTTTACTGTTTGCAGTTACTGTGTTTTGTTTCAGATTCATCTGTTTATAGCTGTAACACGTCCATCTTTACGGTTGTAATTATAGAGTTTTGTTTTCTAATGTCGTTTAGATAAAGATGACACTTTTGTTTTATTCTCTTGCACATTGTTTTAACTTTTTTTAGATTTATTATAATAGTACTTGTCCAAAGTAAATTTATTATAGTTTGGTAGTTTGGGCGTTTTATGTCATGATGGCGTTTCACAAGCATTTGCCCGTTTAGCGTTTTATTATATTTTTTTATTAGAGAATTAATGTATTGTTGTTCTTAGCTGAAAATTACATATCAAACAAAAGAAAATTAAAATTAAAAAAAAAACAAATAGAAGTAATTTATGATCCAAATCTTCACTGTCATCAGTCTCTTTCTTCTTTTGAAACTACAAGAACTGTCACAAATAAATGGCGTTTTGGGTTTGGCGTGGTTTTTTTTCTTGTTCGTGTGTTGAAGTGGGTTTGTGGATGTTGGAGACATAGATCGACTCCATGTGGGTGGATGCTATTTGCCCGTCACCTAACAAACCATTCAGCGAAACTTCATGCAGAACATTAATGAGTATCAAAGAAAAGATGTTTGCCATCGTTGATTTCTCTAACTTTTGGCGTTTTACAGTGAGTGGTTTTTAGGAACCATTGTGTTTTGTGTGTTTTTTGGTGTGACAATGGAAGGTGCCGAGACGTTTCTATTTATAGGATGTTTTTGGCGCGTAGTTTAGGCGGGATATTATTATAACAATAAATGCAATTAACAATTATCCGGATGTAAGGCTTGGCGTTTATATATTATGGCGTTTTACGTTTTATGGCGTTTTTGTAGGCTAAGACCTTAACTAAAACACAGAAAAAACTACGCAGTAATAAAATTGGCGTTTTATATTTACTTGGCGTTTTATATTTCAATGGCGTTTTATGTAAGAAAGGATGTTTTACCTTTTTTACCCTTAATGAAACGTCCACGTAATAAATTTATGTTATTTACGAAAATGCCACCGCACCAATCTAGTCAATAGATTGTTTTGATCAGATGATCTATAAGCGTTCTCACTGTTCTCATACTTTTCACCGTTTTCCCTAAATACTGACCCTATATATTTATATATATAGGGGATGGTTTAATTAAAAACCACTAGTTATTGTGAAAATTTGAAAACTAACTAAAAAAGCCTAAAAAACATGCCAATTTTTTTTTACAAATTTTCGCTACTTTTTATATATAAAAAAACTTTTTTAAAAAACAAAAAAAAACTTGTACTGCACATGTACGTTATATGTGTACTACACATGTGCGTTATTGCAGATTTTCAGATCGGTTAGCATGTCGCAGATTTTCTGATCCTGTTTTAGTAGTTGTGACAGTAATTCTTCTACATTCTTCTGGAAATCTGATGGAGGAGAGTGGAGGATTTCATCAAGTAATGCTATGCTGTTCCAGGTTTTGTTGTAATTATTGTCATTGATTATGCCGACTTTTCTGTTTAGTTCCTCATCTGATCTTTTTTCTTTGAGTGACCAGATCGAGAATTTTGTTTTAACATCGATGGTGTCTGATCAGTGGTAGAAGCATCTGTTTGTCATCTATATTTTTGTTGGATTTACTGATTTTGATTTTTTTTGCAGACACTAATTTGTAAGATAATTTGTTGATGTTTTGAATCAAACTAATCATCCGTGTTTTATAGTGTTTAAAACGCGTCTATGTGGTAAATGAAGAGGTTAATTGTAATTATGATAGCCTGTTTTTTTTCTTTCAAGCTTTAAAATTTGTCCCTTGGGTTTCTTGATATTTAATTTTATAGTTTTCCCATAAAAGCTGCGGTTTGAAAAGGTTTTTGCATTAAAATGCTGATGTTTTGAGATATAGACACTACAAAAAATTGCCATCTAGTGGCATGCAAAAAGTGCCACAGAAAAACAAGAAAGTGCCACTAAAGAACCTTGTAAGAATGGGCGGCACACAAAAAAAGTGCCACAAGAAGCGCTGACGCTAAAGCCTTTTAGTGGCACATTTTCAATATGTCGCACAAAGTTTTTAGGCTTTTGGTGGCACTTTTTTATCTCCCGGTACAAACTTTGAGCTTTTAGTGGCACATACTTTTTGCCACACTACTAGAAAATAAGGCTAATGCAACTCTTTATATGCAACCCTTTTCATTTGTGTTGCATTTGACTCTAATGCAACATCATTAAACATAAAGGTTGCATTAGATGATCTAATGCGACTTTTTAATAAAAAGTTGCAAAATTTTGTTAAAAGTGCAACCTTTTTATTCAAAAGTTGTGAATTTTAAGGAAAATTGCAACCTTTTTGTTGAGAGGTTGCAAATTCAATTGAAATTTGTAACTTTTGTTACAATGGTTGCAAATTTTACTAACAAAAACCAAGAGATAAAGAAGACACTTTTTAAAGCTTTTTTCATATAAATTAAATAACTGGCGGATTTCTCAAACGTATACCTTAACACGTTTATTTCATAAGTAACGTTTAGAATGCATAGATATACAATTTTAGTATTTGCAAGTATAGAATATTTTGCTTCTGAATATTAGTTAATTATTTTTTATGATGTTAATATTTTCCATCTTAAAATTTCTACATACTTACTTTCCCTCCAACTTCTTTAAAGTTTTTCGCTCCTAATTTTCCCTCTCAAAACTTCCAAGTATTATTAATTAAACATAAATGTAAAATAAATGTTGCTTTTATTTACAAATTTAAATTATAATTAACTCTTAAGTATTATAACGTTTAAATCACAATTGTTTTTACTCAATCTTTTAAGATATTTTAGTAGGCATATACCCGACTCAAAATCCATCAGGTATCAAAATCCATCAGATATTTTGATATTATTACTATAAAAAATACTCCAATAACTACAATGTGTACAGAATAAGATACCTATATGTACTAAAAAATAGGTGTACCATATATATATATATATATATATTTAAAAATATAAAAGAAATTATATCGGGTAAACAGATACACCTTATCGGACAATCGGGTTGGGTAAATAGTACTATCAACAATCCCAAACCCGATTAACTGACCCAAACCCGTACCAAATATGTCGAGTTTCAAGTTTACCCATCGGGTTTAGATTCAATTGTCATCCTACATAGTTCGTTAAGAGTTGTCATAGACGTTAAGACCTGATATGCTCCTGCATTAACTATTATTACACATATGATCCTAGTATACTCACTACAGGTCGATCTAATCGTTTTAGATCCACTATGGCCTAATATGTCCACTAAGATGGTATGATTTATGACTGCCCACTATACACTAATATTGCTCGCCAAACCCTAATATAACTATTAAGACCCATCTCGACCGAATAAACCCCGCTCTAGTCTATTAAGACATGTATGATCTATTAGTGGTATTGTGATCTAACACCAGACATGACCTAATAAAGCCCATCATGGCCCATAAAGAGTCATCGTGCATATTACGACCCAATATCTCTGTTAATACATCTATGATTTCTTATTGCCCTCTTATTATATTGTATGGTTTTTATAACACAAAATCTAACCCTTTGAAATACAATATGCAATAAAGCCCATTATAATCCATTAAAACATGCGAGGTCTACTTTTACTCATAAAAGTAAAGCATGACTCACTACAACCCAGTTTAATCCTCTATGACCCAATACATCCTAATAAAGCAATATGTAGGGATGACAATCGAACCTGAACCCAATGGGTAAACATGAAACCCGACACATTTGGGACGGGTTGGGCTTAGGCGGCCGAGTAAGGGATTGGGTTTGGGATTAGAATTTACGTTTATGTGCGGGTTTGGGATGAGTTTGGGATCTGGTGATATACTCGTTTACCCCAGACCTGATTTACTGTTTACCCGATTGTATCCCCGATATAATTTATTTTATTTTTTAAATATGTACACACACACACACATATATATATATATATATATATATATATATATATATATAGAATTGCGCTATATATATATACACACATAATATCAGTTATTGGCATACATTAATTTTGTCATCTATGTATTTGAGTAGTTTTTATATACATTTTGGTGTTTTAGTTATATACGTTGTAGTTATCTGATATATACTTATAGTGATAATGCTAAATGTAATTGATTGATTGTTACCCGATAAATATACAATGAGTTTTGGGTGAGGGTATATTTT
Source organism: Helianthus annuus (assembly GCF_002127325.2). Lineage (NCBI taxonomy): Eukaryota > Viridiplantae > Streptophyta > Magnoliopsida > Asterales > Asteraceae > Helianthus > Helianthus annuus. The sequence continues at coordinate 132,619,799 of NC_035438.2, read as the reverse complement.
TATAAATTAATGGGTTTATCCAAAACTTGTGGGTATATCCGGTACCCTACGGGTAATTACCCGATAGAAACCTGATGGGTTTGGGATAAGCTTATCTAATCAGGTTTGTGTTGGGATTACTTAAACCAGTCCCAAACCCGACTCATTGTCATCCCTTAAATGGTTTACGACCCAATACATACATATATACAAAATATATTTTTATATACCCTCTGTAACTTCAAATCTATGTATATTTAATAGAACAAAATAAGTTATGATATTATAATTACAGAATTACTTATTTGTACATATAAACAAATATATTTTGAAACATGTTTTATATTTAATTCAAAAAAAAAAAAAAACATAATTAATATACAGCGGTAACATATTTCAAAATATATCCAAAAGTTACATCCCTCCTAAATATTACTTCCCCCCAAATCCATTATCCCCAAATTAAACTGCTTAACCTATTTCCCTCCTCCCCCTCATTCATCAAAATCGTTTTCTCTCCCGCAGGCCGTAATCGATTGCATTGATAACACTGAATCGATCTCAACGAAAGGCTTCTCCCTTTTGCACGTAGTTCCAGATGAAGATGTGATACAGGCACCACCAGACAACCATGCGGACGCTCCACCCTGGACCACCACCGATACTGCTTGTTGATGAGACGGTATTTAACTCCTTTTTTCTTAGCATGGATTGTATGGACAACATTGATGCTTTGTTTTTCTTTGGTATCATTAAAGCTATGTTTTAACATATTCATTATATATAATTTTTACAGTAGGTTCAAAGATGCCTGCCAATTGTTCGATGAAAGGCTTCAAAGAGCTTTAGTGCTATAGTTACTTTAACATTTAAAACAAAGGTAATGTACTAATTTTTGAAGTCCTAATTGTGGTAATTTGCTTAATACAAAACTAACTAGTTTAAAAGAAAAAAAGAATGAAAGGGTCTGTGGTTTTTGGTGATCCTAAAAATAAAAAAGGATATAATTTAGATAAGTTTTGGTTATAATGAATATACTACATATTTTAGAACTATTCTAGGATGAGCAATTGAATACTAGAAAATCTGGAAATGCTATTTATCGAGTTTATAGACAATTAAACAATCCTATTTTTCCTCATGAATTATGTGTGTTGTTCATGGAATCAATTAACGGACCAACCAATTGTCTAGAAAGACATAATTAGGGGTGTAAACAAGCCTAGAGGCTCGAGAGCTACTCGTTATCGGCTCGGTTAAAAACTCGAACGATCCGAACTTTGACGAGCCCGAGCTCGAGCATGAATTAGAGCTCGTATAGTTATCGAGCCCGAGCTCGAGCCTGATATACAAAGCTCGTTTAGGTTCGCGAGCCTAAACGAGCCCAAACAAAAATTTATTTATTTTTTATATAATATCATAATAATGATGATAACATTGGCGAGCTGAGCTCGAGCCGAGCTTTGGCTCGTTGAAGCGATATTGAAGCAAGCTCGAGCCGAGCTTTTTGTTCGTTTGAGGTTGTTCTCAAAATAGCTCGAGCCGAGTCAAACCAAGCTCGAGCTTTGGGTTTTACTCGCGAGCCGAGCCCGAGCTCAAATAAATAGGCTCGAACTGAGACGAGCTCGGGCTCGGCCCGGCTCGTTTACACCCCTACTGTAAATTTTAGGGCAGCTTTGTGTTAAAGTGGATCACGCAAGGATTTCAAATGGATTTAACTGAGGAAACAATTGTAATACAACTTCAGGTACATCACTCATCCTTTAAGTTAGTTGTTGTTTTGAAAAACTATATTAGTATGTTTCTTTGATATGAGTTAGTATGTCAAATTCTGGATCTGTTTTGATCGAGTATTGGCTAACTGCTTATTGATACATCATACATTTGGTTAATTTAAAAGAATGTCTTGGATGAATTTTGGAAAAACCCATCAGTCAAGTTTTGGAAAGACCAGAAGTGAAAGGGGTTATTAAGGGCATATTTTGGACTCAGTTTAGTTTTGGTTGCTCATTCATACATGTTATATAAACAAGTATTATATACAATTTCCTGTGCAGCTTTTGTCTTAGAAATGAAGCCAGTCCATCAGGTGTTCTACTCATTGTTTTTGATCCTCGACCTGATGCATTAGATCAGGTAACGATATAAATTCGTTCTAGCTATTTCGAAGAAACTTTTTGAATGTTGTTCATAGCTATTTCGAAAACAGAAGAACCATAAGTATTCATAAGTAGCCCTAGTTTCCACATTTTCTACTAATGACGTCAAAAACTAATTTGATGTAAACCATATTCGACTTCAACCTGCCACACCGCATGATAGCGCTTCCTAGTTATATATGATTGCTGGTCCTGTGATTTGAATGTGTGACTTTTTCACCTGATCTATACATGATTAACTTAGAAGAGGTAGTGGTGGAATGATATGTTTAAAATATATTTCTGTGTCTCTGTGTGCATTATGTTTCGCTAGGCAATTATTTTATTTATCAGATTATTAATTTTATAAGGCTTATTTCAACTAATTTACAGGTTGAAGTTGAGAAAAACTAGTTGCTGGAAATGCGCAAAAGGATTGAAGATGATCATTAAAGAAAAAAACACCGAGCTTGAAACTATGCGAAAAGAGTTTGCTAGCTAGCGACACAACTTGGAAGCTATGATGCGGAAGGCTATGAAACAAGTAGTTGGAGATCGAGATGAGTAGAATGTTTTCACTTTTTTTATTATTGTAATTGACTATAAAGTTTTAAGTTTCGACAAACATGTTGAAGTACACACTTTGATTATCAGTGATATCTTTGTTATTATTGTTTTCGTGTAATTACTATTGAATTTATGTTGTAAGGTTGCATTTGTGTGAAAAAAATGTTGCTTTTGCTATAAAAAAAGGTTGCATTTTTTCTATTAAAAAATAATAACGGTTGCATTAGGCCTTGAAAAAGGTTGCATTTTTGTAGAAAAGTTGCATTTGAGTGTAGAAAATGTTGCATTTTTGTAACTAAAATACAAAAAAAGTTGCATTAGAATATAAAAAAGGTAGCATACTAAAAAGGTTGCATTTGACTAGTAAATGCAACACTTAAAAGAAAGGTTGCATTTGGTCTTAAAAAGGTTGCATTAGATCTAATGCAACTGCTTCTAATGCAGCTCCCGATAAAAGGTTGCATTAATGCAACTTTTTATCAGGGTTGCATTAGGTTCATTTTCCTGTAGTGCCACAAAAATCACATCAAATTAAATGCCATTGACGTTTATCATATTAATTTTAATCAATTACAATTATCATTTATTTACATTAAAAAATAAACACAAAATTGTAAAATATAGAAATCATAAAATAATCACTTCAATTAAAAGTTCAATCAATCTTCAAAGATTCCAAATGTTTAATAAATGTCGATCTAAGTCTAGTGATCAAACATATAACCTAAATAAACTAATAAGTGTATGAATAAAAACTCAAAACTTCATTGTGTTCATGAACCTCCGTACATTTGAGTTTTCTACTGACTCGTTGACTTCCTTGACGTGCTTGGACACGAAGGTGGTTCCTAGTCCCCTGTTCGCCACACCCAATTACACCGTTCGGCTTTCTCGGCTTCCCACACCCAAACACAGTCGTAAGTCACCTATAGATCACCTAAGAGCACCATTTTTCCATTTCTCCATTATGCAAAGCTTTTAGATCACCTGACAACACCATTTTTTGTTTATGGGTTTGCGATTTCCGACGTTTCCCCTTTGGCCGACACCCTCATCAAATTCAGCATGTTCTAGGCTAGTCAGACTCATTTCAAGACTCCCAAAAGATCCTCTCTTCATCCCTAGACTTGAACCATGGTCCTTGGTCATGATGATTAAGCCCAAAATGCACCTGAATCTTCCAAATACAACAAAATTAACACACATACAGTTAGCATTTAACCTATCTATCAAACCCTTCACTGTGGGCCACAGATTCAGTTCTAAAAATATGCTAAAAAATAGAACCTAGCTGGATACAAACATAACTTTAACATTTATGCATTTATTTGTTGTCTGTTTCACACGTTCGGGTCCAAGACTACGGAAACTGTCACAATGGGCCTTTTGTTGGGTTCGTAGGCTTTAGGGTAGCCGACCCTAATTAGGGTTAGCCGGCCCTAGTTAGGGTTAGCCGGCCCTAGTTATTAGGCCCACTTAGTTAACTTGTTGACCAAGTAGGAAACCCTAATCTAGATCTATAAATACCTATGATGTAATTGTAGTCTGTGTCATTCTGAAAACAGTTGTGAGCATCTAATAAAAGTGAAACCCTAGTTGCAACCCGTGGACGTAGGTCACCTTGGCCGAACCACGTAAATTCTCGTGTTCTTTATTTTCTGCTAGTGTGTGTGTGTTTGTTTGTTCCGCTTCCGCTCGAGCCTACTCTGATCCGATACCCCTAACAAGTGGTATCAGAGCCAAAGGTTCAGTTAAATACACAGTTCACACGGTTATCGAAGGAGAGAGCTGGACGAGAGATCTTGATCTGCTGTTGCTGCCGTCGCCGCTGACTTGTTTACGGCCCGTACCTATTCTCTTGTTACGGCTCGTAAGGTCTAGGGTTTGCGCCGTAGGGTTTGCTGTTGCAGATCTGGTGGTTTTAGGGTGTTTGGCGATTAGGGTTTCGGTTGCTTGGTTCCTTGTGGTTTTTTCTGGTTTTCTCGTTTGCTATGGCTGAAGACGGGAAGTTCCGAATCGAGAAGTTCAACGGTACTGATTTTGCATGGTGGAGAATGAAAATAGAGGCGTTGCTTGGTGAATGCGATTTGGATGTGGTACTGGAAGAAAAACCTGCTGGAATGGATAAAGCTGCCGAGGCAATTTGGAACTCAAAGGACAAAAAGGCAAGAGGTAAAATTACATTGGCTTTGACGAGGAGCGTTGCATTTAATATCATGAAAGAAACAACTGCTCGTGATATGTTAGAAGCTCTGTCAAATATGTATGAGAAGCCGTCTGCCGGTAATAGGGTGTTCTTGATGAGGGAACTGTTTAATATGAGAATGAATGAAGGCAGTTCAGTTGCTGATCACATTAACTAGGTCAATTCAATTTTGTCGAGGTTAGCAACTGTGGGCATGAAGTTGGATGATGACACTTAGGCTGTGGTTTTGTTATCTTCATTACCTGATAGTTGGTCAGGATTTGTGACAACGGTCACTGAAACTGTTGGAACTGGAAATTATCGTGTTCTTTATTTTCTGCTAGTGTGTGTGTGTTTGTTTGTTCCGCTTCCGCTCGAGCCTACTCTGATCCGATACCCCTATCACCTTTGGGAAGCACTTACTCGGCCTTGACAATCCTTGAACCCCCATAACAGCCCTTAGAACATGATTAGAACCAAAACTAAAGGATTATATACGCTTACCTTGCGATCCACATTAACTCCTAGTCCATTCTTGATGAAACTCGCACAACCATGCCTTGTTTGGCTCGAACCCACCACCACAGCCTCAACAATATATAAAGAGAAGTAGCTTGCTAAGCTGGTCCCTAAAATCCAAAACCAAAAGCAAGTCAGACTCTATTTTTCTCTTATTTCATATTAGTTTGCTAAATGGTAAAAAAGTGGAATTATGTTTCTACTTTTTGCATTTTACTGAACACCTAACATGGAAATCACTAATGAGTAAAAATTTTTTGCACTGGTACACCACAGCTTATTGTTAAATACCAAAAGCCAATAGTCAAACTGTTTAATGAACACAACTAACTGTATTACCTCAAAAGCACCTGTACACGTCCATCAAAGTTAATTCGTTTAAAGGTGCGTTATCACCGTAGGATGTCATGCATGGTAGGCAAGTACTCCGTGATTAACCTACAGATGTTATAATACTTCATAAATAAGAAAATAAAACATTTTTTGTAAACTTTTTTATCACATACTCACGCACCTTGTAGCGACTCCTTCACACACCGGAACACCTACATTTGTTCCTTGAACTTTTGCACCAAGCGTAGCAAAAGCTAAGGTATCTTTCAAATCAATGGCTTTAGGCCGTATTAGGGTCATCATGGATTGACCTTCGTTGTATGCCACCACTGCCTGCAGTAGCTGGTGCACCACAGAATAACTCTCGTGTTGTGCCAATCATCACTTAAAAAGGTTAAATTTTTTAGATTAACCATGGTGTTTCAAAAATTATTTATAAATACGAGTAGAAAAATTTTAAGTATGAAAACGTACCAGACCTACTTCTCCTTAGTCTCTGTATTAGCAAGCTGAAGAACCCAGGTATCTTCCAAGAAAGAAATTGACCAAAGTATATAAGATATTCACTTCTTGCTTACAAGAACCAATGGATTTCACTAGCTTGTCTTCCTAAATATAAGTAGAATAAGAAAATGCAGTTTTTAATATTTTGCAAGACAAAAAAAGTGTATCCTCAAACTAAAAAATAAATGAGGGAATATAAATGTAAATATAAAATAATTAAATACTAACGGGAGACACTTTTGTTTTCAAGTGAGTCGATCATTAGCTTCATAAAACTGATTCCTCTCTTCCCTAACGTTCTGAAGCCGTCCAATGAAATGTTGAAGAAACGAAAGTGATTTCTTAGTTTTTTAATCAGGTTTCTATCATTTGATTATAAAGTTGAACGTTTGATTTATCTGATGCATTATGATAAAAACTAGAAAAAGAATAACATTAAACAATAATGTTTAAGCAAAATCGGACGTAAATCGTTGAGCAAAATCGGACCGGAATTGTTGAGCAAAATCGAACTTGAATAGTTGAACATAATCGAAGAACAAACAGCAAGAATCAAATATGTGATTGTAGAACGATCAGCCAAATCAAACCTTCCAACTAGTGATTGAACCTTTGATTGAAGAAACTGATATAGATCGAACCGGATTGGGGGAATCCAGAAGAATAACAGATAGACAACTTGGAGATTAGGGAGATAATTTACTCATTTCATTCCTACAGGAAACAAACATTAACGGACTATCATACCATCAAACACTACTTGCTAATTCAAATGAAAAGATACCCACTACAAGAATTATAAACATAGAATACTCAAACTGTCCCAAAGTCTACTGTAATGAGCATGGTTGAAGCATGAACTAGGTTGACCCACTCCCATTATATGTGTTATTGGCTATGATTGGGGTAACACAAACGAAACTGGTTGAACCATTGATTGATGAAACGAAAGTGATCGAACCCGTGATTGAACTTTTGAACCGAGGGCCTGATAGCTGATTTAGGAATCGACAAAGAACCTGGATCGAAGTTCTCTTGACAAAGGGGTTGATTGAAAGGAGAGGCTTTTTATTTTTTATCAAAAAGAAATAAATAAAAACACCCATTTTGGTAAATGTTTTTCAAATCACCCATTTTGGTAAATATTTTTTTCACCAACACCTATTTGGAAAAAAACTCAAAAGAAAATATATCAAACATCAGCCCTATATGGAAACTCCAATATAAGATGCTTAAAGGTATTTATAATAGAAGAGCATATACAAACCCTTTTTAATGTTGCATCAAGGTCATTTCTCTGTTTCTCAGACCTGCAACATCAGCAGCCAATTCCAAAAACAGTTAAACAGAACAACGTAATCATTGTAATATTACTCTCCTAAAACAGTCTTCTTTCTTATCTTTAAATAGTATTCTTCAAACAACAATTGTTTGTAACCTTTCTCTAATACCACTTTGTTACAAAAAAAACAAAAAAAAAACATTAAAAAAATTCCCAGATTAATACTATTTTAAACATGTTGTTTTGACTCGAACCTTATTTGGTTAGAACCTGTTTTGATCCGGTACGCAACCCAACCCAACCCAACCTGTGACAACCCTCACTAAATCAGGTATCCGTACGACTTAATTAATATTTAATTACTGCTTAATTACTGTGCTTGCTTGAAATTGTGGATAAACTGCTACCTGAATACTGATACATGTACATACTTGCATCATACTTTCTTTGCTGTCACTCTATTATTACATACTGAACTCTAGTGACAACCTTGATGCACAAAAGCACAGTAGCACAATGAACGGATAACCCATCAAACATGCTGATATAGCCAGCATCAGGCAGACACTGCCTCTAAGGCCTGTATGAGCCCGAGATAGTTTACTACACTAGTAGAGAGTGTAGGGATAAGAGGGTTGTAGAACTGCGTCACTAGGTATAAGTTATAGTGACCGGATGTGCCTAAAACGTACTTTAAGTACAAAATTCAGCACTTTAATTAAAAATTCAGCATTAAGCTAACTAATAAAGTGCCAAAACATGAGAAAAATATTACTAGACACTTTCCAAAGTGTCGGGAATAAGTTGTGTCACTAAAAATAGTAATAACGACACTTTAAAGCTTTGTTAAGTACTTTAACGGATCACTATCCAACCGAACAACCGGACTTTACCCGGAACATAAAAATATTGCCATCAACACTGTTTTTCTTTTTCTGAGCCAGTTAGGGTCCCCGAATACCCTAACACCCGCTATAATGCATAACATACTAGTAAATGGTTGCACCTCCTAATCATCTAACTATAACTTAATTACTTAGTTGGAAACCAACCAAGGACCCCCCCCCCCTAACCGAACTCGTCCCCAAGGGGACACCCTTTGTACTTTGTTGATTATTTAAATCATATATGTCTAATATCAATTAGACATTGGAACCATTAGTTAAACTTGAAGGATTTTGTCTATAAGTAACCATCTAAACCCACCATAACATTCATCACAACACATTACACAAATCACTCTCTCTCCCCTCTCTTTGGTTCTCGGCCGAACACCACCCACCATCCATCCATCATTTTCGATTTTGATCAAGCAATTCCAAGTATCTACAAGTGTAAAGGATCTCATACAAGGAAGCTCGGTGCACTCGGATTGCGAAGAACCTCACCACATTGCTTTTATCCACTCGTTTTTCGACTAGTTTCTTCCCTAGCCTCGAGCTAGTAGTAAGTGACTTTAAACGCCCTCTTGATCTATTCTAAAGTGGTTAAAACGAACTTTGTCGGTTAAAATTCATGAACTTACAAGATGACATATGAAAAGTTTACAAAAATGTTAAATATGTTGGATAAAAGCTATGAAGTTGTGTAAAGATTGTAAGACTTGTTTTGTTGTAATTATTTAGTGTCGATCTATGGTAATAGTAGCTCGGATCATCATCTAACCCGGATTAATCATGTTCATGCAACATGACTTAGTATGTGTTTAAGTATAAAAAGGGTTAAATGATGAACGTTACTACTTACTAAGCATGAACTTGTGTAAAATCAATTTTTCTTATGAAATAGTGTTCTAAACTAGTAGATCTACAGATCTACAAGTGGTATTTTCAAAGGACCAAGCGTCAAAAGAAATCATGTTTTCTAAAACCGGGTTTTACATGAACAAGAGTGATTTCGTAAACACACAAGTGTATGGACACTTGTATAACACAAAGTTTTGACAAAAGAACTATTTTGTAATGTTTACAAGAAGTTGTAAAGATGTAACTTCTTTAAAAACGAGACTTTCAAGAAACCGGATTGATTTATACAAAGATCCACTAAAAATAATGGAAAGATACTACATATTTTGGAAAAACCACAAGTTCATGTATTTTTGCGATTTATATCTATTTTGACTAGTGTAATGTTGAAATATTGTTTGTTAATGTTGGGAACATTGTTGATTTTAATTTTAAAAGAAAATGATACGCTAGAAAGCGTGGCCACCTCCAGTTACAGGGGAAACTCTGGCGAAATTTTTCCAAAAACCTAACACTTTGAAATATTTTCACTACAAGTATTATAAATATATTTCTAACTTGTTTTCAAAAATATAAATTTCGCCACGATTTTTATTACAACATTTCTAAGTGTCGGAGGTGGGATTTTCACAAAATAAAACTTGATAAATATATATTTAGTGTATATTTTTCATAACAACACTTGTGAGATTTTTATGATTATTTTGTGAACTATACAAATATTATTTTTAGGGTAAAAATAATATTACCAAATATTAACGATTCCAAAATAATACGAACGCCTTCACAATAAATATTAAGTTACAACGGTATTATCATTAATACCACCCGATCTTTATCCGTAACTTACGTATTTTCAGAAAATACACATAAATATGTATTTTGACAAGGATATTATTTTGGAGAATTGTGTGAAATAAAATATAATATTTTTGGGAAAAATATTTATATTTTGGAGAAAGGATTAAAATATATATTAAGTGAGACTTAATAATATATTCCGAAGATACAGAAACGCACATGTATTAAAACCCCCATCATTGGGAAGGAATATAATTACCAAATAATTACAAAGTGTAATTACGAAATAGTTGTCTAACTATTTCCCAAAGACATTAAACCTTAAGCTAAGGCACGGCCGTCCGTCTAATAGAAGTTAGCACGTGTAGGTCGTCGCACAGCAGATTGATCAGGAGATTTACTTGATAGAGACGCACCACTGTGAGTTCATGTCCCCCTTTTCTCTTAACTGTTTTCAGTTTTCTAAACTGCGGGGGTGAAATACATGTTACTATATTTACGAGTACTTTTTTACATGGTATGGTTAGCATAAGGAGGGTTACTACTTAGATCATGTGAGTGGGTAGGCGCAACTTGAGGCCATTAATCCTCATTGTAGGACCGAGGGACAGTAGCGGTAGATCTATCTGGGTGTAGCGAGCCCAGCCCCAGGCCCAGCATAACGGACCTCGGGGTGACTTTGTGCCCAACGCATAAATCCGCTAGGTTTGAGTCTTCCTACTTGCACTTCACACATATCAATGGCCTTGCAAACCATTGGTGATCTCTTTTTCCTTATTTGCTACATACCAGGATTTTATACATACAAAGGTTTTTATTACTCACTTACACATGAACTCGCTCAACATTATTGTTGATTTTTCCAACTTACATGTATTTCAGGGAACTAAAGATCTGGCGCGGTATGTTACGTCTTCCCGCTGCATAAGGGTTACGAGGTCATCCAAGATTAAGGGTTGTGACTTTTTCCTGGACAAGTCACAGTTCTTAAACTGTGTTTATTTCATGTTGATGTTTGTGTCTTCTGAACAATGTTTTATGTTATCAGGTTGTAGATTCCGTTGCATGAGTCAACGTTTTAAGACAATGTTGTGTTACTTATGTTTTAAAACTTAAACAATGGATGATCTTGCATGGTTTTATTTTCATATAGCTTTGTTATGATTAAGCTATGGTATTAAGAAGTCACACCAAATTAACCACGCTTCCGCAAAGCCAGGGTGTGACAGCTTGGTATCAGAGCTCTGATCATAGCGAACTAGGATTCCTTCTCGAGTCTAGACTATGATCACTAGGGCTCTCACGAAAACATTTTTACACTGCATACCACTTAAGTCCAGATCCAAAACGTTTTTATAAACAAATGTTGAGCACATTTTATTTATTATTTATAGGCTCAGCCTGGGAGGCTGAGGCTCGGTCTGGGAGGTCGAGGCTCGGTCTGGGAGGCCGAGGTAGTTGTCTAGTGGGACTAGGCAGAGCAGTCTGAGAGGCTGGGAGAATTGGCTAGTGGGACTAGGAAGAGCAGTCTGGGAGGCTGGGAGGCTAGTGGGACTAGGAAGATCAGTCTGGGAGGCTGGGAGGTTAGTGGGACTAGGAGAACTACTTGATTGCTTAATTGGTGACTAATATGTTTATCTGATTGTATGATTGATTATTTGTGCATATTTGTGTTTGTGTTACAGACACCATGGATTCATCAGGCACTGGTGAGTCGGACACTACGGGCCCTATGCCCATCGTCTCACACGACCGAGAGTCTTCGGAGCATGAGGTCCACACATCAGATGTTACCAGCACGGATGAGGATGATTTCCAGCCCTTCGCGCTACCCGAGGATGCTGTCGAGCTCGCTGATGGCCCTTTTGTCGGGGACTTACCGCTCGTGGAGATCCCTGCCCCTATACCTCTTGCCGCATACCCTGCTCTTGATATACTCCTCGACGTCGACACTGATGACGACGTCGATTTGTTTGATGACGAGCCCCTGGAGGATGATGTTGAGGGCGAGGCTCCTGCTGAGGAGTCACCTGCTCACTCACCCGTCCCAGACTCTTTCGAGTCTGTGGCCTCTGCACAGTCACACACTCAGGGTGCGCAGCACTATTCTCATGCCTCAGATCCTGATAGGGCATCATCTGCTGCCCCTGCCCCGAGCTACGCTTTCGATCACGACCTTGATGAGGATTCCGACCCTGTCTTTCCACCAGGATTTGAACCTGACCAGGACATAGAGTTTATACCCCTGGATCAGCCTATGGAGGACCCGGTTGACCCAGTTGACCTTGCTGACCCTGCGTTTGCTGACCACGCAAATTTTGAGATGGCGTTCGATGACCCCGAGCCTGCCATGGCCCCCGAGCCGGTAGCCGCTCCTGACCCTGTGTTTGAGCATGACCCTATTCATGCTGGCGTACCCATTGTTGACCCTGTGATTGCTGATCTATCCATTGATGATCATCCTGTTGATGCTCCACTACTGGAGGGCGATCATGTTGTTGCTGCAGCTCAGGCTGATGCCCCTCTCATCGCTGACGTACCCGCTGAGCCTGCTGATGTCGCTCCTCTACCTGATCCTGTTCCCCTGGAGCCCGATCATGCACTATTCGCGACCCATATTGATCCCTGTTATGCGCACACCCAGAATGGGTGGATTGACGCTGATGATGAGCTCCCACCTTTTCCCCCACATACCACCGATGCGCGTCACATGGATTTCCCTTCTTCGTTCGCTCAGTTCACACCTCCAGCTCGCCCTGGAGAGGGTTCCTCGGCTCATCCTTTTGGACATGTGCCGACATCTATCCCAGTTGTACCACGATTTTCTACTGCTATTCCCCCTGTTCCTCCATTTTCTGTGCCACCTTTTGCCCCAGCGAGTGAGCCATTCCTTTGGACGTCACCACCTATTATGCCGCCATCCGACCTCTACCATCCTTCCCATATGGGGTATTCTATTGAGGACGTTCTTATGTCGTTTGTTGTCCAGCAGGAGGCACTCACAAGGCGTATACAGGAGCTCGAGAGAGCTCAGCCACCGCCGTGCCAGTGTCAGGGTCAGACCCACCCTGCTACTTCGCAGCCCTCTCGACCATTGCCACCGGACTCTGCTGCACGCCTTTTGGCACTGGAGCAGTAGATGGCGTCCTGGTTGCGTTCCCAGAGAGCCATGGAGGAGGACTGGCTCCATTTGCGTCGTTTGTTTTATTCCCATTTCCCCCCTCCTCCACCGCCATCAGTGTAGAGCTCTTTAGTACAGCACGGGTGGACGTTGGTGAGAAGACGGCGATTGCTCTGACCGCACAGCTTTTTGGAGACTGCACACTGATTCTGACTTTTGTTGACATGTATATGGATGTACTGACACTGATTTGATATAGTTTTGGACTGGGGTGATGTAGCCCTTAGTCGTTGATGTTGTATGACACTGTTATGTACTTGTACACCTTACCATGTGGTCTCGATTTATGGCAATGTAATCGAAGTATTCTCATCATATATGATGTTTGATTGATTATTTATGTTTTATGACATGGGATGTTGTGTGATGGATATATTTATAACATGGGATGTTGTGTGATTGATATGATTTTAACATGGGATGTTATGTGATTAGTCTATTTATAACATGAGATGTTATGTACTATTACTATCATTATATACGTACGCTTTACTATGGCCTGACCCATGTGAACACATCGTTTAGAAGATGCCGCCGAGACGTCAAACGCAAATGCCTACCAATGAGGCAGAGCTTCAGCAAGTCATCGCTGCTGCCATCGCACAGTACGCCGCCTCTCAAGGAGGGACTAGTGGAAGTAATTCTGGCAATACTGGCAACAACAATCCGCCTCATGGTAATACAAAGTCATTGAGACATACCATGATACAATTGGATATCTCTAGCAAGGATGCTAATGCCATTCATATGTTGTAACGTATGTGCAGGGTGCACCTACAAGCAGTTCCTAGACTGCAAACCTGTCAACTTTGATGGCACCGGAGGTGCTGTCGCTTTTGTTCGTTGGGCCGAGAAGACGGACTCAGTTCTCCGCATGAGCAAGTGTGCTCCAGACCAGCAAGTTACCTACATTTCGGGGCTATTCTTGGACGGAGCCCTGTCCTGGTGGAATTTACAAGTCCAAACACTTGGTGAAGCCGCTGCATATGCAATGATATGGAACGAGCTGAAAGAGCTCATGCGCCGGAAGTATTGCTCTCGTGCAGAAATTCAAAAGTAGGAAACTGAATTTTGGCACCTGAAGATGGAAGGTCCGAAAATCGCAGAGTATGTTCAAAGGTTTCACGACTTATCTCATGTGGTACCTTATATGGTCACGCCAGAATTCAAGCGGATTGAGCGCTTCATTTGGGGTTTAGCTCCTCAAATCATAAGTATGGTGACCTCATCCAAGCCTGCGACAATTACTGAGGCAATTGATCTGAGCGTGGCTCTCACTGAGGAGGCTATCCGCCTAAACAAGTTCGATGATGTCGAGAAAAAGAAGAAGGAGACTCACGTCAAGTCGTCCGGGAGTAACAAACGAAAGTTCTCGAACTTCAAACAAGGCACTAGTGGGGTTGTTAAGAAAGGAGAGTCAAGCGCGCCAGCTCAAGTTACAACTGGTACTGGAAAGAAAGGAAAGGGATACATGGGCACCCATCCCAAGTGCAACACCTGCCAGCGTCACCACTCAGGCCGATGTGGTTTAAAAGTATGTGAAGCTTGCGGAAAAACGGGCCACTCGAAGGATTCATGTTGGGCCACTGTTGGCCGGGGAGGCCAAGGAGGATTTGGAAACAGAAACAATAACCGGGGTGGAAATGGAAATCGCCCACAAGGAAACAATTGAGGGAATGGAAATCGTGGCAACAACGCAAATCAAGTTGGTAATGCGAACCGAAACAACAACAATCAAGCTGGAAATGGAGGTGGAAATGGGCAAAGACGTGGTTGCTTTAACTGTGGTGATATTGGGCACTATAAGCGGAACTGCCCAGAATTGAACCAAGCTCGTGGAAGAGTTTTCAATATTGAAGCAAGGGAAGCGCGCCAGGATCCCAATGTCGTTACTGGTACGTTCCCTGTAAACCAACGCTATGCATCCGTTTTATTTGATACTGGTGCCGATTATAGCTTCGTATCGTTAGAGTTTAAGAATATGCTTGGGTTAGCCGCTAGTAAGTTAGATATTCCCTACTCAATCGAATTGGCTAATGGAAAGTTGGTAGAAGCCAATGAAGTTGTCAGAGGTTGTGTAATCGAATTGGGAGAGCGTGAGTTTGCTTTGGATCTACTGCCAGTCCAGTTGGGAAGCTTCGACGTGGTAGTAGGGATGGATTGGTTATCAGGCAACAAGGCTGAGATTGTTTGTCACGAAAAGGTCGTTCGCATCCCAACCGAAGATGGTGAAACAATCATGGTTCATGGAGAGAAGCGTGATACGCCTTTGAGAATTATCAGCTGCTTGAAAGCACGAAAGTGTTTACAAAAGGGATGTGCTGCCTTCCTAGCACACATCGTGGATAAGAAAGCTGCTGAGCCGAAAATCGAAGACATCCCTGTCGTGAGGGAATGTCCAGAAGTCTTCCCAGAGGACTTGCCTGGATTGCCACCTCAGAGGCAAGTAGAGTTTCGCATCGATTTAGTTCCAGGCGCCGCGCCTGTGGCGAAGGCACCTTATCGACTTGCCCCATCTGAGATGCAAGAACTGTCGACACAACTTCAAGAGTTGTTAGACAAAGGATTTATCCGACCAAGCTTCTCGCCTTGGGGAGCTCCGGTCCTGTTTGTCAAGAAGAAGGACGGTAGTTTTCGAATGCGTATCGACTACCGGGAGTTGAATAAGCTGACTATCAAGAATAGATACCCTCTGCCAAGGATCGATGATCTATTCGATCAACTGCAAGGTTCAAGCTTTTATTCAAAGATCGATTTGCGATCTGGATACCATCAGTTAAGGATACAAGAGGAAAGTATCCCTAAGACAGCCTTCAGAACTCGTTATGGACACTACGAGTTCCTAGTGATGCCGTTTGGGTTGACAAACGCGCCTGCAGTTTTCATGGATCTAAGGAATAGAGTTTGCAAGCCGTACTTGGATAAGTTCGTGATTGTGTTTATCGACGACATTTTGATTTATTCAAAGACAAAGGCTGAGCACGAACAACATCTAAGAGCAATTTTGGAGCTGCTGAAGAAAGAACAGCTGTATGCCAAATTCTCTAAGTGCGAGTTTTGGCTACGTGAAGGCCAATTTCTTGGACATATAGTAAATGGAGATGGAATCCACGTGGATCCAACCAAGATCGAAGCGATCAAGAATTGGGAGACGCCAAAGACGCCAACCGAGATTCGACAGTTCTTGGGTTTGGTTGGCTACTACCGAAGGTTCATTGAGGACTTTTCAAAAATCTCTCAACCATTGACACTCCTCACGCAGAAAGATAAGAAGTTTGATTGGGGAATCAAACAGGAAGAAGCGTTCCAGCTATTGAAAGATAAGCTCTGCAATGCGCCAATCTTAGCACTACCAGAAGGTACTGACGATTTCGTGGTATACTGTAACGCCTCGTGTCAAGGATTGGGTTGCGTGTTGATGCAACGCCAAAAGGTTATTGCTTACGCGTCACGCCAATTGAAAGTACACGAAAAGAACTATACCACACATGACTTGGAACTTGGCGCAGTAGTATTTGCTTTAAAGATCTGGAGACACTACCTATATGGTACGAAATGTACGATCTTCACAGATCATAAGAGCCTACAACACATATTCGACCATAAGGAGTTGAATATGAGACAAAGACGTTGGGTTGAGTTGTTGAATGACTACGACTGCGAAATAAAGTACCATCCAGGGAAGGCGAATGTGGTCGCCGATGCCCTAAGTCGAAAAGAAAGAATCAAGCCCATAAGGGTTAGGGCTTTAGAGATGATTATCCAAACAGATCTTTCTCTGCGCATTCGTGCCGTGCAGAAAGAAGCTCTTAAGGAAAGAAACCTTGAAGAAGAATATCTCCGTGGGATGGAGAAGCAATTGGTGCCAAACGAGGAAGGAACATTATGTTTTGAGAAAAGGATTTGGGTTCCTCTGTTTGGTGGTTTGAGGAAAGTTATTTTTGATGAAGCTCACAAATCACGGTACTCTATCCATCGAGGAGCGGATAAGATGTACCAAGATCTTAAAGATTACTACTGGTGGCCTAGGATGAAAGGCGATGTTGCTGTTTATGTGAGCAAGTGTTTAACATGCGCTAAGGTTAAAGCTAAATACCAGAAGCCTTCGGGACTTCTGCAACAACCAGAAATTCCCAAGTGGAAATGGGAACAAATCTCCATGGATTTTATTACAAAGTTGCCAAGAACGCCAAGAGGTCATGACACTATTTGGGTAATAGTGGACCGATTAACGAAGTCTGCGCACTTCTTACCTATCAGGGGGAAGGATAATACGAGCAAGTTGGCTGAAATTTATATGAGAGAAATCGTTACACGCCATGGAGTACCTCTCTCAATCATCTCGGATAGAGACGGAAGGTTCGTATCAAGGATTTGGCAATCCTTCCAAGAAGCTTTTGGCTCGCAATTGAATCTGAGCACTGCGTTTCACCCACAGACCGACGGACAAAGCGAACGGACGATACAGAGTTTGGAAGATATGCTTAGAGCATGTGTTATGGATTTGGGCGGTAGCTGGGATAAGCATTTGCCATTGGTCGAATTTTCATACAACAACAGCTACCACACCAGTATTGGTGCCGCGCCATTTGAAGCCCTATATGGCCGCAAGTGAAGATCACCGCTTTGTTGGTCTGATGCAGGTGATAGACAATTGGTTGGTCCTGATGTGGTCCAGGAAACCACAGATAAGATTGCACAGATCCGAGATCGCATCAAGGCGGCTCGTGATCGTCAAAAATGTTATGCGGACCGAAGAAGGAAACCTCTAGAGTTTGAGGTAGGTGATATGGTTTTGTTAAAGGTATCACCCTGGAAGGGTGTGGCACGCTTTGGGAAGCGTGGAAAGTTGAATCCGCGGTATATTGGTCCGTTCAGAATTTTGGAAAGAATTGGGTTAGTAGCGTACAAGCTGGACTTACCTGCTGAACTGAATGGTGTTCACGACACATTTCATGTATCAAATTTGAAGAAAAGTCCAACTCAAGATACCGTTGTCATTCCCACCGACGAGATTCATGTTGAAGACACGCTCCATTTTGTTGAAAAACCTGTTGAGGTTACGGATTGGAAAGTGAACAAAACCCGCCGTAGCAGTGTTAAGCTCGTCAAAGTCCGATGGAATGCCAAACATGGTCCTGAATACACCTGGGAGCGTGAGGACCGAATGAAAGAAAAGTACCCCCACTTATTTCCCAAGAACCCTGCATCTAGAAGCAGAAATTAAAATTTCGTGACAAAATTTTTCAAACGGGGGGAGAATGTGACAACCCTCACTAAATCAGGTATCCGTACGACTTAATTAATATTTAATTACTGCTTAATTACTGTGCTTGCTTGAAATTGTGGATAAACTGCTACCTGAATACTGATACATGTACATACTTGCATCATACTTTCTTTGCTATCACTCTATTACTACATACTGAACTCTAGTGATAACCTTGATGCACAAAATCACAGTAGCACAATGAACGGATAACCCATCAAACATGCTGATATAGCAAGCATCAGGCAGACACTGCCTTTAAGGCCTGTATGAGCCCGAGATAGTTTGTAACATTTGTGCTTGTAATCATTGTGAACAGTTCAATTATCAATAAAACAATGTTATTTGATCCCAATGTTTGTTTGGTTGTGTTTTACATTTTCATGTTTTGACTTTTGTTCAATTTCAAACTCTACATCGCTTTCTTGAGAGTTATACGCAAACTGGTGCGTAAACGTACACAGTTTAATGCGACAAATACTCCGGAACATCAACATATACTCAACATACCTTAAATAACCTTTACATAACTTAGAAATAAGTTTTGAAGGCTTTGGTATGGCAAAAACAAGTTAATTCGCTTACAGGGACTAAACTTGACAAACTGCGAAAGTATGCCTATTTGAACTGTAACGAACATTCCAGAACATGTCCATAAGTTAAACATACCATAAATATCCTTTACATAGCTTAGAAATAGGCTTTGAGGGGTTTGGTTTGCTAAAACAAACTTTTGGATCATTCAGGGGCTAAAGGTGTCAAAAAGTGCACAAGTTTGCACTTTCGCGCATAACTTACGTTCTGAATACATCCGGACATCCAAAAATTTATGTAAGCATTATAATATTATGCCTTAGTGTTTGGCATGAGAAAAATCCATTCGTCGCGTCATTTGGATCATTTTTCACGCTTATGCGCATTCCGTCGTAATTAACCGAACATCGCGATCGTACGGCCAAACGAACCAACATCCGACACATTTTTGAGCATGTTCATGTCCACAATGTTTAGGCCTCATTTTAGGGCCTTAAAGTTGGCTTTACGGGCCTTAGAAGTGTCGAAAATGGCTTAAACATACAACAGGGACCAAAACTGCCATTTCTGAAACTTTGTGCAGATCAGACATAGCCAGGCGGCCCGCCTGAGTTTTGTCTGATCCTGATGCGGGCCGCATGGCCCCTTCAGTAACAGAAATTTTGTTTTCTTGCTAAGATTGGCCTTTCAAACATCCCAAAGGGCAATGTCCTTTCACAATTTGTAGAGTTAGGGTCACATTAAGCCACCACAACATCTTGACAAGTGTACGCTTAAGATCGTGGCACGATATTCAAGAAACGATCCTAACGGCTTTACTTTTCCTATAAATACCCCCCCTTGGTTAAAACCCACAAAAATCTGATCAAAAGCTCTAAGTTGGAACCTTTGTTTCATACCTGAGCCATTTTGTTCCAAACGCGTTCTACGCGAACGACGCGTTAAGGTAGCATAAGCTACCTAAACGGGTCGTAATGGGTCGCAAGCACTTAGGTTAGGTTTCATTTTAGTATGTATGCTTTGTTAAACCATATTACACGAGTCTCCATACTCGTTTGGTCTACGAACCCGCATACTATCCGATCCTTCCGATTTTGGTCCGGTATATTAACATAGCTACCTATTAGGTGCCGTTTGATATTCCGTGATCTCTAGCATTGTGTGATTATTACAAGAACTTCAAAGCAATCTCAAGTGAGTACATTGAACCCCTCTTTTACTGTTTTCCAAACTGTTTTGGGGTGAAACACATGTGCCTACTTGTTACTTTCATGCTTTCCATGTTTTCACATCATATACCTGCTATGTTCGTTAGTACATTATAGTACATGATTTCATTACATTTCATGCTATGTATGCCCATTGTGTGCGTACTTAGTACATTGCTTTACATTACATTTCATGCTATGTATGCCCATTGTGTGCGTACTTAGTACATTGCTTTACATTACATTTCATGTTATGTATGCCCATTGTGTGCGTACTTGGTACATTGCTTTACATTACATTTCATGCTATGTATGCCCATTGTGTGCGTACTTAGTACATTGCTTCACATTGCATTTCATGCTATTTATGCCCATTGTGTGCATACTTAGTACAATTGTTTATATCACATGCCTTCATTTTGGTATAACATTTGGTTTGTTTAACATGGAACAATACATTCATTAACATTGATCACACCATTCGTTAGTAGGTAGTGGTACCATAGGAATTGACAACTCTCGTTCCTGAAATCATGGGTTTGTTTCGATTGGAAGGAATGACCGAATTCGATATACATAACTTAGATAAACCATTAATTTGTTTAAGGGTTTATCGCCACAGTCTCAAGGCTTGGATGTATGCATATTTCACAATACCGCATAAATGTTAATATCAGTAGAGCATGCATTGTTCCACAAAACATAACGTTGATTTAAACCATGTTTTACTTCAACACCTTGTTTTGTGCATTTTACATATGATTTAGTTGATACATCTCACTTACCATACAAGATATATTTTGGGTACACATTACATGATCTACATTAAACATAAACATTTTGACAGTGATATACATACTTGGTGGTTTACATTGAACACAGACATTTCGATATGGTTTACACAACAACACTTGACAATTAGTTTATACATGAACAATTCACATGGTGGTTGGTTTGGGTAAATGGTTTGAGTAACGTGGCGTATGTAATATGGTACAAACATGGTGGATACGCCGCTGGTACTTCCTATATATAAATGCTTGTATGGTATTACATATCGTAGCGTTATTTGAATCATTTCAATTTGAGACATATAACATTTTATACAAATAACACACTTTTCATGAGGCATTGATTTACAAACGACTTATCTTATACAAACTCGTTTTACATGGTTATCCATTTAACCATACAGTGTTCTCTTATTTATGCATATCATCTGATCTTATCGTTTTTCAAATGGTTTACAAGACAAAGCAAATTACAAGGTTCATGACTAAACATTTTCTCAAACATAAGTCATGAATTCCGTTTTCACAAAACCAATGTATCTCACAGGCATTTTAATGCTGACGTACCTATTTTCACATGTGTTTTCAGGAGATGATGCATAGGACTTATCAAGACATACTTAGGCGGACCTGTGCCTTAGTGACTTAAAACGAGACAAGAATTAGATAATTTATGTTATGTACTCTCTGGTTCTTGATTAAAACAATGTAAACTTTCATGTTTGATTAATAAAACGAAACTTCAATTGCCTTGGATTTGAAACAATTGATTCTGTTACAACACTCCCCGGCGTTTCCGCCGCGGTTGCATGTTATACGCGGCCGGTGTGTGACAGAAGAGTTGGTATCAGAGCCATTGGTTATAGGGAATTATGTTATTTAGTAATGCTTTGACCTAGACTATAACTTTCTAGGACCCTAACACAAGTTATCTTGTGTTTAGATTTTAAAACATGCACTTCACCTATCCTTAGGTGATAACCACAACGAGAACTTCGATTCCGAATCCGCTTTGAAAATTAATCATCTGTTTTAGGATGATTGATTACTAGGTTTTGAACCCTCTGTTATATGGTTTTGAACCCCTTTGAATTTTCAAAATCTCATCAAGGTTTTCGGGTTTTAATAGTGTGAACACGTGCGAACTGGAAGAGTGAATGCCTGTACCCTGATGTTTTCTGTCTAAGGCTAGAGTGTTCATACAAATCCACATAATAGGACCAGTCACTCTTACCTGGGAACTCTTGGGGTGAGTGTTCACTTATAGGCGAACATGTCTTCGCGATACATTATTTTGACCCACTTACTTTGACTAGACATTTCGTGTCGCTTGTTTGCCTTGCGACGCGTAACCACCATCTTTGCTTTTGTTGATTCTGTTTCATCTCATTCTCTTCATCCAATCATCTCACTCGTTTCTTTTCATCTTTTCCTCTTTTAGAATGCCTCCTCGACGCGAACACCAGATAGCAACTGCCGAGCTGGTAGAAATTATTGCACAGCAGATGGCTGCTCAATTCCCAAATCTCTTTGCTCAATGGAACCAAGCCAACAACAACAACAATGGTACATGCAATTTCAAGAACTTTAACTCGGCTAAACCATTCAAGTTTAGTGGTTCTGAGGGAGCAACTGGGCTTCTTCAATGGTTCGAGAGCATCGAGAATACTTTTCGCCACGTGCAGTGTCTGGATAATCGCAAGGTCGAGTTTTCTTCAAGCGTGTTTCAGAAGAGGGCTCTTACATGGTGGAATGGGGTAATGAGAGACCGTGGTGCAGAAGTTGCTCTAGCACAGACGTGGGCTGAACTAAGAGCTCTTATGATGAGGGAGTTTTGTCCTCGTCATGAACAACGAGCGTTGGAGAAGGAGTTTGATGATTTGAAACAAGATAGTGGCGAGCACAGGGCATATACTGATAGGTTTGAGGAGTTCAATTGTGCTTGTAATCATTGTGAACAGTTCAATTATCAATAAAACAATGTTATTTGATCCCAATGTTTGTTTGGTTGTGTTTTACATTTTTCATGTTTTGACTTTTGTTTAATTTCAAACTCTACATCGCTTTCTGGAGAGTTATACGCAAACTGGTGCGTAAACATACACAGTTTAATGCGACAAATACTCCGGAACATCAACATATACTCAACATACCTTAAATAACCTTTACATAACTTAGAAATAAGTTTTGAAGGCTTTGGTATGGCAAAAACAAGTTAATTCGCTTACAGGGACTAAACTTGACAAACTGCGAAAGTATGCCAATTCGAACTGTAACAAACATTCCGGAACATGTCCATAAGTTAAACATACCATAAATATCCTTTACATAGCTTAGAAATAGGCTTTGAGGGGTTTGGTATGCTAAAACAAACTTTTGGATCATTCAGGGGCTAAAAGTGTCAAAAAGTGCACAAGTTTGCACTTCGCGCATAACTTACGTTCTGAATATATCCGCACATCCAAAAATTTATGTAAGCATTATAATATTATGCCTTAGTGTTTTGCATGAGAAAAATCCATTCGTCGCGTCATTTGGATCATTTTTCGCGCTTATGCGCATTCCGTCGTAATTAACCGAACATCGCGATCGTACGGCCAAACGAACCAACATCCGACACATTTTTGAGCATGTTTCATGTCCACAATGTTTAGGCATCATTTTAGGGCCTTAAAGTTGGCTTTACGGGCCTTAGAAGTATCGGAAATGGCTTAAACATACAACAGGGACCAAAACTGCCATTTCTAAAACTTTGTGCAGATCAGACATAGCCAGGCGGCCCGCCTGAGTTTTGTCTGATCCTGATGCGGGCCGCATGGCCCCTTCAGTAACAGAAACTTTGTTTTCTTGCTAAGATTGGCCTTTCAAACATCCCAAAGGGCAATGCCCTTTCACAATCTGTAGAGTTAGGGTCACATTAAGCCACCACAACATCTTGACAAGTGTACGCTTAAGATCGTGGCAAGATATTCAAGAAACGATCCTAACGGCTTTACTTTTCCTATAAATACCCCCCCTTTTGGTTAAAACCCACAAAAATCTGATCAAAAGCTCTAAGTTGGAACCTTTGTTTCATACCTGAGCCATTTTGATCTAGATTAGCATTCGGGGACTCTTCGTAAGTGTTCTTTCGTTCTTTTATTCGCTTTTCGAGTCCGAAAGTCAAAGTTTTGTTTGACTTTCTGTGTGACCAGCCTATGGTCAACACGAAGTTCATTGGAACTTCATAACGTGAGCGTGATCACGATGGTTATAGTCCATGGCGACTATACCTACTGATTACCACGTTATCTAAGCTCAGTGACGAGTCATAGTTTCGGCCAAAATGCGCATTCTTGCGTATTTTGTAACCAAACTACTCGTGAGCATCAAAGCCGTTTGTTTTGATGCCAAACCCGTTTTCTAAACTTAGTTAAGCATGTTCTAACATGCTTAGCTCGTCACTTTTAGTTTAGTGCATATATAGGGTCGTAAGGTAAGCGATCTAAACAATCGCTTATACTTTCGAACCCGACCCATTGGGTCGATCATTAGGATCCGAACAAACACATTAGATGACCATAGCTATAACCTTCCGAGGTTATACCTTATGGCCACGATGTTAGGCGTTCCAAACGCGTTCTACGCGAACGACGCGTTAAGGTAGCATAAGCTACCTAAACGGGTCGTAATGGGTCGCAAGCACTTAGGTTAGGTTTCATTTTAGTATGTAGGCTTTGTTAAACCATATTACACGAGTCTCCATACTCGTTTGGTCTACGAACCCGCATACTATCCGATCCTTTCGATTTTGGTCCGGTATATTAACATAGCTACCTATTAGGTGCCGTTTGATATTCAGTGATCTCTAGCATTGTGTGATTATTACACAAGAACTTCAAAGCAATCTCAGGTGAGTACGTTGAACCCCTCTTTTACTGTTTTCCAAACTGTTTTCGGGTGAAACACATGTGCCTACTTGTTACTTTCATGCTTTCCATGTTTTCACATCATATACCTGCTATGTTCGTTAGTACATTATAGTACATGATTTCATTACATTTCATGCTATGTATGCCCATTGTATGCGTACTTAGTACATTGCTTTACATTACATTTCATGCTATGTATGCCCATTGTGTGCGTACTTAGTACATTGCTTTACATTACATTTCATGCTATGTATGCCCATTGTGTGCGTACTTAGTACATTGCTTTACATTACATTTCATGCTATGTATGCCCATTGTGTGCGTACTTGGTACATTGCTTTACATTACATTTCATGCTATGTATGCCCATTGTGTGCATACTTAGTACATTGCTTCACATTGCATTTCATGCTATTTATGCCCATTGTGTGCATACTTAGTACAATTGTTTACATCACATGCCTTCATTTTGGTATAACATTTGGTTTGTTTAACATGGAACAATACATTCATTAACATTGATCACACCATTCGTTAGTAGGTAGTGGTACCATAGGAATTGACAACTCCCATTCCTGAAATCCTGGGTTTGTTTCGATTGGAAGGAATGACCGAATTCGATATACATAACTTAGATAAACCATTAATTTGTTTAAGGGTTTATCGCCACAGTCTCAAGGCTTGGATGTATGCATATTTCACAATACCGCATAAATGTTAATATCAGTAGAGCATGCATTGTTCCACAAAACATAACGTTGATTTAAACCATGTTTTACTTCAACACCTTGTTTTGTGCATTTTACATATGGTTTAGTTGATACATCTCACTTACCATACAAGATATATTTTGGGTACACATTACATGATCTACATTAAACATAAACATTTTGATAGTGATATACATACTTGGTGGTTTACATTGAACATAGACATTTCGATATGGTTTACACAACAACACTTGACAATTAGTTTATACATGAACAATTCACATGGTGGTTGGTTTGGGTAAATGGTTTGAGTAACGTGGCGTATGTAATATGGTACAAACATGGTGGATACGCCGCTGGTACTTCCTATATATAAATGCTTGTATGGTATTACATATCGTAGCGTTATTTGAATCATTTCAAGTTGAGACATATAACATTTTATACAAATAACACACTTTTCACGAGGCATTGATTTACAAACGACTTATCTTATACAAACTCGTTTTACATGGTTATCCATTTAACCATACAGTGTTCTCTTATTTATGCATATCATCTGATCTTATCGTTTTTCAAATGATTTACAAGACAAAGAAAATTACAAGGTTCATGACTAAACATTTTCTCAAACATAAGTCATGAATTCCGTTTTCACAAAACCAATGTATCTCACAGGCATTTTTATGCTGACGTACCTATTTTCACATGTGTTTTCAGGAGATGATGCATAGGACTTATCAAGACATACTTAGGCGGACCTGTGCCTTAGTGACTTAAAACGAGACAAGAATTAGATAATTTATGTTATGTACTCTCTGGTTCTTGATTAAAACAATGTAAACTTTCATGTTTGATTAATAAAACGAAACTTCAATTGCCTTGGATTTGAAACAATTGATTCTGTTACAACACTCCCCGGCGTTTCCGCCGCGGTTGCATGTTATACGCGGCCGGGGTGTGACATAGTTTACTACACTAGTAGAGAGTGTAGGGATAAGAGGGTTGTAGAACTGCGTCACTAGGTATAAGTTATAGTGACCGGATGTGCCTAAAACGTACTTTAAGTACAAAATTCAGCACTTTATTAAAAATTCAGCATTAAGCTAACTAATAAAGTGCCAAAACATGAGAAAAATATTACTAGACACTTTCCAGAGTGTCGGGAATAAGTTGTGTCACTAAAAATAGTAATAATGACACTTTAAAGCTTTGTTAAGTACTTTAACGGATCACTATCCAACCGAACAACCGGACTTTACCCGGAACATAAAAATATTGCCATCAACACTGTTTTTCTTTTTCTGAGCCAGTTAGGGTCCCCGAATACCCTAACACCCGCTATAATGCATAACATACTAGTAAATGGTTGCACCTCCTAATCATCTAACTATAACTTAATTACTTAGTTGGAAACCAACCAAAGACCCCCCCCCCCCCCCAAACCGAACTCGTCCCCAAGGGGACACCCTTTGTACTTTGTTGATTATTTAAATCATCTATGTCTAATATCAATTAGACAATGGAACCATTGGTTAAACTTAAAGGATTTTGTCTATAAGTAACCATCTAAACCCACCATAACATTCATCACAACACATTACACAAATCACTCTCTCTCCCCTCTCTTTGGTTCTCGGCCGAACACCACCCACCATCCATCCATCATTTTCGATTTTGATCAAGCAATTCCAAGTATCTACAAGTGTAAAGGATCTCATACAAGGAAGCTCGGTGCACTCGGATTGTGAAGAACCTCACCACATTGCTTTTATCCACTCGTTTTTCGACTAGTTTCTTCCCTAGCCTCGAGCTAGTAGTAAGTGACTTTAAACGCCCTCTTGATCTATTCTAAAGTGGTTAAAACGAACTTTGTCGGTTAAAATTCATGAACTTACAAGATGACATATGAAAAGTTTACAAAAATGTTAAATATGTTGGATAAAAGCTATGAAGTTGTGTAAAGATTGTAAGACTTGTTTTGTTGTAATTATTTAGTGTTGATCTATGGTAATAGTAGCTCGGATCATCATCTAACCCGGATTAATCATGTTCATGCAACATGACTTAGTATGTGTTTAAGTATAAAAAGGGTTAAATGATGAACGTTACTACTTACTAAGCATGAACTTGTGTAAAATCAATTTTTCTTATGAAATAGTGTTCTAAACTAGTAGATCTACGGATCTACAAGTGATATTTTCAAAGGACCAAGCGTCAAAAGAAATCATGTTTTCTAAAACCGGGTTTTACATGAACAAGAGTGATTTCGTAAACACACAAGTGCATGGACACTTGTATAACACAAAGTTTTGACAAAAGAACTATTTTGTAATGTTTACAAGAAGTTGTAAAGATGTAACTTCTTTAAAAACGAGACTTTCAAGAAACCAGATTGATTTATACAAAGATCCACTAAAAATAATGGAAAGATACTACATATTTTGGAAAAACCACAAGTTCATGTATTTTTGCGATTTATATCTATTTTGACTAGTGTAATGTTGAAATATTGTTTGTTAATGTTGGGAACATTGTTGATTTGAATTTTAAAAGAAAAAGATACGCTAGAAAGCGTGGCCACCTCCGGTTACAGGGGAAACTCTGGCGAAATTTTTCCAAAAACCTAACACTTGGAAATATTTTCACTACAAGTATTATAAATATATTTCTAACTTGTTTTCAAAAATATAAATTTCGCCACGATTTTTATTACAACATTTCTAAGTGTCGGAGGTGGGATTTTCACAAAATAAAACTTGATAAATATATATTTAGTGTATATTTTTCATAACAACACTTGTGAGATTTTTATGATTATTTTGTGAACTATACAAATATTATTTTTAGGGTAAAAATAATATTACCAAATATTAACGATTCCAAAATAATACGAACGCCTTCACAATAAATATTAAGTTACAACGGTATTATCATTAATACCACCCGATCTTTATCCGTAACTTACGTATTTTCAGAAAATACACATAAATATGTATTTTGACAAGGATATTATTTTGGAGAAAGGATTAAAATATATATTAAGTGAGACTTAATAATATATTCCGAAGATACAGAAACGCACATGTATTAAAACCCCCATCCTTGGGAAGGAAGATAATTACCAAATAATTACAAAGTGTAATTACGAAATAGTTGTCTAACTATTTCCCAAAGACATTAAACCTTAAGCTAAGGCACGACCGTCCGTCTAATAGAAGTTAGCACGTGTAGGTCGTCGCACAGCAGATTGATCAGGAGATTTACTTGATAGAGACGCACCACTGTGAGTTCATGTCCCCCTTTTTTCTTAATTGTTTTCAGTTTTCTAAACTGCGGGGGTGAAATACATGTTACTATATTTACGAGTACTTTTTTACATGGTATGGTTAGCATAAGGAGGGTTACTACTTAGATCATGTGAGTGGGTAGGCGCAACTTGAGGCCATTAATCCTCATTGTAGGACCGAGGGACAGTAGCGGTAGATCTATCTGGGTGTAGCGAGCCCAGCCCCAGGCCCAGCATAACGGACCTCGGGGTGACTTTGTGCCCAACGCATAAATCCGCTAGGTTTGAGTCTTCCTACTTGCACTTCACATATATCAATGGCCTTGCAAACTATTGGTGATCTCTTTTTCCTTATTTGCTACATACCAGGATTTTATACATACAAAGGTTTTTATTACTCACTTACACATGAACTCGCTCAACATTATTGTTGATTTTTCCAACTTACATGTATTTCAGGGAACTAAAGATCTGGCGCGGTATGTTACGTCTTCCCGCTGCATAAGGGTTACAAGGTCATCCAAGTTTAAGGGTTGTGACTTTTTCCTGGATGAGTCACAGTTCTTAAACTGTGTTTATTTCATGTTGATATTTGTGTCTTCTGAACAATGTTTTATGTTATCAGGTTGTAAATTCCGTTGCATGAGTCAACGTTTTAAGACAATGTTGTGTTACTTATGTTTTAAAACTTAAACAATGGATGATCTTGCATGGTTTTATTTTCATATAGTTTTGTTATGATTAAGCTATGGTATTAAGAAGTCACACCAAATTAACCACGCTTCCGCAAAGCCAGGGTGTGACACAACCTAACCCGATCTGTTTTGCCAAGCTTAACTTCATGTATTACACATCACATGCTTTGATCAGCTAATCTACTTGAGACCAATATTAAGAAAAACGCTTGCTTACTAGTTACTACTTTCATATGATCTCTACTTGACCCGTTCCAGCCTTTTCAACTTTTTATATTTGCCCATCTTGACCATCAAAAATAACATTAGATGGGGAATATAAAAACATCATTTATCAAAGGTTCAATAAACATCAATCTCCTAAACCAAACAGAACTCAATCTACCAACTATCCTTAAGTAAAAGGAACTACAAATCGATCAACCAACCCCTGTTAACTCAAAGAAATAGCACCGACATAGATAATATGCCCTGAATTGATGTTAACAGTTAAAAATACTAAATGACAATCAAACTCTCCATTTATTCAAATAAAGATATTACTCACATTATCAAACTGATGAGAACAAAAACCGGTAAAAAATTTGCTGGGCAATGTCCCCTTTAATCGGAAAAAAAACCCTAATCGGCTCTAATACAACCCTAGCAAGAAATATTTTCAGTAATATTCAGCAATGGATATTAATTACACACTTTGTGCCCGATGATATTATTAGCACAAGAAAATCGAGGGATAAATCGCGTCAACGTAAATCAAAAAAATAAAACAGCTTGTTATGAGATAAGAAACTCAAAATTGAACATATGGTACCTCAAATTGACAGTGTATTCGTGGAACAAACTGCAACGCACCACCTGTTGATGATAACTTTTTGATGAGAAAACACAAAACGACGAACTAGGGTTAGGGGGCTTGTTATGAGATAAGAAACCCAAAATTGTACATCTCGTACCTCAAGAGTAGGAACAAGGTTGGTGGAGAAAACTGCAGAAACACAAGCGAAATACCTGTAGATGATGATTTTTGAAGAACCATTAAGGCGAACTTGGAAATCACAGCGAATGAGAGAGACGAGGGTGAGAGGGAAACTGACAAGAGTGAGCGGGAAATAGAAATTTTAATGTACATTTTAGGAAAGGTTTGGAGGTAAAAAAGTTTAATAATTGAGTTTCGATATCACTTAGGAAAAGTTTAGGGTTCGGGGCATAAAGAGTACTCGCATGTTTATGGTTTAGTCCTTTTATATTTGGTTGGTCGGTTTCAATAACTTTAAACTATAAATAACGATTTAATTTACGTATATACTAAAAACCGGTCATATAAAACTGAAGTAGACTATAAGATATGGCTATTTAGTTTTTCTTTTAAATATTTTGTATTACCAATGATTATTTATTATTATTAGGATTTATCAAAGTAAAATTGGTCTAAGTAACTAGTGGATGCATTCAAAATTGACATTACACACAATCTTTTTAAACGATTCAACAAAGAACTAGAATTGATTCTTAAGTGGTTCACAAATATGAAATTTCTAATAAAAACATTATCATCTTCACTTCTGTTCAATTTAAGTGGTACACAAATATAAATTTTCTTAAAGAAACATTATCATCTTCACTTCCGTTCACTAAAATTGTCAATACCGTACTATGAACACCCCTAATAAGGAGGGAAATTTTAAGGTGAAAGTGAAATTGTGAATTATTAGCATATATAAGCTAAATGCCATTAAAAGTGTGTATTAAAAAGATGGCATACGAAAAGTGCCACTAAAATGCTAAATTAGTGGCATAAAAACTAAACGCCGCTAAAAAGTGTGTCAAGCAAATATGGCATACACAAAGTGCCATTAAAGACGTAATTTAATGGCATAAAAACTAAATACCTCTATAAGTGTGTGCCACTAAATGGCTTTTTTTTAGTGAGATTTATATGCTTATATGCTTATATTAAAGTTACACATTTTGCTTGGTTGGATTATTAAATGTACAATGAGTTTAAATCCGATCTCTTGGGCTGTTAGATATTTCACTATATAAACACATTGCCACTTCACCTGTTTTTCATTAAGTTTTGCTACGAATATAACATTCTTTCACATTACTTGAGTAATATATAAGTTAAAATGGCGTCATGCACTTCTGCAAGGTCTGATGATTTAAAGCAATGCAAGGTCTGATGGAGTTGAAGCTAAAATTTCTTAATTCTTGCTGTTATTGTTAGATTTGAAAGTTTCGTTGTTCAGTATGTTATGTAACTGTTGATATTTTAATGTCATGAATAAATGAATGTAAGTGTTTTCCTATTAATCTTTGTTGTCGCTTTTTACTTTTACTTATTTAGTGTCTGAGTTTGATTTAGATTATGATGATGTTGAATTGTGTGTGAGCAGATGTTTGGTATGTCAACAGAGGTTTAATAGGATTAAAGGTTGGTTTAAGGTGAATAGATGATTGCAAAGACAAAATAATGTATAAAATTTGATCATCAATAAGAGTTTTTTTAAGAATTTGCTCCTCAAAGTTACAAACACATCAGTATTTGCTGTTGTAAAAGGTCTGTTGTAGCTATAAAAGGTAAAAGAGAACATTGCTGATGAAGAAAGTCTAAAGAAGAAATTTCAAACCTATTTAAGAATTTTATTACCCCTTTTCTCCTATGATATCAACTACAATCAAAAAAAAAAAAAAAAAAAAAAAAAAAAAAAAAAAAAAAACTACTTCAAAACACATAAAAGTTTTGAATTTCAACTTTTCAAACCCTATACTAGAATCATATAATCAATAAAAGATAAAGAGACAACAAACCCATCCTATAACAACTAGAACAACCCCAAATTACCTCAAAACACATAAAAATTTAAACTTTTTTAACCCATTCTATTATCTCATGAGTCTTGAACAAAATCACATAAATATCAAAATAACAAAAAAAAAGAAAAGAAAACATGTACCTGTTCGTGGCCGGAATTACGCTATTCGTGGACGGAATTTTGCACTCGCCGTTGGGGGTGGGGGTGTCGCAGGTCGCTGGCAGTGAGGTGAGGCAGAGGGAGGACGAGAGTCGCACAAAGCTGGCAGTGGATTTTTTTTTTTTTTTTTTTGTAAAATTGATTTTGTTTAATTGAAGATGTATTTGGGTTGGGCTTGAATTTTATTAACTTATTGGGCTTGATGGAATGAATTCAAGTTTTATCAAAGGGGTTAGTGGGCTAACTTGTTTGCATAATTGGGTCGGATTTCAATCCGTGTTCACAATTTTTTTTATATAAGTTACTGACATTTTTTTTCTAAAGGGTGCGGACGAAAATTTCCAAGGGGTGCGATCGGAATTTTGTAAGGGGTGCTGACGAAAATTTTCAAGGGGTGCGGTCGGGATTTTTCACGAAAAATATCACTAAATTTTTTTTTCAAAGGGTGCGGCCGCCCGCTGATGCTATAGGGTAGGTCTGCCCCTGCCCCAAGGCCTGGATTTTTATTTTTCTTATATTAGATATATAATATAAAAAAATGTTTATATTTAAATCCATAACTATAAATAGGACTAACTACTAAACAAGTTAAACAATTAAATTCGCTAGAAATTTAAACCCTATTAGATTATAGTAGCCCAATTTCTTTTACTCTCAAGTCTTTTGAGCATTCTTAGAGTTGACCCTGATATTGATATTGATTGACAGGGTTTTAAACTAACCAAACGTTCGGCGAACAGTTCATGAACCGCTCGGCGGAAAGTTCGTTTGTGTTCGTTCGTTTATTAAACAAACGAACAAGAACAAGAAATTTCGATTCGTTTAGTTAAATGAACAAATATGAACAGAGGTCACGTTAGTTCATTTATGTTCGTGAACGTTCGGTAACGTGTTCGTTTGTATTCGATAGTTCATTAGTGTTTTGTTTTTATAT
Organism: Helianthus annuus; assembly: GCF_002127325.2. Taxonomy (NCBI): domain Eukaryota; kingdom Viridiplantae; phylum Streptophyta; class Magnoliopsida; order Asterales; family Asteraceae; genus Helianthus; species Helianthus annuus. The sequence goes on along the minus strand of NC_035438.2, from coordinate 132,586,249 downwards.
TTTATTTAAATATCACAAGATCTTGACAAACAAAATATGTGTTAGTGTATTATATGAGACTCTCGTTATTCGTATGAAATATCATAGTACAATACCGGTTGCAATAACTAAATAAAAAGAATATAAAATATAATTATATATACCAATCTTGATTCAAGCCGCATCTCTGGCGGGTCCTTCATGCGCACTTGATAGCATCCTAGACTCGAGTATTCATGATCTTGAGTCTTGAAAAATACTCCTTGACTGCAACAAAGAGCACACTAAAACGTTGACGATTTTGGTTGAGGCACGTGTTCAATACGCTTCCCTTAAAACAGATTTCGATCCTCTACTAAAGACAACACGTCTGTCTCCCAGGGTACAACAGCCGAAGCAGTCTGTACTGCCGGAGATGGCTCACGGGCCCAAAGTTGCATCCGATAATTGTAGTGTTTGAATTCATGTGGTGGAAAACAAGTAGAGAGTACTCATCTCTCTAGTTGGTCTTCAAGTGTTCATCCTCCTTCTAGTATTCTTCATGTATCAAGCAACACCATATTCTTGTTGTAACAAAAGAAGCACATAGCCTACTATTTGTACAAGACTTAAGGATTAGTGAAAGGTTTCACTTAATTAGAGACTTAAAAACTCTAATAAAACTAATTAAATGTCATCAAGAAGCTCTACTCAAGAGTTTCTCTTTTATTTACCACATGAAGATTGTAATTAATATTTATAATTTCATTAAATTATAAATATATTAAATATCCATTCACCAAATTTCCAACAATCTATTCATGGACGCGTGTTTGTGTTTGTTTGTTTGTTTCCACTTGTATTCATCAATGTCCGTTTTCGTTCGTTGCCTAAAATTAACAAACAAACATAAACGGACACGAACAAGTTTATTTCCTTAACAAACGAAAACAAACATAAAATTTCGTTCGGTAAGTATTCATGAACCGTCCATGAACACATATATTCTTTAACAAACGAACACGAACAGAGTCTCGTTCGTGTTCATTCGGTTCATTTGCAGCATCAATATGGTAAAGAGTTATACCCAACTATGGTGCTAGTGGTTAATAACGGTGGGAGACATGGAGATGACTTGCTTTTATTGTAAGTTTTGAATATGTGTATATTCTTTAGAAAGATGTAATAAAGCTTAATATGCTTATATTAATAAATTTGATATGTTGGATTACCTTTCTTGGTAGGTTATTCCACATATAATAAAATCAAGAAATAGATATAAAATATTTTGAAGGTAAACTAAAAGCTGGTGTACAAGAACCTGATCACATGCCGGGCAGTATGCTAGTATATATGTACCAAAAGCTTTTATATATCGGATGTGCTGTCCTTCCACCTTTTCACGTCATCTATGCATTTATAGGAACAAACTTGTACTACTTTTGATGTGCCAAGTTTAACTAGGTCAAATACACCAACTTTTATATCTTTTAACCTAAAATTTCAAAATTAATAAATATTAATAAGATAATAGTAAAAATAAACAAAACTTTAATATATTAATTTACAATTATATATATGTTGGATCTAGTGGACCCCACAAAAGAACAAGTGATTGAAAAACCAAAATAGTCTACAACCCCTGATCACAAATAATAGTGTTTTGAAGATCTGCTCATCCCAAAGACAAAGACTCAACATCTGTTACTCTAAAGTCTGCTAAAGCCAAAGGTCTGCCAAAGAGAACCTCTGCTGATGAAAACAAAGTCTGTTGAAGCAAAGGTCTGATCATCCTATGCTGAGAAGACTAAAGTATGATGAAGCTAAGATCTACTGTGAATCAACAGATGTTAAAGTCCAACAGAGGATTCTTCAACAAATGATTAGCAGCAGAGTTCATCAATGTAACAGTGATTAGGCTTTAGCAAATGTTACGAGTTTGTTAGGCTGTTAGATGTCGTTGTCTAGGTGACGTTAGCTTAGATGCTTCAGATGTTTCGTTTGTACTATAAATAGAACAGTTCCTGTACTGTTCGATTCATCACTTTCCTTTTGACATTTTTGTATGAACAAACAAGGAGTGATCAGGCTGAGGGGGGGGTTGTAGTTCTTCATGCATACGTAAACTTGTAATTGCAAATTTATAAAAACATGTTGATGAAAGCAACATCTTCATTGTTGTGATTGAAAAGTTAGTTATTCCGTTGTATATTTCATCTTTGTTTTATCTTCTTTCATTGTTTCCATCTTAATTGTCACAACAATCAAACTCAGATCCTAACAATTGGTATCAGAGCTTGGTCAATCAAATTCAATTTAAACAATCAATTTGATATAAACAGATCAGCTCCTTCTACTGATATTATTTGTTCGTTGGATTGAAAACAGAGTAAAAGTTTATTTACGTTCAAAAGTATTTTAAACAAAAACCTATTTGTAAACAATAAAAAATGTCTCAAAATTCACAAGATCCACACAACACTGGTACTATATACAAACCACCGATGCTTGTCAGGTCGGAATATAATATCTGGCAACGTCGGATGGGTCACATACTTACTCAACAGAACACGGGTTGCTGGAAATCGGTTATCTTCGGACCACATGTTCCGATGGTGCCGAGTGCTGAAGACCCCAAGGTTCAAGTACCAAAGAAGCTGAAAAACTACTCCGAGCAGGATTTTTAGAAAATCGAGTTAGATGCCAATGCATTTAGCATTGTTGCTATGGCTCTAACGAATGATATCTATGTTGGCTTGTTCCATTGCAATAGTGCTAAGGAGTTGTGGGATGCTTTGAAAGAGCAGTTTGGTGGCACAGAGGAAGTTGTTGAAAACAACCGAGAAGTTCTAAACCAACAGTATGAAACATTTTGTCACGTTAGAGGAGAATCATTAACTCAACAATTTGAGAGGTTTAGTAGTCTAATAAGTGAATTAAAACTGGTAAATGTTGATGTTCCTAATTCAATATTGAATAGCCGATTTCTAAGATCATTACCAGAAAAATGGGATACGATTGCCTTTGTAACAAGAAACACTGTTGGTTTCAAAGAGAGGAGTTTGACTCAACTTCATGGTAGGCTCCTAACTTATGAGAGAGAGCTTAACCAGAAAAAGAAGCTTCAAGAGTTAGGAAAAGTTACTTATGACTATGCCTTTGGTAGTACAACACTTTTTGGCCAAGAGGAAACCTCTGGTGGAAGTAAGGATCAGGGTTATGATCATTTTATTGACATAACTTCTGGTGGAGGATTTAACTATGATTCTTACTAACCCAATTATGCTTTTGCAGCAAATGGTGAAAACCAAGTTTCTAACAACATATCTTTTGAGTTAAATGATCTTCAACACTTTGACCCCCCTGATTTGGAAGAAATGGACATTTTGCACCAACATGCTTTGCTAAGTGTTAGAACTAGAAAATTTTACAAAAGAACTGGCAGAAAATTTCCAGGGTTGTATGGGGGGTTGAAAGTTGGGTTGGATAAATCTAAAATTAAGTGTTATAAGTGTAATAGGTTAGGCCATTTTGCTAGAGAATGTAGGAGCCAAACAAGTGGTCCTATTGTCACACATCCAAGTCCTAGACTTTAAAACACTCAAAACACTGTCCATTATACCAAATATACCCCTGCTCCACACATGCAAAGCACTGCCCACCTTGCACACCCTGCAACCATTGTTCTAGTACAATATTTCTAAACCACTGTTCCTCGGATACAGTATGTTCAAACCCTAGTCCCTCATGTTCAAGTGCAACCAGCACCACAAGCTGCACAAACCTCTGCTCATGTAGAAAACAGTCAACAGAGCTTTTTCACACAAGGATTTGTTGATTGGAGCAGCTTACCTAATGAACTTACAGGTGAAAACTTTGCTCTAGTTGCCAATTTGAAAAAAACATGATGATTTTTGTTTTATGGCATTATAGACAATATTGGAAGTGGTTGAGTCTGAGGAAGTGGTATCTAATTCTGATGTGGTTAATGATAATGTTAAAACATATGTTTCAGAAGAAAATGTTGGTGAAGAAATGGTGAATCCTCTGACTGACCCATGGGAGTCCAGTGTTTGTGAAGGAGAGTGTTATTGTGCCATGATGGCGGCTGCTAAGGTATGTTCTGCCATGTTGGTGAAGAAACGGTGAATCCTCAAGTCCTTAAAGATTTATGTTCTGACAAATGTGTCATTGCTTTTGCAACATAAAGAGGTGAATGAAAACCTTAGGAACAAGATCTTAGATGATGAAATTCAGTTTGAAAAACTTGGTAAAGAGTTAAATCAAAATTGTTTGAAAAAGATAGTGAAATCAGACGTCTCAAACATGAATCAAGCATAACCAAGGATTAACTCCAAACAATGATAAAAAAAATATTAGAGTTGTAAAAAGGAGCTTGAATATACCCAGATCACTTGTGAAAAATGGGTAGAGTCCTGCAAAGGTTGTGAGTTGATGTTAGATAAAACAAATCAAAAGTAATGTAAAATTTGGCATAGGCTTTCGCAAAAATGACCAAGTTTCTCAACACATTGCTGTAAATGATTCTGGTTTGGTTGAAATCATTTCTACAAACATGCTGGTCAAGAAATTATAGTCACATAACCAAATGGAAAGAAAATTGTTTTGGAAAAACCTGAAGGATCCTCAACTTTTGAGGAAATTGAAAAATACCAATTCAAACCAACATGGTATGATGAATGTGACATTCTTGAGAACTTTAAGCCAATGGACTTCTCAACCATTGAGGGTGTGAAAACACCTAAAGTGAAAATCATTCCCTTAAAAGATCTTCCAGCAGAGGTTACAACATCTGTTGACAAAGAGGTTGAAAAAGGAATAAGAAAGAGAAGATTAAAAACTTGTTTTGTGACTTTTATGAAAAGAAAAACCATATTACTAAAAATTGTTTTCTCTTAAAAGCATATGACATAAACAAGACCAGTGTGATTGTAGCTGCACCTCATTGCACTATCTGTGGCAAGAAAATTCACAAAACTCAAAAGTGTGTTTATCTCAAAAATTTCGATGTCAAAAGAAATGAGTATAAATAAAAAACACTTGACAGTCCACAGGCTAGTACTAAAAAAGGAAAGTCCAAACAGACCTTCATCCCATTCCAAACATCTGTTACCAAACAGGTAAATGCAACCTCTGCTCCTAGAGAGGTTCAGGTAACAGATGCACCACCAGCAAACTAATTTCCAAGAGGATATGGCTAACTACTTTATCAAAGAGTACCACATGGTTATAAGGTCTACAAATGACCTTCAAAACCAAGAGTGAACAAGCATCCTCATGGTTACAACCACTTAATAGGAAATGGTCCACAACAGATGTTTCAAAAATCTGTTCAAAACTATGACAATTCTCCTGGACTTGAAGCTGGATTGTCTGTGACCCTATCCAAAGCCATTTTAGCTTTGGACACTCACCAAAACTAATTTGTTACTGATGTGCAGGGAGCTTCTACTTGCTTTGATAATTTACGGTATATAGATAGTGGAGTCTCCAGGCACATGACAGGATGTAGAGCCCTTCTCAAATATTTTCTAGCACATGGAGGGGGTGATATATCCTTTGGTAATAACTCAAAAGGAAAGGGGTTGGGATCAGGAACAGTCCAAGCATGGAAACTCAGGTTTGAACATGTCAATCTGATTGACAATCTGAAATTTAGCCTTCTTAGTGTATCACAAATGAGTGATAAGGGCTATGGGTCATTCTTCACTAAGGAAACTTGTAATATTGTTGGGCCAGATGTGTTGAAAAAGATTGAAGAAATAATAGCCGGGAGCAAAACACAGCTTGTTGCTCAACGGAGGGCAATGCGTATGTGGTTGATATGTTGAAAGATTATCCAATGTCTGATGCTTGTCTGTTCTCAGCTGCCGCTACTAAAGAGACAGAACTATGGCATAGAAGACTTGGTCACACAAATCTCAAAACTATCACCACACTCTCAAAACAAGGTCTTGTAAGAGGCCTCCCACCAAAACTTTTCACATGTGACGAACATTGTGTTTCCTGTCTAAAAGGTAAACAACATAGAAGTTCACTCAAATCCATTGATGAGTCCAAAACTAGTCAGTGTTTACAATTATTACACATGGACTTGTTTTGCCCTGTTAAAATCACGAGTCTTAAAAAGAAGAGGTAATATATTGTCATAACTAATGATATTTCAAGGTTTACATGGACTTACTTTTGCACTCCAAAGATGAGACTACAAGTATTTTGCAGGACTTTGTAAGAAAAGTTGAAAAGCAATTTGATCTGCCAATAAAAGTCTTCAGGAGTGACAATGGAACAGAGTTTAAAAATAAGGAGTTGGATGACTTCTGTGTGTTAAAAGGGATTGTAAGGCAGTACAGCATCCCAAGAACACCAGAACAAAATGGGGTGGTTGAAAGAAATAATAGGACCATAATTGAGGCTGCCAGGACAATGCATACAGATTCAGGTTTACCATTGTCTTTTTGGGCAGAGGCTATAAACACTCCTTGCTATGTGCAAAACAGAGTTTTAATCAACCTCAGACATCAAAAGACTGCTTATGAAACTCTGTTCAAAATCAAATGACTGATTTCTTATTTCAAAATCTTTGGCTGCCCATGTTTCATTTTAAACTTAAAAGATTCACATATATGGTGATCCCACAATATAAAGTCACTTCCACAGTCTTCCCATCAAGATTATGGATTTGACGTGGTGATCCCACAATATAAAGTCACTTCCACCACCAGAGTAACAAATGTTCAAAACAGCTGTTAAAACTCTGCCATTGCTGCATCAACAATTGTTGATCCTCAAACCTCTGCTGCCTCATCCAGTCAATCCACTGCTGACAAAAGTCCATCCTCTATGGACAAAAGTCAACCCATTTTTACACCTACTCCACCCATACCTCCACCTCCATTCCAAACATCTGTTGACTCTTCAAAATTCCCAACAGATGTTAGCTCAGATGATTCACATTTGCAGCCTTCAACTCTAAATGCCATCATTCCATACAAGGGAGATCTAATCTTACTTAAAAGTCATCCACCAGACCAAGTTATTGGCAACATCAATGAAGGGGTACTCACAAAAAGTCAATCCCAAAACTTTTTGTCGTTTTGTTGGTTTTCTATCACTCACATAACCTGTCAAGTACCAAGAGGCACTGAAAGACAATAGTTGGGTAGAGGCCATGCAGGAACAGTTCAAGAGATAACAAGTATGGGAACTTGTACCATTGCCTAAGGATGTATGTCCAATTGGCACAAAATGGGTCTTCAAGAACAAAACAGATAAAAGGGGCATTGTTGTTAAGAACAAAACTAGGCTTGTGGTTCAAGGCTTTAGACATGAAGAAGGCATTGATTATGATGAAACATTTGCTCCTGTAGCAAGATTGGAAGCCATCAGATTGTTTTTAGCCTTTGCTGTCAACCACCAAATCAAGGTGTATCAAATGGATATCAAATGTGCATTCCTTTATGGTAAGATCCAGGAAGAGGTATATGTTTGCCAACCACCTCGTTTTGAAGATGCCATTTATCCATATCATGCCTACAAGCTTAATAAAGCTTATATGGCTTGAAATAAGCACCAAGGGTCTGGTATGAAACTCTATCCACCTTTCTCTTATCCATAGGCCTTACAAGAGGTAAAATTAATAAAACATTATTTTTATAATGGAAAGTAAAGGAATTGATTATTGTCCAAATTTATGTGGATGACATCATTTTTGGATCCACATGCAATTCCATGTGTGAAGAGTTAAGGGAACTCATGACAGTAGAGTTTGCGATGAGTACCATGGGTGAACTTCAATGCTTTCTTGGTCTCCAAGTTAAGCAATTGCAAAATAGTACATTCATTCATCAAAGTAAATATGTCAAAGAACTATTAACAAAATTTGATATGAATGATTGTAAACCATGTAGTATACCTATGGCCACCACAATACCGGTCACTATTGATGATAAAGATGACTTGGTTGATCAAACACTTTACAGAAGCATGATTAGGTCTTTATTGTACCTAACTGCATCAAGGTCAGACATCATGTTTGCAACATGTGTCTGTGTAAGATCCCAGTCAACACCTAGAAAGTCCAACCTTATAGCTGTTAAAAGGATATTCAGATACATAAATGGTGCTCACACACTTGGTATCTGGTACCTTGCTAATCGGAATATTGAGCTTTCAGGTTACTCTGACAGTGACTTTGCTGGTTGTCATACTACAAGGAAGTCCACTTCAGGAGGATGTTAGTTTCTAATATACAACCCTTGAAAACGCCCTAAAATACCCCGTATGAACGAAACTAGACCCGCGTAACCTTAATTTTTAATTAAAAATGAAAAATCAAAATTTTAATACCTGTCGCGGGCACGACATGATTTGTGGTTGTCGGTCGCGTAGCGCGACGGCCCCTTGACTTACCGGACACCCATGTTGACACGTGTCCACTACGTGTTGGGACTACGGTGTGACTCGGCAACCCTAGTCGTAGCTAGGGTGCCCTCGCGGGTCGTGAGAGGCCGGGCCTCATCTGGTCGGGAGGCACGAGAGACCTCGAAAGCAGCTATAAATTGAGCAGAGATGCAGTAGTTCATCCTCGTTCAAAATATTTCTTTCTCTCTCAAACATATAATCCGAAAATATTAGTTAAAATACCCCCTAAATCACGAAGCTCTGCCCCGTTGTAAGTATTTTAACCCCCTGATCAGTAATTCGATACCTTGTCTGATTGATCTGGAACCTAATAACTGATGCCAAAGTGTTGCCTGTTCAGGGCTATGCTTTGTAAACTAAGTTGGGTTCTGTCTCGTGATGTATTGATAAGTTGAATTTGGGTTATTATATTAACGCCCGTGCATTGTATATTTTTAATAGGCACTCCGGAATATTAGTAGAAAAAAATTCCAGGAAGCCAATAGAAATACCTAAGTTTGCAATGTAAGTCCATTCTCTTTTTCTCACAGTTTGTGAGCCACTATTTAAAAAGCTTTACAAAACCCTAAATGTTTATCAGTTATAATTATAGTGATTAAGTTTTTGTAATTCTACAATTATCATAAGTATGTGGGGGTTTTGTATACATTACTTGACACTCGTTAATATTGGACAAAGGGTTAGCCAATATTAGCATGACCACAAGCATGGGGGGAATGGTGCCCCAGTAGCAATACTGTGTTGAGAAATTGGTAGATATAAACAAATGTAAAAACTCTTGATGCTGTAAAATATAACAGTGTGTCATTTTATAAAATGGAATGTACTCGCCAGTATTTCTTGCTGATAAAATATTTTCAAAACGCGTTTCAGGTAACTTGATGTGAAAGCTAGTAGAAGCCAGCTATGGAGCACTGAAGGGTTAAATAAAGTGGCTATAAAGTTACCTAAATAAGCAGATAAATTATGTTTTCAGAAATTAGGGTTTATCCCTATAAAGATATTATAAACAATATGTGGGGTTTTCTCCCATTTATTTAATATAAAAAGTTTGGTGTTTGAACGCTGAAATTTATTTCCTAACTACGGTCCTGATGTTTCATTTCCGCTCCCAAATTAATAAACACCGATACCACCGGCTCGTGCTCGCGGCTCCCGCTCCCTGGGTGGGGTCAGGGGCTGCGACAAAAAGTGGTATCAAAGCCACTGGTTTAAGCCATTTAGGTGTTCTTTTACATACCTAAATTTTAACCAATTGTTTTAGGAAACATCCATAACTTAAGTATTATTGTACGTAAATATGTGTATTATGATTTTATGTATTTTGACAATTTTTGAGTTCGCAGTATGAGTGATCAGACTACCTCTAACGCTTATCGTCACCTGTCCCACTCTCCAATGGATGAAGAACCATCCAATTTAGCCTCAGGATTTGTATCAGCTTCTAAAGATACCTTTGTTTTTAGAGCCAAGTCTGAGGAAGCATTCCCACCTAAGAAGAGGGGATGGTTTAGTAAAATGAAGAGAGAAAGGAGGAAAAGAATAAGGCAAACCAAAAACAGAAAATAGCCGCAAGAACCATAGCTAAGGAAACCGCCCAGATTCCAGTGACTAGACCTTTATGGGAAGAATTAGATAGAAGACTAGCAAATCTGGATATGTTTAGAAATGAAGAAAATGCACATGATCTTAACCTCATAACAGCCCCTGAACCACAACTACTATCATTGTACCCTGATCAACCCATGAACCTAGAACAAAACCTGGAGAACCCACTTCCAATCCTAGCCTTTGATCCAAATGAGATACCCAGGATACCAGCACCAAATCCCTTAGAATATTGGGAGACCAATGATTAGACATTCCAGGAATTAATGAATGATCCCTACCCATACATGCCTTACGGAGAACCAGAACCACTTTACCTTGACCCCATACCAGCCCAGATGCCACCCATGAGCCACGAGAATGTGGAAGAACTTCGCCACTATGGTGAAGATTTAATTCAAGAGGGAAATAGGATCCGCCGTATCAGGGAAAATCTCGTCTGGAAATATGACTAGAGGGAGATGCAATACAAAGAAACCAGTCACCTAATATACTATATATATATATGTGTGTGTGTGTGTGTGTGTGTGTGTATGTATTTTCTGTTACTTTGAAAAAAACAATAGCATAACCACTAAAATATATATTACATATATCACCTATATATGTATTGATGCATAATTAGTAACGTTTAAATTTCAGTTTTAGTTTGTAATAGATGCATATATATAAAAGAGTAAATGTCGCAATGCTCGACGATTTTGGTTCAATATGCTTAAGTTTTTGTTTATTTAATTTATTCTGGGATATTAATACCTGATAAATGTTTACAATTCTGATGGCAACCGAAGTAAATCAGGAAGTCCAGAATAATAATAATGATAACGGAAACCAAGTGGATAAAAGTGCTATATAACACATAGTAGCTAAGGGAATCATAGATGCCATGCCATTTATTATCGACACTATTAATAAAAAGGCAGAAAATAATAATTCCATAATAGGCAGTAAACGTGCACCAACTGAGCCAAGTCACAGCGTGAATGGAAACCGCAGACTATTTATCCAAGCTCCAATTCCAAAAAAAAGAAGAAGAACCATCCCATATAGTTGTTCTTATAATGAATTCTTATCCTTTAAACCGATCGAATTCTTAGGTAATGAAGGAGCCATTTCAGCTTTACGCTGGATAGGAAAGACAGAAGCAATTTTAAAAATAAGTAAGTGTGCAGATGAGGATAAGATCATGTATGCTTCTAATCTTTTTAAGAATGCAACATTAGGGTGGTGGAATACCATTCTCCAGTCAAGAGGAACTGACAGGGTTTACAACATGGAATGGAACAACTTTAAGGAAATAGTTGACAGGAAATTCTGTCCACCTCATGAAAAGGAAAAGATTGCCAATAAAATCCTAAATCATAAAATGATTGGGGTAGATTGCAGGGAATATTCTACCACATTCTTTGAATATGCTAGGATAGTCCAAACACTAGCCTCACCCGAACCAGTATTAATCTCTCGTTACATCTGGGGATTAATCAGTGAGATCAGAAATATAGTAAAGGCAGCTAGACCACAAACACTAGAAGATGTGACAACCCTCACCGAATCAGGTATCCGTACGACTTAATTAATATTTAATTACTGCTTAATTACTGTGCTTGCTTGAAATTGTGGATAAACTGCTACTTGAATACTGATACATACACATACTTGCATCATACTTTATTAACTGTCACTCCATTATTTACATACAGAACTTTAGTGACAAACTTGATGCACAAAAGCACAGTAGCACAATGAACGGATAACCCATTAAACATGCTGATATAACCAGCATCAGGCAGACACTGCCTCTAAGGCCTGTATGAGCCGGGAATAGTTTACTACACTAGTAGGAAGTGTAGGGAGGTGAGGATTGTAGAACTGCGTCACTAGGTGATAGTTATAGTGACCGGATGTGCCTAAAATAAGTTTTAAACACAAAATTCTGCACTTTAATATAAAATTCAGCATATTAGCTAACTAATAGAGTGCAAAACATGGAAAAATAATACTAGACACTTTCCAAAGTGTCGGGAATTCTCTGTGTCACTAAAAATAATAATAACGACACTTTAATTGCTTGTTAAGCACTTTAACGGATCAGTATCCAACCGAATAACCAGACTTTACCCGGAACATAAAAATATTGTCAATGACATTGTTTTTCTTTTTCTGAGCCAGTTAGGGTCCCCGAATACCCTAACACCCGTTATAATAAATAACACACTAAATAACCTACCATAACCTCTAATTAAAATAACTAGCACTTAACCTTTAGTTGAAATTGAACCAATTACCCCACCCCCATAGAACCGGTCGGTTCCCTCATGTGGCACACACACCACACACTTTTGATTATTTTAATCTATGTTTGTCTAGAATCAAGCTTACATAATATCCCATGGATAATTAAAATGGATGGACTTTATAAATACATGCAAGATTACATTTCATTTTCATAACCCACTAAACAAAATCACAACCCCCTTTCCCTCTTGCTTGGTGTTCGGCCGAGAACACACCCACACCTCCCATCACTTCCAAGTTCCAATCTCACTAAACCACATACTTACAAAGGTGAAAGGGTTCATACAAGGAGGCTCGGTGCTTACGGAATCGCGAGGACCTCTCTACGTTGCTATTAACCACCCGTTTTTCGCCTAGTTTCTTCCCTAGCCTCGAGCTAGTAGTAAGTAGCTCTAAACACCTTATTGATCTTGCCTAAAGTGGTTAATAAGAGATTTGTCAGTTAAAAATTATGAACATATAAGATCAAAGTCTAAAAGTCTACTAAAGTGATGAACAAAGTGGTTAATGGATGATTCTGCATGGTTTTACTTTCATATAGCTTTGTTGTGATTAAGCTATGGTATTAAGAAGTCACACCAAATTAACCCACGCTTCCGCAAAGCCAGGGTGTGACAGCTTGGTATCAGAGCTCTGATCATAGCGAACTAGGATTCTTTCTCGAGTCTAGACTATGATCACTAGGGCTCTCACGAAAACATTTTTACATTGCATACCACTTAAGTCCAGATCCAAAACGTTTTTACAAACAAAAGTTGAGCACATTTTTTTTATTAGTTATGGCTCAGTCTGGGAGGCTGAGGAAGTTGTCTAGTGGGACTAGGGAGTCAGTCTGGGAGGCTGGGAGAATTGGCTAGTGGGACTAGGGAGTCAGTCTGGGAGGCTGGGAGAATTGACTAGTGGGACTAGGGAGTCAGTCTGGGAGGCTGGGAAAATTGACTAGTGGGACTAGGGAGTCAGTCTGGGAGGTTGGGAGGCTTGTGGGACTAGGAAAAATCAGTCTGGGAGGCTGGGAGGCTAGTGGGACTAGGAGAACTATTTGATTGCTTATTGGACTAATGTGCTTATTTGACTATATGATTGATTGTTTGTGCATATGTGTGTTTGTGTTACAGACGCTATGGCTTCATCCAGCACAGGAGAGTCGGACACCACTGACCCTATACCCATAGTATCGGACGACAGAGTGTCATCGGAGCGAGAGGTGTATACTTCGGACACCACCAGTACAGACGACGACGATTTCCAGCCATTTGCACTACCCGATGCCGTGGTTGAGACCGTTGATGGCCCCGTCGCTGGGGATTTGCCGCTTGCGGTGATCCCTGCTCCCATACCCCTTGCCATGTACCCTGTTGTTGATATGCCTCTTGACGTAGTCGCGGATGACGACGTCGACTTGTTTGACGAGGATCCACTAGAGGAGGATGACGTTGAGGGCGAGGCCCTAATAGCTGCTGGCGATCTCTTACTACTCGCGGATGCTCCTGCCGAGGAGTCACCTGTTCATTCACCTGTCCCAGACTCTTTCGAGTCTGTGGCATCTGCACCATCACACGCGCAGGGCGCACAACATTATTCGCATGATTCAGACCCCGATAGGGCGTCATCTGCTGCACCTGCCCCTGCCCCGAGTTTCGCGATCGATCATGACATTGATGAGGATTCCGACCCCGTCTTCCCACCTGGTTTTGATCCAGACTAGGACATTGAGTTTATACACCTAGATCAGCCCATGGAGGACCCTGTTGACCCCGTTGATCCCATGTTTGCTGACCCCGCAGATTTCGAGATGGAGTTTGACGACCCGGAGCCTGCTGTGGCCCCCGAGCCAGTAGTTGCTCCAGACCCCGCATTCGAGCATGATCCTATTCATGCTGATGTACCCGCTGTTGATCCGTTGATTGCTGATATACCTGTCGATGATCATCCGATTGTTGCTCCACTGTTGGAGGATGATCATGTTGTTGCTGATGCTCATATTGATGCACCACCATTGTTAGAGGGTCCTGTTGCTGCTCCACTGGTAGTGGATGAGCATGTTGCTGATATACCCGCTGATCCTGTTGTTGTTGCTCCTCTTCCTGACCCTGTGCCTATAGAGCCTGATCATGCACTCTTTGCGACTCATGTTGACCCTCGGTACGCACACACCCGAAATGGGTGGATAGATGATGATGATGATTTTCCGCCTTTTGTGGTACCAGTTCACCTGTTTCAACACCTGCTTCAGTTCCTGTTGGTGCACCCCTGTTTCTCGTACCCGTCACTGATGCGCATCGCGCAGATCTGCCCATCACATTTCTCCACAAGATCCCTCCACCACGTCCTGGAGAGGGCTTTTCTCGTCAGCCTTTCGGCCATGCACCTTTTATGACTGGAGGAGATCAGTTTGCACCGCAGATCCCTCATCATACTGCTGTTCCCCCTGTTTCACCGTTTACTGTGCCATCTTTTACTCCATCCAGCGAGCCTTTTCTCTGGACTTCACCACCCATCATTCCGCCATCTGATCCTTATCATCCTTATCACATGGGTTATTCTGTAGAGGATGTTCTCAGGTCATTCATGATCCAGCAGGAGGCACTGACACGTCGCGTGCAGGAGCTTGAGAGAGCACAGCGACCACCATGCCAGTGCCAGGGCAAGACTCACCCTGCGATATCACACCCCCCTCGTCCGTTATCTCCAGACTCTGCGGCTCGTTTTTGGACTCAGGAGCAGCAGCTAGCATATCTTTTGCATTCTCATCGAGCCATGGAGGAGGATTGGCTTCACTTGCGACGTTTGTTCTTTTCCCGTTTTCCCCCTCCTCCACCGCCATCAGCGTAGGGCTATTTTGTACGACACGGGTGGACTTTTGTTGACAAGACGGCGATTGCACAGACTGCAAAGCTTTTTGGAGACTGCATATTGATCCTGACTTTTGTTATTATGTATATTGGGTATTGTTGACATTGATTTGATATTTTGGACTGGGGTGATGTAGCCCTTAGTCGTTGATGTTGTATGATACATATATGTACTTGTAAACTTTACTTTGTGGTCTCGATTTATGGCAATGCAATCGCAGTATTCTCATAACATGAGATGTTATGTGGTTGATTTATTTATAACATGGGATGTTGTGTGATTGATTTATTTATAACATGGGATGTTATGTGATTGGTTTGTTATAACATGAGATGTTATGTATTACTACTAACGTTATATACGTACACTATACTTACTATGGCCTGACCAACATGAACCATATTTTAGAAGATGCCACCAAGACATCAAACACGCATGCCTACCAATGAGGCAGAACTTCAGCAGGTCATCGCGGCTGCCATCGCGCAATACGCCGCCTCCCAAGGAGGAACTAGCGGAAGTAATTCTGGCAATACCGGCAACAACAATCCGCCTCATGGTAATACTAAGTCATTAAAGTATACCATGATACAATTGGATATCCCTAGCACGCTTGCTAATACCGTTTGTATAATCTAACGCATGTGCAGGGTGCACATACAAGCAGTTCCTAGACTGCAAACCTGTAAACTTTGACGGCACCGGAGGTGCTGTTGCTTTTGTTCGTTGGGCCGAAAAGACAGAGTCAGTTCTCCGCATGAGCAAATGCGCTCCAGACCAGCAAGTTACCTACATTTCTGGGCTATTCTCAGACGGAGCACTGTCCTGGTGGAACTTACAAGTTCAAACACTTGGTGAAGCCGCTGCATACGCAATGACATGGAACGAGCTGAAAGAGCTCATGCGTAGAAAGTATTCCTCTCGTGCAGAAATTCAAAAGTTGGAAACTGAATTTTGGAACCTGAAGATGGAAGGTCCGAAAATCGTAGAGTATGTTCAAAGGTTTCACGACTTATCTCATGTGGTACCTTATATGGTTACGCCAGAATTCAAGCGGATTGAGCGCTTCATTTGGGGTTTAGCTCCTCAAATCATAAGTATGGTGACTTCTTCAAAGCCGGCAACAATCACGGAGGCGATCGATCTGAGCGTGGCTCTCACCGAGGAGGCTATCCGCCTAAACAAGTTTTCTGATGTTGAGCCAAAGAAGAAGGAGACTCACGTCGAGTCTTCCGGGGGTAGCAAAAGAAAATTCTCGAATTTCAAACAAGGCACAAGAAGTGATGGTAGGAAAGGAGAACCAAGCGCACCAGTCCAAGCTACAACTGGTACTATGAAGAAAGGAAAGGGATATATGGGTACACATCCCAAGTGTAACACCTGCTAGCGTCACCATTCTGGCCGGTGTGGGTCAAAAGTATGCGAAGCTTGTGGAAAAACTGGTCACTCAAAGGATACTTGCTGGGCCACTGTTGGCCGGGGAGGCCAAGGAGGATTTGGGAATAGAAACAATAATCGTGGTGGTATTGGGAATCGCCCACAGGGGAATAATGGAGGAAATGGGAATCGAGGCAACGATGTGAATCAAGCTGGTAATGTGAATCGAAATCAGAACAATAATCAAGCTGGGAATGGAGGTGGAAACGGGCAAAGACCAGGTTGCTTTAACTGTGGTGACATCGGGCACTATAAGAGGAACTGCCCAGAATTAAACCAAGCACGTGGAAGGGTTTTCAATATCGAAGCGAGGGAAGCGCGCCAGGATCCCAATGTTGTCACTGGTACATTCCCTATAAACCAACGCTTTGCATCCATTTTATTTGATACTGGTGCTGATTATAGCTTCGTGTCGTTAGAGTTTAAGAATATGCTTGGGTTAGCCGCTAGTAAATTAGATATCCCATACTCGATCGAATTGGCGAATGGAAAGTTAGTAGAAGCCAATGAAGTGGTCAGAGGTTGTGTAATCGAGTTGGGAGAACATGAGTTTGCTTTGGATCTACTACCAGTCGAGTTGGGAAGCTTCGATGTGGTAGTAGGAATGGATTGGTTATCAAGCAACAAGGCTGAGATAGTTTGTCACGAAAAGGTCGTTCGTATCCCAACCGAAGATGGTGAAACAATGGTTGTTCATGGTGAAAAGCGAGATATGCCTTTAAGAATCATCAGCTGCCTGAAAGCCCGTAAGTGTTTACAGAAGGGATGTGCTGCCTTCCTGGCACACATCGTGGATAAGAAAGCTGCTGAGCCAAAGATCGAAGACATCCCTGTTGTGAGGGAATATCCTGAAGTCTTTCCTGAGGACTTGCCAGGATTGCCACCTCAGAGGCAAGTAGAGTTCCGCATCGACTTAGTTCCAGGCGCCGCGCCTGTGGCTAAGGCACCTTATAGACTTGCCCCATCTGAGATGCAGGAGTTGTCGACACAACTCCAGGAGCTACTTGACAAAGGATTCATCCGACCAAGCTTCTCACCTTGGGGAGCTCCGGTCCTGTTTGTCAAAAAGAAGGACAGTAGTTTCCGTATGTGCATTGACTACATGGAGTTGAATAAGTTGACCGTCAAGAATAGGTATCCCCTGCCAAGGATCGATGACTTATTCTATCAGCTCCAAGGTTCATGCTTTTACTCGAAGATTGATTTGCGATCTGGATACCATCAGCTAAGGATACAAGAAGAGAGTATCCCGAAGACAGCCTTCAGAACTCGCTATGGACACTACGAGTTCCTAGTTATGCCGTTTGGGTTGACAAACGCACCTGTTGTCTTTATGGACCTAATGAACAGAGTTTGCAAGCCGTACTTGGATAAGTTCGTGATTGTGTTTATCGACGACATTTTGATTTATTCAAAGACAAAGGCTGAGCACGAACAACATTTAAGAGCTATTTTGGAGTTGCTAAAAAGGGAACAGTTGTATGCCAAGTTCTCTAAGTGCGAGTTTTGGCTACGTGAAGTCCAATTCCTTTGACATGTAGTGAATGGGGAGGGAATTCATGTGGATCCCACCAAGATCGAAGTGATCAAGAATTGGGGAACTCCCAAGACGCCAACCGAGATTCGACAATTCTTGGGTTTGGCTGGCTACTATCGAAGGTTCATTGAGGATTTTTCAAAAATCGCTCAACCACTGACACTCCTCACGCAAAAAGATAAGAAGTTAGATTGGGGAATCAAACAGGAAGAAGCGTTCCAGCTATTGAAAGATAAGCTTTGTAATGCGCCAATCTTAGCACTGCCGGAAGGTACTGACGATTTTGTGGTATACTGTGACGCCTCGCGTCAAGGATTGGGTTGCGTGTTAATGCAACGCCAGAAGGTTATAGCTTACGCATCACGCCAATTGAAGGTACATGAAAAGAACTATACCATACATGATTTGGAACTCGGCGCAGTGGTATTTGATTTAAAGATCTGGAGACACTACCTATATGGTACGAAATGTACAATTTTTACAGATCATAAGAGCCTACAACACATATTCAACCAGAAGGAGTTGAATATGAGACAAAGACGATGGGTTGAGTTGTTGAACGACTACGACTGCGAAATTAAGTATCATCCAGGGAAGGCGAATGTGGTCGCCGACGCCGTAAGTCGAAAAGAAAGGATCAAGCCCATAAGGGTTAAGGCTTTGGAGATGATTATTCAAACAGATCTTTCTCTGCGTATTCATGCCACGTAGAAAGAAGCACTTAAGGAAAGAAACATTGAAGAAGAATATCTCCGTGGTAATGAGAAGCAATTAGTGCCAAACGAGGAAGGAAAGTTATGTTTTATGAAAAGGATTTGGGTTCCTCTGTTTGGTGGTTTAAGAAAAGTTATCTTTAATGAGGCACACAAATCGCGATACTCTATCCATCCAGGAGCGGATTAGATGTACCAGGATCTTAAAGATTATTATTGGTGGCCTAGGATGAAAGGCGACGTTGCTGTTTATGTGAGCAAATGTTTGACGTGTGCTAAAGTGAAAGCAGAATACCAGAAGCCTTCGGGACTTCTGCAACAACCTGAGATTCCCAAGTGGAAATGGAAACAAATTTCAATAAATTTTATTACAAAGTTGCCAAGAACGCCAAGAGGTCATGACACTATTTGGGTAATAGTGGACCGGTTAACGAAATCTGCGCACTTTTTACCTATCAGTGAGAAAGATAACACGAGCAAATTAGCCGAAATTTACATGAGAGAAATTGTTACACGCCATGGAGTGCCTCTCTCAATCATCTCTGATAGAGACGGAAGGTTCGTATCAAGGATTTGGCAATCCTTCCAAGAAGCTTTTGGCTCACAATTGAATCTGAGCACTACATTTCACCCACAGACCGACGGACAAAGCGAGCGAACGATACAAACATTGGAAGATATGCTGAGAGCATGTGTTATGGATTTGGCGGTAGCTGGGATAAACACTTACCCTTGGTCGAATTTTCATACAACAACAGCTACCACACCAGTATTGGTGCCGCGCCATTTGAAGCTCTATATAGACGCAAGTGCAGGTCACTGCTTTGTTGGGAGGTGAGGATTGTAGAACTGCGTCACTAGGTGATAGTTATAGTGACCGGATGTGCCTAAAATAAGTTTTAAACACAAAATTATGCACTTTAATATAAAATTCAGCATATTAGCTAACTAATAGAGTGCAAAAACATGGGAAAATAATACTAGACACTTTCCAAAGTGTCGGGAATTCTCTATGTCACTAAAAATAATAATAACGACACTTTAATTGCTTGTTAAGCACTTTAACGGATCAGTATCCAACCGAATAACCGGACTTTACCCGGAACATAAAAATATTGTCAATGACATTGTTTTTCTTTTTCTGAGCCAGTTAGGGTCCCCGAATACCCTAACACCCGTTATAATAAATAACACACTAAATAACCTACCATAACCTCTAATTAAAATAACTAGCACTTAACCTTTAGTTGAAATTGAACCAATTACCCCACCCCCATAGAACCGGTCGGTTCCCTCATGTGGCACACACACCACTCACTTTTGACTATTTTAATCTATGTTTGCCTAGAATCAAGCTTACATAATATCCCATGGATAATTAAAATGGATGGACTTTATAAATACATGCAAGATTACATTTCATTTTCATAACCCACTAAACAAAATCACAACCCCCTTTCCCTCTTGCTTGGTATTCGGCCGAGAACACACCCACACCTCCCATCACTTCCAAGTTCCAATCTCACTAAACCACATACTTACAAAGGTGAAAGGGTTCATACAAGGAGGCTCGGTGCTTACGGAATCGCGAGGACCTCTCTACGTTGCTATTAACCACCCGTTTTTCGCCTAGTTTCTTCCCTAGCCTCGAGCTAGTAGTAAGTGACTCTAAACACCTTATTGATCTTGTCTAAAGTGGTTAATAAGAGATTTGTCAGTTAAAAATTATGAACATATAAGATCAAAGTCTAAAAGTCTACTAAAGTGATGAACAAAGTGGTTAATGGATGATTCTGCATGGTTTTACTTTCACATAGCTTTGTTGTGATTAAGCTATGGTATAAAGAAGTCACACCAAATTAACCCACACTTCTGCAAAGCCAGGGTGTGACAGAAGAAGCAGTGGAACTTGCTAACACTCTGATAGATGAATTGGTACGTATGCGAGAGGAAAACCAGAAGAAGAATCTAGCTCAAAGGATTACTCAGGAACTACGTGAGAAAGGAACAAGTTCATCTTTTTCACCTTTCTGTAAGTTGTGTAAGAAGAAGCATTCAGGAAAATGCGCAAGATATTGTAGTTTCTGCAAGAAACCCGAACATAGGGAAGAAGAATGTAGAACGAAAGCTAACGCCCGAGTGTGCAATAACTGTGGAGAAGCTGGTCACATCAAACCGAACTGCCCGAAACTAGCTCTAGCGATAAACAACAAAGCAAAGGCAACGAAAGGACCCAAGAAGAGTGCCAGAGCATTCATTCTGATAGCCGAAGAAGCTAAGATGATCTTGGATGTGATTGCTGGTCTGTTTTTAGTTATTGATGTTTATGCTAAAGTATTATTTGACTCTGGTGCAAACCAAAGTTTTACAAATACTTCTTTCTGCAAACTTCTCAATCAACCATTAACTAAACTTCACCAAGACTGTCTGGTGGAGACGGCAAATGGAAGTTCTGTCAAAATAAGCGAAATCCTTCAGGAAGGAAAGATAGAAATATTAAGTCATAGCTTTACTGTTAATCTCTTACCCATGGATCTAGCCGGATTCGATGTTGTGTTAGGAATGGATTGGTTGGTAACCAATCATACACGTATTTTATGTGATCAAAAGTCTGTAGAAGTAGATACGCCAAATGGTGAAAGGATCACAATTAAGGGAGACAAGCCAACGAGAACAACAAAGTTCATCTTTGTGATGAAAGCTACAAGCTACGCACGGAAATGAGGAATGGTGTATATGATTCCATAATCATTAACACTAAAGGAAAAGAATTACAAGATAATCTAGTTGTATCTAAGTTCTCAGATGTCTTTCTAGAAGAATTACCTAGATTACCGCCAGATCGTGAGGTTGAATTTAGAATTCACATAATACCAGGAACGACACTGATTGCCAAAGCACCCTATCGATTAGCACAAATGGAGATGCAGGAATTAAAGAAACAGCTAGACGAATTGCTAGAAAAAGGGTTCATTCAACCTAGTTCATCACTGTGGGGAGCACCAATGTTATTCGTTAAGAAGAAAGATGGATCGATGCGTATGTGCATTGATTACCGAGAATTGAATAAGGTTACGATTAAAAAATCGGTACCCACTACCGAGAATCGATGACCTATTCGATCAACTTCAAGGAGCCCGATTCTTTTCTAAGATCGATTTACGCTCAGGATATCATCAATTGAAAGTACAGGAAGAGGACATTCCTAAAACTGCTTTCAGAACAAGGTACGATCATTATGAATTTACCGTCATGCCATTTGATTTAACCAATGCTCTAGCCGCCTTTATGGGCATGATTAACAGGATATGTAAAACATAGCTGGATAAATTCATAATTGTCTTTATAGATGGTATTCTAATTTACTCAAAGAATAAGGAAGAACACGCGGGGCATTTGCATATACATCTGACATTATTGAGAAAAGAAAAGCTTTATGCTAAATTCTCAAAATGTGAATTCTGGTTGCAAGAAGTGCAATTTCTTGGAAATCTAGTTGATCATGAAGGAATTCATGTGGATCCCACAAAGATCGAGGCTATTACCAAATGGAATGTCCCCGATTCACCAACGGAAGTAAGAAGTTTTCTTGGACTAGCAGGATATTATAGACGTTTTATTCAAGATTTTCTAGAATAGCCATTCCATTAACCAAACTAACTTGCAAGTCAGTTAAGTTTGAATGGGGACCAAAACAAGAGGAAGCATTCAGGACTTTGAAGCAAAGATTAACCAATGCACCAATATTCGCTTTGCCCGAAGGAACTGAAGACTTTATAGTATATTGTGATGCATCCAAGTTAGGATTTGGATGTGTATTGATGCAACGTCAAAAGGTAATTGCTTATGCCTCTAGACAACTTAAGAAGCATGAAGAGAATTATACAACACATGATCTAGAATTAGGAGCAATAATTTTTGCCCTTAAGATTTGGAGACACTATCTTTATGGTAGTAAGTTTGTTGTCTTCAGAGATCTTAAGAGTTTAAGATATGTTTTTGGGCAAAAGGAATTAAACATGAGACAAAGACGTTGGATGGAAATCCTTAGTGATAATGATTGTGATATCCAGTATCATGCAGGAAAAGCTAATGTAGTAGCTGATGCTTTAAGTAGAAAATACCATGAGAAGCCAAAAAGGGTACGTGCTCTCAGATTAAACCTGAAGATAGATTTAACTGAACAATTGAAAAGGGTACAAGAAACAACAATCATGGATGATGCTGAAGGATTGAAAGGAATGATTAAGGAATTAGAAAAAGGAACAGATGAAATTTGGAGATTCCATAAGAAAAGGATCTGGATACCTATTCAAGGAAACCTACACAGTCAAATTTAGAAGAAGCTCATAAGTCCAAGTATACGATACAACCTGGGAGTGACAAGATGTATCAAGAATTAAGAAAGAATTTCTGGTGGATAGGAATGCAAAAGGACATAGCAAATTATGTTGCAAAATGTTTGACATGTTCCTAGGTTAAAGCTAAACATCAGAAACCTTCAGGATTATTACAACAATTAGAAATGCCAATATAGAAATGGGAATTGATAACAATGGACATTGTTACCAAATTACCCAAGACACGAAAAGATAATGACACAATTTGGGTAATTGTGAACAGATTGACTAAATCTACGCATTTCTTACCCATGAAAGAGATTTTCAGTATGGAATAGTTAGCCAAGCTGTATGTAAATGAAATAGTTTCATTACATGGGATTCCTTTATCTATTGTGTCTGACAGAGACAACCATTTTACTTCTCATTTTTGGACAAGTTTCCAAAAAGCAATGGGAACCAAATTAAATCTAAGTACAGCCTATCATCCTCAAACGGACAGATAAAGTGAAAGGATAATTCAGACTATGGAAGATATGTTTAGAGCTTATGTGATAAACTTTGGAGGAAATTGGGATGAACACTTACCTTTAATAGAATTCTCTTACAACAATAGCTGTCATACTAGCATCAATGCTGCACCATTTGAAGCCCTATATGGACGAAAATGCCGAACACCAGTATGTTGGGTATAAATTGGAGAAAAGCAATTTTCAGGCCCTGAGATTGTGCAAGAAACAACTGACAAAGTTATTCAAGTCAAGGAAAGACTGAAAGCAGCACGAGATCATCAAAAGAGCTATGAAGAAAACCGACGCAAACCGTTAGAATTTCAAGTTGGAGATAAGGTACTATTAAAGGTTTCACCATGGAAAGGAATTATGAGGTTTGGTAAGAAAGGAAAACTAAGCCCAAGGTATGTTGGACCTTTTGAAATTATCAAACGAATAGGGCCTGTAGCTTATCAGCTACAATTACCAGAAGAAATTGCCAGAATACATGATGTATTTCATGTATGTAACCTCAAGAAATGTTTAACAGATGAATCGTTGGTAATACCTCTTCAGGATATAGAGGTGAATGAAAAACTTAAGTTTGTAGAGAAACCTATTCCGATTGAAGATAGAAAGATCAATAATCTCAAACACAAGAGATTAGTTCTGGTCAAAGTAAAATGGGATTCGAAGAGAGGACCCGAATACACCTAGAAGCTGGAATCTGAAATGCAAAGAAAGTATCCACACCTATTCTAGTGAATCTCGAGGACGAGATTTAAAACAAGGTGGGGAGGATATAACAACCCTCGAAAACGCCCTAAAATACCCCGTATGAACGAAACCAGACCCGCGTAACGTTAATTTTTAATTAAAAATGAAAAATCAAAATTTTAATATCCGTCGCGGGCCGCGACAGGATTTGTGGTGGTCGGTCGCGGGGCGCGACGGCCCCTTGACTTGCCGGACACCCATGTTGACACGTGTCCACTACATGTTGGGCCTACGGTGTGACTCGGCAACCCTAGCCGTAGCAAGGGTGCCCTAACGGGCCGCGAGAGGCCGGGCCTCATCTGGTCGCGGGGCACGAGAGACCTCGAAAGCAGCTATAAATTTGAGCAGAGATGCAACAGTTCATCCTCGTTCAAAATCTTTCTTTCTCTCTCAAACATATAATCCGAAAATATCAGTTAAAATACCCCCTAAATTACGAAGCTCTACCCCGTTGTAGTAATTTAACCCCCTGGTCACTAATTCGATACCCTGTTCGATTAATCTGGAACCCAACAACTGATGCCAAAGCACTGCCTGTTCAGTGCTATGCTTTGTAAACTAAGTTGGGTTTCTGTCTCGTGACGTATTGATAAGTTGAATTTGGGTTCTTATACTAACGCGCGTGCATTGTATATTTTTAATAGGCACTCTGAGATATTAGCAGAAAATAATTCCAGGAAGCCAATAGAAATACCCAAGTTTGCAATGTGAGTCCATTCAATTTTCTCATAGTTTGTGAGTCATTCTATATTCTCACAGTTTGTGAGCCACTATTTAAAAAGCTTTACAAAACCCTAAATGTTTATCAGTTATAATTACAGTGATTAAGTTTTTGTAATTCTACAATTATCATCAGTATGTGGGGTTTTGTATACATTACTTGACACTCGTTAATATTGGACAAAGGGTTAGCCAATATTTGCATGACCGCAAGCACGGGGGAAATGGTGCCCCAGTAGCAATAGTGTGTTGAGAAATTTGTAGATATAAACAAATGTTAAAACTCTTGATGCTGTAAAATATAACAATGTGTCATTTTATAAAATGGAATGTACTCGCCAGTATTTCTTGC
Organism: Helianthus annuus; assembly: GCF_002127325.2. Lineage (NCBI taxonomy): Eukaryota > Viridiplantae > Streptophyta > Magnoliopsida > Asterales > Asteraceae > Helianthus > Helianthus annuus. Next base: position 132,560,723 of record NC_035438.2, on the reverse strand, counting down.
TGATAAAATATTTTCAAAACGCGTTTTCAGGTAACTTGATGTGAAAGCTAGTAGTATCCAGCTATGGAGCACTGAAGGCTTAAAGAAAGTGGCTATAAAGTTACCTAAATAAGCAAATAAATTATGTTTTCAAAAATTACGGTTTATCCCTATAAAGATATTATAAGCGAAATGTGGGTTTTTATCCCTTTTATTTAACATAAAAAGTTTGGTGTTTGAACTTCGAAATTTATTTCCTAACTACGGTCCTGATGTCTCATTTCCGTTGCCAAATTAATAAACATCGATACCACCGGCTTGTGCTCGCGGCTCTCGCTCTCAAGGTGGGGTCGGGGGCTGCGACAGCATGTGAGTCCCTATGAGTCTTAGTAAGTGAAAAAGGATTTTGACCCATTATCCGACATAATTGGGGATTCAACAATCTATAGGAGTCACAACGATGAATGACTTCTATTCAATCGTGATCCTTAATTTTTCCACTCTTCTTGTGGATGCAGAATCATGAGTGGACGTGGTGGATGCGGTGGTGGCCGTGGCCGTGGCGATGGACGTGGAAATATAGTCATGACTCAGGCGGAGTTGACAGATCTTATCAACACACATGTGGCTGATGCCTTAGCAGCCCAGCAAGCTGGTATGACGCTTACAACAAGATGATTCTTATTCTTTATTCGTATATTGAAACTCTTATTCGTGCGTCGTACGTTCTTTCACCTCCAGGTCAACACGTGAACCAAAACCAAAATCAAAACAATCCGCCCGCATGTACTTTCAAGGCATTCATGGATTGCAAGCCACAAACTTTCAACGGAACTGAATGAGCGGTGGGACTTCTTCGTTGGTTTGAGAAGGCCGAATCGGCATTTACTGTGTGTAACTGCCAGCTGGGGACATGGTGAAGTATGCTTCAGGCACACTGGAGGATGGTGCCTTAACTTGGTGGAACACCCAAGTTCTGATGCTTGGGATTGAAATGGCGAATGCTACTACTTGGGATGATTTCAAGGAATTGATGCGGGAGGAGTACTGTCCTCGTGATCAAATTCAAAAGTTGGAGAACGATTACTATCATTTGAAGATGGTGGGATTAGAAATCGAAGCTTATACAAAGCGATCTCATGAGTTTCCAAACATGTTCCCTCACTTATCAAACCCGCTCTACAAGAGGATTGAGATGTATATCAATGGTTTGGCGCCACAGATCAAGAGTATGGTTATTGCGGCGAATCTCGATAACTTACCACGGATTATCTGTCAAGCCCATAGGATTATTGATCAAGAAGTCGAACGTGGTTCACAACCAGAGCGTGGTGCTGCGACTACTCCTGCTGCCGACAACAAACGAAAGTAACGACTCAGACAAGGCCTCCAACCCCAACCAGCAGCAGAAGAAGGCTGATAACAACAACAACCGCAACATCAACCAGTCTTCCTCTGCAAATCAGAACCATGGCAACAATTAGAATCAGGGTTCTTACGCGGGCAAGCAGCCAAAGTGCAATAAGTGCAACTACCATCACTACGGCCAGTGCACGCGAACCTTTCAAAGGTGTGGTGGGCCATATGGGGAAAGACTACAGAGCTCTGTTCCCAAAACAGCAACAACAGCAACAACAACAACAGAATCAGGGTAATCGAAAAGGATGCTTCCAGTGTGGGAATGAGGGCCACTTCAAGAAGGATTTCCCACAGTTGAACCAAAACACCAACAACAACGGGAACAACAATAACAACAACGTCGGGAATCACAACAACAACAATGGTAATAACGGTGGAAATGGTGCTCGTGGGAGGGCATTCACTATTGGCGTGTCACGGCCCCCGGCCCGGTTTGACCCGGTCCAGAAGCCACTGACTAGAAATCCATGGCATTGGTTATTTTATCAGCGGAAGTTTTAACAGGATCTTTCTTTAAACCTTAAAATGCCCGATTATTTTATTTCACAATTCAGGATAAACCCTGAAGTTTACAATAAAGGAAGTTTCACCGAGAAACCCCTGTTTTACAAAAACATGTTCATTTATTTTACTGAGCCACTACTTCAAGCTTGTTAGTGCTCAGCAGCACTTTTCCTTGATTCACAGCAGGTCACCTGAAACATGTTTTAAAAAAATTTATCAGCAAGGAAATACTGGCGAGTCACGCATTTGCACAAAACGACACATTGTTATAATACACAGTATTAAGGGTGATTACAATGTTTCTATCAACCAATTACCCCAAATCGGTATTTGTCACTCGATTGTATCTGTGACTATGGTCAGATCACCCGTTGGCTAACCCTTTGTCCAATGGTGACGGGTATCAAGTAATGTATACAAAACCCCACATACCGGCAGTAATTGAAGATTACACAAAAACTTAATCCCTGTAATTATAACTGGAAAACATTTAGGTTTTTGTAAAGTATTTTGATAAAAAGAGAATGACTCACATTGCAGATTTAAACGGGCAGAGTTTAGCCTACTGATTAGCCTTGTAACCTAATTCAAATAACAATGCACACGAAAACTAGGTTAGTAACTAATACAGCATTTACGATAACTTACGAGATACAAACCCTCACAATGAATGACAAAGTGCGATACTTAACATCCATCAAATTGACGAATGACAAAGTATAACCCTAATATGGGCAGCACTTAAACATCCATCGTATAGTTCCAATCGATCGGACATTGAATCGTAATAGCGATCGAGTTATTACCCTGTGGTCGCGGCAGCGTTTCGTGTTCGTGTGTGTTTTTGTAGTAAACAGCGTATAACTCAGTGTACAATTCGAATTTTAACGTCGAAACAGGCAAACAGTTCAAGTCCCAAGCCCCTGTATTTATAGCCCGATTTGGACCCTCCCGTGAGTCGCGAAGGAATCCTCCTCCCCTGTCGCGAGTCGCGGGGCATACCTCCTAGCCTAGGGTTGCTTTGTCACTTGTTTAGGCTTGCTGAGTCGACGACTTTCGAAATTACGTGTTTTAGAATCGTTTTGAGTAGATAAACATAATTAGGGGATACCCCCTGGAGTTTTAGGGGGGCCTGATCCTGATTTCAATTGTTCTGAGAATTTTAGGGGTTATGCAATAATACGTGGGGGTCTCAATTAGGGTTTCCTATTGGACAAAATAAAATAATAATTAATAGTTTTGGTGAGAGTTGTTACATCCTCCCCACCTTAATAAAAATCTCGTCCTCGAGATTTACTCGAATAAATGAGGATATTTCTGCTTCATTTCTGATTCTAACTCCCAAGTGTATTCTGGTCCTCATTTTGAATCCCACTTGACTTTAACCAGCACTAGTCGTTTGTGTTTGAGAAACTTAACCTTTTTATCTTCTATCTGTAGGGGCTTCTCAACAAATTTCAACTTCTCATTTACCTCTACATCTTGAAGACGTACTACCAGGGATTCGTCGGACAGACATTTCTTGAGGTTGGATACATGAAACACATCATGTACTCCAGCTAGCTCTTCGGGTAGTTGTAGGCGATAGACAACTGATCCTATTCGCTGGATTATTGGGAATGGTCCTATGTACCTTGGACTTAATTTCCCTTTCTTTCCAAATCGCACTACTCCTTTCCAAGGAGAAACTTTCAAGAGTACCTTGTCACTGACTTGGAATTCGAGCGGTTTGCGTCGATTGTCTGCATAACTCTTCTGACGATCTCGAGCCTTCTTTAATGTTTCCTTGATTTGAGTGATCTTGTCAGTGGTTTCTTGCACAATTTCAGGACCTGATAACTGACTTTCTCCTATTTCATCCCAGCAGACTGGAGTTCTGCATTTTCGTCCATACAGTGCTTCGAATGGGGCAGCTTCAATACTTGCATGGTAACTATTGTTATAGGAGAATTCAATTAAGGGTAGGTGATCATCCCAGTTTCCACCAAAATCGATCACACATGCCCTAAGCATATCTTCCAAGGTTTGAATCGTCCTTTCACTTTGTCCGTCAGTTTGGGGATGGTAGGCAGTACTTAAATTTAATCGCGTCCCCATGGCTTCTTGGAAACTTGTCCAAAAATGTGAAGTGAAACGACTATCCCTATCTGATACAATGGAGAGTGGAACTCCATGTAAGGATACTACTTCATCTACGTACAACTTGGCTAACCTTTCCATGCTAAAGGTTTCCTTGATGGGTAGAAAATGAGCTGATTTGGTTAATCGATCCACAATTACCCAAATCGCGTCATTACCCTTTCGGGTTTTGGGCAACTTAGTAACAAAATCCATGGTTATTAGTTCCCATTTCCAAACAGGAATTTCTAATTGTTGAAGTAACCCTGAAGGTTTCTGATGTTCTACCTTAACTTGCGAACAAGTCAGACACTTAGATACATATCTTGCTATGTCCTTTTTCATTCCTATCCACTAGAAATTATTTCTTAGATCTTGGTACATCTTATTATTTCCTGGGTGCATGGTATACCTAGATTTATGAGCTTCTTCTAAAATCTTATCTCTTAAGTTTCCCTGTTTAGGTACCCAAATCCTTTTCTTGTGGAATCTCCAAATTCCATCAGTGCTTTGCTCTAATTCCTTTATCCTTCCTTTCATTTCTTCAGCATCGTTCTTGATTGTTGTTTCTTGAACATTCTTCAATTATTCCTTTAAATCTATTTGAAGATTTAATCTAAGCGCACGAACTCGCTTTTGCTTTTCATGGTACTGCGACTACATTTTCCTTTCCTTCGTGATATTGAATATTACAGTCGTAGTCACTCAGAATTTCAATCCATCTTCTTTGCCTCATGTTCAATTCTTTTTGCCCAAATATGTACCGTAAACTTTTGTGATCCGTATAGACAGTAAACTTACTTCCATACAGATAATGCCTCCAAATTTTAAGGGCAAAAATTATTGACCATAATTCTAAGTCATGAGTCGTATAATTTTCCCCGTGCTTCTTCAATTGCCTTGATGCATACGCAATTACCTTCTTGCGTTGCATTAGCACACATCCTAATCCTAATTTAGAAGCATCACAGTAGATTTCAACATCTTCTATTCCTTCTGGAAGGGCTAGAATTGGAGCGTTTGTTAACTTTTGCTTTAAAATCCTAAAAGCTTCCTCTTGCATAGGTCCCCACTCAAACATAACTGCTTTGCAGGTTAACTTAGTTAATGGCACGCCTATCTTAGAAAAATCCTTAATGAATCACCTATAGTATCTAGCTAACCCTAGAAAACTTCTAACTTCCATAGCTGATTGCGGGGCCTTCCATTTGGTGATTGCTTCTATTTTGGAGGGATCTACGTGAATACCTTCGTGATTCACCATGTGTCCCAAAAATTGCACCTCCTGGAGCCAAAATTCGCATTTGGAGAATTTGGCGTAAAGCTTATCCTTTCTTAACAAAGTTAAGAGTGCATGCAAGTGTTGACAATGCTCGTCCTGACTCATGGAATAAATAAGTATGTCGTCGATGAAGACAATTACGAATTTATCCAAATACGGTTTACAGATCCTATTCATCATATCCGTAAATGCTGCCGGGGCATTTGTAAGTCCAACAGGCATGACTGTAAACTCGTAGTGACCATACCTAGTTCTAAAAGCAGTTTTAGGTATGTCTTCTTCCTGTACCTTTAACTGATGATATCCGGAGCGTAAATCTATCTTGGAAAAATACCTAGCTCCTTGAAGTTGATTGAAAAGATCATCAATCCTAGGCAATGGGTATCGGTTCTTAATTGTAACCTTATTCAATTCCCTATAATCGATACACATTCGCATCGAACCATCTTTCTTTTTCACAAACAACACTGGTGCTCCCCAATGGGATGAACTAGGTTGTATGAATCCTTTACTGAGTAATTCATCTAATTGCTTTTTCAGTTCTATCATTTCCGTAGGTGCTTATCGGTAGGGTGCTTTAGCTACGGGTGTAGTTCCCGGAATCACATGAATTCTAAATTCTACCTCCCTATCGGGTGGTAATCCTGGTAGTTCTTCTGGGAATACATCCGAGTATTCCGATACTACAGGAATTTCCTTAAGTTCCTTACCCTTAGTGCTGAGGATTACCGAAATCATATACACGATTCTTTGCTTTCGTTCATAACTAGCAACTTTCATTACTGAAATGAACTTCATGGGTTTTCGCGGTTTATCTCCTGTAACCATAATTACTTCTCCGGTGGGTGCACGAATTTCTACGGAGTTCTTATCACAAAGGATTCGAGCATGGTTGGCTACTAACCAATCCATTCCTAACACAACATCGAATCCAGCTAAACTCATAGGTAACAGAGTTGCAGAAAATTCATAAACTGAAAGTTTTATCTTACCAGCTTGCGAAACTTGATCTATGTTAATAGAGTTACCGTCTGCTGTTTCTACAGTATACATCTGTCTAAGTTTGGTTAAAGGTAGTTTAAGAGCTTGGCAGAACGAAGTATTTATAAAAATATGGTTTGCACCAGAGTCAAATAATACTTCCCCATAGACGTTGTGAACTAAGAACGTACCAGCAATGACATCAGGAATCAGTTCGGCTTCCTGCGTGGTCAATTGAAAGGCTCTTGCGTTCTTCTTGGTAGTTCCTTCTAGCCTTGTTGTCTGCTGGTTTGACCAACTTAGGGCATTCTGGTCTGAAATGTCCAGCTTCTCCACAGTTGTAACAGACCTTTGTTTTCTTCCTGCAATCTTCTTCACGATGTCCTACAGCTTTGCAAAAGTTGCAGGTTTCATTACACTTTCCAAAGTGTTTCTTTTTGCAGTTTCTGCAGAACGGCGGAGTGGACGATTGCCCAGTTCCTCTTTTCTTGAAATTGCTATTGTTACCTACACGAAATCCTTGGGTAATTTTCTGAGCCAATTCTTTCTTCCTATTTTCTTCTCGCGTACGCACTAGTCCGTCAGTCAAAGTGTTGGCTAGTTCCACCGCATCATCGAGTGTGCGGGGTCTCGTAGCTTTGACAATGTCATGGATCTCGCCAATTAAACCCTAAATGTAGCGAGAAATAAGTATCGGCTCTGGTGAAGCCAGAGTAGGCACAATTCAAGCATATTCGAAGAATTTCGAAGTATACCCTTGATAGTCTACATTCACCATTCGGTGGCTCAAGAATTTATTCGTCATTTGTTCTTTTTCATATTCTGGGCAGAATTTTCTTTCTACCAGCTGCTTAAATTCTTCCTAACCCATGGTGTAAGCCATGTCACTTCCCTTGGCTTGTAATACCGTATTCCACCATTCTAGTGCCTCTTCCTTGAAAAGGTGAGAAGCATACATCACTTTATCCTCCTCCGCGCATTTACTTTTTTAAATCACAGCTTCCGTTTTCTCTAACCAACGCAGTGCGGCTGTCGCCCCTTCATTGCCTGCAAATTCAGCCGGTTAACAGGCAAGAAATTCCTTTTAAGTGCAACCAGGTGTTGCAGCTTTCATTCTTTTGAATATTGTGACACCTGTGTCACTTCAGCCATCAAACAAATACCAAACCAATGAAATATTGTATTTCATACTTGGGATTTGTATAAACATGTGTATCTTTTGCACATATCAATTCTTGTTCGATTTCGGGCTCTAAATCGCTTTCTGGAAGGTTATATGCGCACTGATGCGTAAATATAACCAGTTTAATGAAACAAACATTCCGGAATAGTGACATAGGCTTAACATACCTTAAATAACTTTTACATAACTTAGAAATAAGTTTTGGATGGTTTGGTATGCCGAAATCAAGTCTATTCGCTTACAGGGACTAAATTCGACAAACTGTGAAAGTATGTCAATTTGTACTGTAACGGACATTCCGAAACTTGGCCATAAGTTAAACTCACCCTAAATATCCTTTACATATCTTAGAAATAGGCTTTGAGGGGTTCGGTGTGCTAGAATAAACTTTTGGGTCATTCAGGGACTAAAAGCGTCAAAAAGTGCATAAGTTTGCATTTTCGCGCATAACTTACGTTCTGAATACTTCCGGACATCCAAAAATTTATGCAAGCATTAAAATATTTTATTTTAGTGTTTGGCATAAGAAAAATCCATTCGTCGCGCAATTTGGATCGTTTTTCGCGCTTATGCGCATTCCGTCGTAATTAAGCGAACATCGCAATCGTACGGCCAAACGAACCGACATCCGGAATATTTTTGGGCATGTTTTGAGTTCCCTACACTTTAGCTTCATTTTAGAGCCTTGAAATGAGGTTAACGGGGCTTAAACGTGCCAAAAATGGGCCAAAATACATGTTTCTGAAGTGCAGGGGCTAAACTGCAATTTCTGAATAGTCAGCCAAGTGGGCCGAGTAAGCCCATATGCATATCTCACGCGGGCCGCGTGAAAGACCCAGTAACAGAAAACTAATTTCTGAAACAGCAGCTGGTATTCGTTGAACTTGGACATGTTTTTAATCAATCTAGGGGCAAATTTTGATGGTTTTTATCTACCCATTGTATTGCAAAACAATGGGCACAAGTGGAAGGCCAAGATTTAAGCTCGATTATCGAGAAACGATCCTAACGGTTCTACCATTTCTATAAATACCCAACCCATTTGCCCATCTTCCTCACATTTGATCTGATTCAAAGCTTTCTAAGTGGAAGTGTATACTTCCTACCTGAAAGCGAATCGGGTTAAATCTTGCGGGGACCTTCTGTAAGTATTCTTGCGCGTTTTTCATTCGTTTTAGCATTAAAGTCAAACTGCGTTTGACTTTCTGCATTGACCAGTTTATGGTCAACGCGAAGTTCGTTTGAACTTCATAACGTGAGCGTAATCACGATGGTTATAGTCCCTAGTAACTATACCTACTGATTACCACGTTATCTAGGCTCAGTGACGAGTCGTAGTTTCGGCCAAAATGCGTTTTCTTACGTATTTTGTAACCAAACTACTCTAGGATATCAAAACCGTTTGTTTTGATATCAAAACCTGTTTTCTAACTTTACTAAATATGTTCTAGCATGTTTAGCTCGTCGCTTTTAGAATTGTGCTTGTCTAGGGTCGTAAAGGTAAGCGATCTAAACAATCGCTTATGCTTTCGAACACGACCCATTTGGTTGGTCTTTAGGATCCGACCAAATACTTTAGCTGACCATAGTTGTATAGGGAATAACCTTCCAAGGTTATACCTTATGGTCACGTCGTTTAAGTAGTTGTATGATAAGTAGTTCTTATGCCTTAGGTAAATTACCAAAATGCCCTTTTTGCGCTAAAATTCATTTTAAGCCTATGTAACATAACTTTTGACATATAAACTGTTTTGGCAACAATATTAAACATGTTAAGGCATATCTTGCTTGTCATAGGACTAGTTAGGCATTCCGAACGCGTTTTACGCAAACGACGCGTTAAAGTAGCATAAGCTACCTAAGCGGGTCGTAACGGGTCAAAAGCACTTAGGATAGGTTTCGTTTTAATACTTAGGCTTTGTTAACCCATATTACATAAGTTCACCTACTTATTTGGTTTACGAACCCTCGTACTACCCGATCCTCCGATAGGTCCGTTTATTAATGTAGATACCTTTAGGTGCCGTTTGATTCCGTGATCTTCTAGCTTTGCTTAGTGGTCATCCTAAGACTTCTAAGCAATCTCAAGTGAGTACATAGTCCCCTCTTTTACTGTTTTTCAAACATTTTGGGGTGAAACACATGTGCCTACTTGTTACTTTCATGCTTTTTCATGTTTTCATATCATATACTTGCTATGTTCACTAGTACACTATTAGTACATGATTTCATTATGTTTTTGCTATGTATGACCATTGTGTGCATACTTAGTACATCGTTTTACATGACATTTTATGCTACGTATGTTCGTTTAGCGCATACTTAGTGCATTGTTTTATATTACCTTTTCATGCTATGTATGTTCATCAAACTTAGTACATTTGTTTTTCATCACATGCTTACATTTTGGGTATGACATTTGGTTTGTTTAAGTGGGACCATATACATTCATTAACTTTGATCACGCCGCTCGTTAGTAGGTAATGGTACCATAGGAATTGACAACTCCCGTTCCTGACATCCTGGGTATGTTTGGATGGAAGGAATGACCGAATTCGATTAAAACATTTAGACAGATAGACCTTTAAATTCGTTTAGGGGTTTATCACCACAGTCGCAAGGCTTGGATGTATGCACTTTCACAATACCGCATAAATGTTTGTATTCAGTATAGCATGCATTTCCACAAAACATAACATTGATTTAAACCACGTTTTACTTCAATACATTGTTTTGTGCATTTTTACACATGGTTTAGTGGATACATATTTCACTTGCCATACATGACATTTTGTTAACACATTACATGATTGACTTTTGACATAGACATTTTGACATGGTTTTCACAATGACATTTGACAAATGGTTTAGACATGGGCAATTTACATTGGTGGTTTGTTTGGGTAAGTGATTTAAATAGCGAGGCGTGTGTAATGTGATACAAGCATGGTGGATACGCCGCTGGTACTTCCTAAATATAAGTGCTTGTATTATATTACAAGTTGTAGCGTTATTTAAATCATTTAATTTGGATTTATACATTTTTACACAAATAACATATTTTTCACAAGACATTGTTTTATAAACAACTTATTTTTACATGGTTATTCACTTAACCTTACATTACTCTTTTACATATCATCTACTTTATTATCACTTTTCAAACGTTTTATAAAAGCAACACTTAAACTGGATTCATGACAAGTTTTCATTAAACATTTTCTTAAACCTAAGTCATGAATCCTATTTTCACCAAACCTATATACTCGCCGGCATTTTTATGCTGATGTATTTTCACATGTGTTTCAGGTACAATAGTTGATGAAATTTGATGATGATACTGATGCATGCTCACATAGGATTGAACGAGGCCTTAGTGACATTAAAAGATGCAAGACTAGTTAAATTTTGTATTACTTCTTTGTTTGTTAAGACATTGTAACTCTTTTAATCAATAAAACAAAATTTCAATTTTTCCATGTGTTATGAAACAATGATTCTGTTACAACACTCCCCGACAATTCCGCCACGTTTTGTTGTTTTACGTGGTCGGGGTGTGACAAATATTGGGGCCTGAATTAAGTTGTCGTTATCGCCTCCTCCGTTAACACTATTACTGAAATTATCATCGCGCGTGCGTTTACTGGGGTGAGCTTGTGAAGGCTCAACGGACTTTTAACTGCGGCGACGATTGCCGGAATAGCATTGGCTATTCCCTGAGCGACAATGTTTTCTATATCTTGCCGATTTAAGAAATGATCCTCGTTATTGTGTTCCGATTAATTAACTTCATTAACTGGTTCATTAACAGCGTGTTCCATCTGATAATATATAGATAAGTTATTGGTATAAATCAATACAATCAAATGCAAATAAAGTAATAGCACGAAATCACACCAGACATGTATAGCTAAAATTGCCGACTTTTATTTATATACATGTCTATTACATTTTACAACTGACTTCAAAATATACTAGGGGTTGTGCATTCCTTATTTTGTTTAGCTAGGAATATTATGCTCAGCGTGCTTTTATTCTATTTTCTCTTACTAAAGTTTCTGGCTTATAGATGATATGAGTGCTAGTACTGGTTCAAGGTGTTGAGATCTAATTTCATAGGTTGGTCCGAGATTGGCAATTTTAACTTAATTAAAAGTTGGCATTTACTGCTGTAGTGGCTAACATATAGAGATCTGCCCACTTTTCATTCAATTCATCTTCCCATGGTGGTTTATTACCTATTTCCTGAGTTTCCTTACTAATTATCATTACTTTTTCTTGACTTTTTCTAATAATCCGACGTCTTTTCTTAGGGGTAAGTGGTTCCTCAAACTGTGCCTTACGAACAAATATTCCTTCCTTAGTATCTGCTGAATATCTTGAGGAATTTGATTGAGATGAGGTTCCCTTATTTTTTGATGATTTATCTAGTTGACGATAGATGTCCGAAATTCTTTGCTTACCCATACTGTAAATTAACAAATAGTCAATTAACATAAACACATAATTATATTAACCTGAAAACACATAATCAAATCAACACGTATAGCCAAAATTTGTCGACTTTTGCGACTGTCCGATTTTATATATTTTAATAGTATGCATCCGTACACACTGATTATCTTACAAAAGTCTTATTCCAAGTTATTTTACAAGATTATAGTATTTATTATTTTATTATTATTATTAAACAAACACACCACACCACCACATACTATCCTCGTCAGCTGGCACTTCAGAAACGACGTTCCCTCTCGTCCTACTTCCAGGAGATATGTTCTCCCACTCCCCGAATTCTATTCCCTGCATCTATCAGCTCCTCACCAAAATGGCGGAGTTTAGCCAAGTTCTCATTACTCATTGGCGGGTTTGGGGCAGGCTCCGGGTCGAACTAAGGGAAAAAGGTGTTAGGGTTATTTAAAAGGTTCTGAAATTCCCAGTCAGTTGTCTACCATTATTCCAGTTCTGCTGGTAGAGGTTGGGGGTTAACAATGGGATCTGGAATAGAAGGCTCCAAATCTACTGGGAGTTGGGATTCAACCGGGTAATAGAAAAAGTCTTCATCGGCAGGTCCGATGAGGTCACTAAGTGCCAGTTTCTGATCTAACTCCTCCCAGGGTGGCATTTCCTGGGCTTGCCCAGAACTTTCTCCAATCTCTATTCATTTTCCCTTATCCTCGTAACCTAATTCAAATAACAATGCACACGAAAACTAGGTTAGTAACTAATACAGCATTTACGATAACTCACGAGATACAAACCCTCACAGTGAATGACAAAGTGCGATTCTTAACATACATCGAATTGACGAATGACAAAGTATAACCCTAATGTGGGCAGCACTTAAACATCCATCGGATAGTTCCAATCGATCGGACATTGAATCGTAATAGCGATCGAGTTATTACCCTGTTGTCGCGGCAACATTTCGTGTTCGTGTGTGTTTTTGTAGTAAACAGCGTATAACTCAGTGTACAATTCGAATTTTGACGTTGAAACAGGCAAACAGTTCAAGTCCCAAGCCCCTGTATTTATAGCCCGATTTGGACCCTCCCGCGAGTCGCGAAGGAATCCTCCTCCCCTGTCGCAAGTCGCGGGGCATACCCCCTAGCCTAGGGTTGCTTGGTCACTTGTTTAGGCCTACTGAGTCGACGACTTTCGAAATTACGTGTTTTAGAATCGTTTTGAGTAGATAAACATAATTAGGGGATACCCCCCTGGAGTTTTAGGGGGCCCTGATCCTGATTTCAATTGTTCTGAAAATTTTAGGGGTTATGCAATAATACGTGGGGGCCTCAATTAGGGTTTCCTATTGGACAAAATAAAATAATAATTAATAGTTTTGGTGAGAGTTGTTACATGGCACCGACGACGCCAGGAACGATGGCAACATCGTGACCGGTACGTTTTCTGTGAACAATCTTTTCACCTCTGTTTTATTCTATTTCGGTGCCGATTGGAGTTATGTGTCCTTGAAATTCATTAGGTTGTTAGGATCGACCCGACACCTCTCAAAACCAATCATATCGTAGATTTGGCTGAATGTAAGCCAATTGAAGCGTCTTATATTCACGTACGTTGCAAACTCGACCTTTTAGGTCAACTGTTTGACATTGACCTTTTTCCCATCACCCTTGGTAACTTTGATGTAGTCATCGGTATGGACTGGATGTCCAAACACCAAGCTGAAATTCTCTGCAAAGAGAAGGTCGTCCGTATTCCCCTCCCTAATGGAGATTCACTGTCTGTTCAGGGTCATCAGAGTGGTGCTACGATTGGCATCATTTCAGCTATGAAAGCCCAGAAGTGCATATAGAAGGGTTATCATGCTAATCTTGCTCTCGTTACCGATACTCAGTCTGAGGAAAAGAAGATCGAAGACATTCCAGTCGTTCGTGACTTTTCTGATGTGTTTCCCGAGGAACTTCCAAGACTACCTCCACACCGACAAGTGGAATTTTAGATTGAACTTAAGCCAGGATCATCTCTGATTGCTCGTGCTCCTCGTCTTGCACCAGGAGAGTTGCAAGAACTGTCGAATCAACTCTAGGAACCGTTGGATAGAGGTTTTATCTGACCTAGTTCTTCGCCGTGGGGAGCCCCAGTCCTATTCGTGAAGAAGAAAACGGGTCTTTCCGCATGTGTATCGACTACCACGAACTCAACAAGGTGATGGTCAAGAACGGTTATCCTCTTCCTCGTATTGACGATCTGTTTGACAAGCTGCAAGGGTCAAGCTTCTACTCAAAAATCGATCTAAGATCGGGCTATTATCAGATGAGAGTCCAAGAGGAAGATGTTCCCAAAACAGCCTTCCGAAGGCGGTACGATCATTACGAGGTTTTGGTCATGCCATTCCGGTTAACTAACCCACCTGCGGTCTTCATGGATCTCATGAACTGTGTATGCAAACCGTATCTTGATGACTTCGTCATTGTGTTTATCGATGACATTCTGATCTATTCTAAGAGCAGGGAGGATCATGAGCGACACTTGCGTCTTATCTTAGAACTCCTGAGGAAGGAGCAGCTTTACGCGAAGTTCTCTAAGTGTGATTTCTGGATTCCAGAAGTACACTTTCTTGGTCATGTGGTCAATGAATCGGGAATACACGTTGATCCAACAAAGATTGATTCTATTAGGAATTGGGCGACACCTAAGACTCCTACGGAGGTGCGGCAATTTCTTGGCCTCGCGGGGTATTATCGTAGATTTATCGAAGGATTTTCAAAAATCGCTCAACCTCTTACCGCTTTAACTCAGAAAGGTGTTACTTATTCGTGGGGAACGAATCAGGAGAAGGCCTTTCAGCTTTTAAAACAAAAACTCTGCAGTGCACCGATATTGTCCTTACCTGAGGGTACAGATGACTTCGTGGTGTACTGTGATGCTTCTATTCAAGGTCTTAGTTGTGTCTTGATGCAGTGCGAGAAAGTGATAGCCTACGCTTCTCAACAGTTCAAGGTTCATGAGAACAATTACACGACTCATGACTTAGAGTTGGGAGCCATGGTCTTTGCACTTAAAATCTGGAGGTATTACTTGTACGCTACTAAATGCACTTATTTATACCGACCACAAGAGCCTTCAACACATTTTCGATCAGAAAAAGATGAGCATGCGACAGTATCACTGGGTGGAACTCTTAAACAATTATGACTGTGCCATTAAGTATCATACAGGCAAAGCTAACGTTGTAGTGGATGCCCTCAGTCAGAAGGAAACCAACCCTAAACGTGTTCGAGCCTTGCAGCTCACTATCCATTCTAACCTTCCCGATCAGATTCGTTCTGCCCAAACCTAAGCGTTGAAGGACGAGAACCTTCAAGCTAAATCCATGCAGGGCATGGAGAAACAACTCGTAACCAATCCTGATGGTATTTGCTATTTTATGGAGCGAATATGGGTCTCTCTACACAGAAAACTGAGAGGGCTTGTGATGGATGAAGCGCACAAGTCTCGGTACTCTGTTCATCCGGGTTCTGATAAGATGTATCAGGATCTGAAAATCTTGTACTGGTGGCCGAACATGAAAGTGAACATAGCGACGTATGTGAGCAAATGCTTGACTTGCGCGAAAGTCAAAGTAGAATATCAAAAACTGTCTGGGTTGCTTCAGCAACTAGAATTGACTATGTTGAAATGGGAACAAATTTCCATAGATTTTATCACTGGCTTGCTAAGAAATCAAAGTGGAAACGATACCATATGGGTGATTGTTGACCGTCTAACAAAATCTGCACGCTTCCTTGCGATCAAGAAAATCTGCACGCTTCCTTGCGATCAAGGAAGTAGCTTCTAGGCACGGGGTGCTGACATCTGATAGTTCTAATCGCCGTCTGTGTTTTGCGTCTGATTTGTGGCCAGCGATGCATAATTCATTCGGCTCACGTCTAGACATCAGCATCGCTTGTCATCCCAGACGGATGGTCAGAGTGAACGAACCATCCAAACACTTGAAGACATGATTCGGCCATGTGTGATCGATTTTGGTATGGGTTGTGAAAGACATTTACCTTTGGTAGAGTTTTCCTACAACAATAGTTACCACTCTAGCATCCAGGCAGCCCCATTCGAGGCGTTGTACGGACGGAAATGCCGATCTCCTCTTTGTTGGGCTGAGGTGGGTGACAGCTAAGTCATGGGTCTAGAATTCGTACTCGAAACTTCTAAGAAGATTGTTCAAATTGGAAATCATATGGCGGCATCACGTAATCGCTAGAAAAGCTACATCGGCAAGCGTAGGAAACCCTTGGAATTCGCTTTACTGAAAGTATCACCCTGGAAGGGTGTAGTTCGTTTTGGGAAACACGGAAAGCTAAATCCGCGTTATGTTGGGCCGTTCAAGATTCTGGAAAGAATCGGTAAAGTTGCTACAGGCTTGAGTTGCCTCATGAACTTTGTGATCCAAGTAACATGTCTGCGCTTAACATTCTCGCACATACAACATTCCTTACTTGTCCACATTTGTGATGAATACCCTTGTCCGCACCTATTGACACATAATCTTGTCCGCACTTGTGATGGTTAACAAGGTCCGAACTTAAATTGTTATGTGTCATCCGCACGTAAATTTTTATATATCGTCCGCACTTAGGTTGTTATAAATGATCCGCACATAACGTCCCAAAACAGTCCGCACATAGTGAACTTGAAATGGTCCGTATTTGTTTGATTCCAAAGGGGATCCGCACTTGTAGATGACACTAGGTCCGAACTTGTTTAAAGTATAAATAATCCGAACTTATTTTTAGTTATACATCCGAACACATGTTAATTCAAAGAGTCCGAACTTATATTGATATTGTGACAACCCGAAATTTCAAGGTTAGTGACATTTAAAATGCAAACACATTAAGAAAATTTTCTAATGTTTTTTGGATTTTATGAAATTTTTACTCCCCCTAAAATGCAAACACATTGAGAAAATTGAAAATAAACTAAGCTCTTGACCCACTTAGAGACAAAATTTTGAAAACAAACTGTACAAGTAAAATGACAACCGATATCGAATCGCATCAAATCGCCATCCACTTGGCATAAACAATCAGAACTCCCCTTTTACAACAAACCATTTTCTCATTAAGATTTCAAAACACTTAAGTTTGTTTTAATCAAAATGATTTTTCCGAAAAATGCGTTTGTTTTTACCATTAGTAGGGACTGGTTCATCATCTCGTTTTCTCAACCATTTGAAATGAGGATTACATCAAGTTCAACTTAATGACCTTGACGAACCACTTGTACCACTTGTAAAAATAAAAGTATATCAGTTGTAGGAACACAATCACCTGTATTAAGTGTAGGAATAAAACATCTACACTCAATCATTTTTACCAATTAGAATGCTGATTCCTGCTTCGCACTTACCAACCTGGAAGCTCCGGCATAGTCCATCACCTGTAAAATTTAAACAACTTCAAATCTTTTACTAAAACAATCTTTAAGAATGATGCGGATTCCTGATCCACGATTACAAACTTGGGATCTCCGGCAAGTCCAGATTTTCAAGGAAAGAGAATTTCCACCCAAGTCTTACCAACCTTGGGTGTTTTCAGCTCTTGTTCAGTCGGGTTATAAGTTGCTTTCTTGGTAGTGTAAAAATCTTTAACCCCTTTTACTTTCCCATCAAGCATTTTCCCAAACATTTTCTTAACATTTCCATTGAATGCTTTCTCAATATCAAATTCCTTCTGATTAGAAAAGAATTGATTCGAGATCTCAACTTTACCAACTTTTTGCTTCATATTTTCAAACTTCAGAGATGGAAATTTAACATCATCTATTTCAACCTGTGGCTCCTCTGATTTTGTGGAATCAGGTTCATCGCTGACTTTTACATCACACTTCTTGACAACCCACACTTGATTGTCCTTGGCTTTCTTTTTGTAAAAATTTTTCTTTGAACACTCACCAACTTCATGAGTAGAATTTTCAAAAATTTTGAAATTTTCAGTTGGTTGTTCAATGTCGACAACTTTTTCTTTTAACTTTTCAGAAACTCCCTGTTTTGTCTTTGTAATTGTCGAACAATTTGATGCAATATGACCAGTTTCACTGCATTTAAAACAGGTTCGAGTCTCTACTGGATGAAACACTCCAGTTCCTTTTCTCTTCTTTTCAGCAAGAAACTCCTGGTTTGATTGTCTCCAGAACGGTTTCTTCTGTTCCTCCTCAGCACTTCCACCTGAAACAAATTCTGTTTTTATTTTAGAATTTTTTTCATTTTTATAATTTTCTGGTGGAATAAAACCTAATCCTTTCTTTTTGTAGCTACCATTATGGTTTGGTTTCTTTTGAAAACCAGAACCAAAATTGTAACCCTTTTTCTTGTTTAAACGCTGTTGAACTCTTGAAGTGTATTTTTTAGGTTTTCCAGTAAGATTTAAATCTTTTATTTCAGAAATATTAATTTCTGTCATTTTGAAAACCTTTTTGATCATTTCAAATCCAACACTCCTTATTGGAAACTCTTTGTCAGAATATAATTTGTCCGAATCATTTAAAGTGTATGCTACTTCAAATGTTTCATCATCCAAATTTGATTTTGATAACAAAAACTCTTTACTGTATGTCCGTTTAACCATCGGTTTTGGACTGTTGACTGATGAACTTGACCCTCCAGACTCAGACTTTGATCAGACTCCTCATCAGTATCCAACACCTGATCGACCACCTTTTTGATTAACTCAGACTCGTGATCAGTGTCAGACAATGTGAAAGTGACGTCAATGTTTTCTGGTAATTCATCAGTTGTATCAGTTTTTAACTTTATATTGACTGCTTTTTGAACTTGCTCCTCATTTTGTTTTCTGGGAGAATATCCTTCCCAGATCGGAGGCGGACACTTGTTATAGCTAACAGTCGGTTTCTTACCAGTATCCTTCTTCTTTGACTGCTCATCTTTAAAAGCTTCGAAACCTGCAACAGTTGGATAAATTTGATCAATAAGATAATCAGAAGTAGAATAACTTTGTAATAAACGTCTGATTCTCTCATTCTCAATTTTCTCTGTTTCCAACTCTTGCTTCAATGTAGCACATTCTTCAATGTAATGATTTATAGTTTTTTGCTTCGACATCATCGTAGCATTCATCATCGTCAAAGCGTCTTCTCTCTCAGAACTTATCTTTTGAAGACCAGTTACTATTCTGTTCAAAACATCATAAGATTCCCTCACATAATTGAGATTGAACAGTAATTGTTCCTTCATCTTCTCATACTCAGCCAGTTTCTCATCTTTTGCTGCACATTCTTTGTAAGGTTCTAAACACTTTGAGCAAGGCTTGATGACTTCAACAATCTTTTCTATTTCAACTATTTTCACCACCTCAATCACCTTTTCTGTTTTAATCACTTCTTCTGTCTCAGCAACCTTTTCAGCAGCAACTTTAACTTCTCCAGTTTGAACAATTTCATCTTTTTCAGCTACACTTTCAGATTTCATTTCTTTTTGTTCTTTTGCAGCTCGTTTCTCCTTCAGCTTCTCCAAGCGATCTGCAAAATAAAAATGAAAACTTTCAGGAGAGAGATGAGATTTTGCAACATTAGTATGTCTTTCTTCCTCATCATCACTACTGTCATCAGTAGGTAATTGATCAAACTCTACTGATTTGTCAGAACAATCATCCGAAGAACTAGAATCAGATGGTGTTTTATCAAAAACAGCTGCCTTTTCTGAACTTTCATCTGAAATTGTGAACTTTCTTCAGATGAAACAGACTTTTCTTCTTCATTCTTCACAGTCTCACCGATAGATTTCATCCACTCATTGAACATATCAGGTTCTTTCACAATCTTAGCAATGAAAGCTTTGAAATCTCCTTTCTCATCTGTAAACATATCCCAGCTAAAACCTTCAGGTAATCTTTCATCATCCTGAATGTTCCAGTTAAAGATTTCTTGATTCCCCAGACATGCTCTTTTTGAATCCTCGATCACTTTTCTACCATGAGCCACGTGTGGTTCTTGCTGTTGCTGTTGACCGACTTGTTGATATATGGCTTTTCGGTAGTAGTAGTCATCTTTTCCGAACGGATTCTTCACATCACTAGCTTCTCTGTTCTTGCATTCCCTCTTGAAAAGACCTTTCTCCCTGCATCGAAAACAAGTAACTTTAGATTTATCAAAACCTAAAGTAGAAACATGTGCATCAAGAAAGTCATTTCTTCCGGTAATCAATTTGAACATCTCTGCTCTTCTTAGGACACTAGCTAAATACCATTTGATGTCCATGAGCTCCATTTCTTCAGCGTCAATCTGATCGTAATCCTCCTTTGTGAGCATAGGATTCCCGATCCTTCCTGCAACCAAGCCCTCATAGGATAATAACACAGAACGCAGTAATGCCATGTGATCTTTAGCAACCTCTTCAGAAAAACTTTGACCATCTGGAAGATTCAAGGCAATGTTGCACTGTATCACATAACCATTTCCAGTTTTTGTGCTTTGAGAATGAAAACTTTCAGATGATCACTTGGGATTAACACTCGGATATGAAGAAAATCCACTGCTTTTGTTTGAACTCTCATCAACTTTTTCAGATGAATCTCCAGCACTAAATGTAGTTTGGATTTTCGGACTTCTTTTAACTTCTAGAAAACTGCCTTTGTAGTACATTTTTACATCCTGTTGACCACTTGGACTATTCATCCTCGCAATCTTTTGCTGTTCCAGATCATGACCCTCAATCTTCTCAATAAACTGAGAAATTGTTAACCCATCATATACCCCAGTGTTCTTTAGAATCATCAAGTAAGTACCCCACTCTTTCTGTGGCAAAGCGTCAGCTAACTTGTCTACCCACTCTTCACGATATTTTGTTATGCTCAGCATCGACATGGATCGTACTAAGTGGCAATACCTTTCAATAAGCTTCTTTGTATCTTCTCAGGGCAGACTTGTAAAAAGATCAAATTCTTTCTTAAGTAATGCCTTTTTACTCTTGATCATGTTCTCACTACCCTCAAACTTGATTCGAAGAGCATCCCAAATTGATTTTGAAGTTTTGTCGTGCTGAAGCAATACGAAGATGTCTTCTTTGATAGCTTGCTGAAGCATACTAATCATCATCTTTTCAGCTCTATACATATCTCTTTCTTGATCAGTTAACTCAGATATTGCTTTCTCAACTTGCAGATCAGTACGAGGTAAGACATATTTCTTCAGAATGCACTCCCAAGATCTGAGATGATTAGCTTGAACCCAATTCTCGAATCTGTCTTTCCAGCCGTAATATTCCTCTATGCTCATTAGCTTCTGGGGTTTTTGGGTAGTTCCCGTTTCGTTTTCCAAATTCATGTTTTGAGCAATGACAGCCGGAGTAGACGGAGTAGCAAACGTGTTGTAGAAATCGTTATCCATGTTACAAAAGCATGTTTTTCAAAAACAAACTTTCAAGCGAAATCCCAAACAAACCTTTCAAGCGAAATACCCGACTTCTATTTCAAGCAGAATACCCAACACAGTCTTCAAGCGGAATTACTGAAGTAAGTTTTGGAGCGGAATCACCAGTCAATCTCAAGCGGAATCTGACTGTGTCTATTTGAAGTGAAATCACAGGTTTCGCTTGAACCTTTCAAGCGGAATAAGATCTTTGGAGCGAAATATCCCAAGCGGAAACACAGTCTCGAGCGGAATCAGAAAAAGTTCGTTCAAGCAGAATCACTTCGAATGTCCATTTTAGTCATATTTAAGCCGTATTTTGGTCTCAAACTTTCAAGGGTTTGTTAACATGCACTTTTACACAATCTGTGAAAAACTGATCCAATTTTGACTGTGAAATCTTGTTCTGTTGAAGAAAGAAGGTGTAGAAGTAAGAAAATGCAATCAATTCCAGCTGTAAACTGCAGAACTCCTCCTCCTGAGCTCTGATACCAATTGTAGGATCGTGTAGTTGACCCAAATGAGTCGTTCAGAGGAGTTTTGATCTGTTTTAGGTGCGGAAAACAAGAGACAGACTTAGAAACAACTTGTTCTTCACTTTAAACAACTATTTGATTGATTTAACACTGATTACAATCAAACTTCACACCGGCAGCACCTCGGTATGGAATTCAGAAACTTCACAACTAATTTCGCTTGAACCTCACATCACCTATATATAGCAATATGATTCCGCTTGAACATGCTCAAGCGGAATCCCATTCAAGCGAAATCTCATCAAATGCTCACACAAGCGAAATTACAATCTCCTGATTTCGCTTGAAAGTGCATAATCCACTTTCAAGCGGAATTACATCAAATATCACTAAAACCTCGTATTTCTCGTATAACGTGCCCTGATCTATACAATCTAGTCTAAGACTCGATACAAGACGAAGTCCACAGATGCATGCACTAACAATAGTCAATCGTTACAGAGTGTATTATTCGTAACATGTTGTTAAACTAAACACTTACATGATTTTCAGCAAACAAAACTGTGAACTCACCAGCTTTATGTTGATACACTTTTTCTGCATGCTTGCAGGTCGTTAAATGCATCATGGGATGGAACTTGCAGTCTGGGAAACCAGTGTTGTCATGGGTTGTGTCATTTGCGATGTCCTTTAATAATTGCTTATGTTTTATAAGCAAAATGATGTTGGATTGGTTAAACGATAACTTATGCTTCCGCTGAATGAATATTTGTTTGAATTAAACGTTTAAAATGCACTTTTCATATTGAATAAGAATATGTGTTTGTAATTCTCATGTTAGTTCAATGTGATTAGTGGCTAGATCCTGGTATGTCACACGTCTCGCGGTGGATTCCGAATGTGGTATTTTGAGGGTGTGACATAATCTTTGTCATGAGTTCAAAATTTGTTTTAGTCTTAGTTTAAGAAAAGCTCAACTTGAACATAGGACTTCAAATCAAGCAAACAAATTACAGAATATTTATCAACTAATCTAAATGTATGAATGGTCTTCTTAAAATCTTCAATTTTAACTCATTCAAACCCTTTAATACTCATATAAAAATTCTATACATTTTACTCACAATTTAGAGTGATAAGAAGTTGATTAGCAACTTGATAAGTATGGTAATGTGGATAATGTATTCAAGTGCTAGTATAACTAGTAAAATGTTTTGGAACTTGTCTATATGCTAGATAACAAAGCAAACCCCAGACAACCAAGAATCAAAATACTGCCAAAAGGATCTTCATATACTTAAGTATCACCCTCTTTCAATCTAATAGCCTTTTAGATTAGGATTATACATGTGTGCTTAAAATCGAAAATCTATAACTTGAGGTTGTAAATTTGGAGATAGGCTTGTCTAATGGCAAAACAAGAAGTAGAAAATTGTCTCAACATCAACTACTAGGTTGATTAAACAACTTTTGTGCATAAGTGCCTTGGATTTACAACTAGCTAAAGGACTTCGGAATTGAGTTTCAGAAGACTCCCATCATGGTGGACAACATTGGTGCCATCCCCATCACCAAGAATCTAGTTCAACAATCCTAGGCCAACATATCCATATCATGTATCTTACTTATAAATGTTGATGAACAAATTAATAATGAATTACTTCACATTCATACTGGTGGCTAGCAAGCAGACCTTTTCACAAAGATCTTTGATATTTATATGTTCCACTTTTTGCTTTCATAATAGTCATTGTGATGTGAGGCCATGTATTAAACCAACAAGTTGTATTATTGTTGAAGTCAATACTTGCTACTTAAGTGATCCGCTAGAACGTGTTCATATAGAGTTCACATAAGTAGGTTATATTAACTTGATACCACCAATGTCTAAGAATATCTATTGGTAGGAACCTTATTCATACAAATATAATTATACCTGCGTTTATTGGGTTAAGTTAATCTACAAAGGCTCCTAATTGTAAGAAGTGTAAGAAAGATTTATACAGTGACAAGTGTCAATAATCTAAAACCTAAACCCACTACACGACCACCCAAAACCTAAACACCCACCCCCACCCCACAACCATCCAAAAACCTAAACCCCTCACCCGTGTAAAAAAAAATAATAATAAAAAAAAACTATACCTCACCAAAAGAAACCTTAAAAAACCTAAACTCACCCCCCTCTCCCCCTCTAAAAAAACCACTTAGGTTTTTAGGTGGTGATGTAAAAAGATTTTTAAAAACTATACCTCACCAAATGTTTAGATTTTTTTTGTATTAAATTATTTTTAAAAACCTTTATACCATTCTTACGATTAGAATACTTTTTATTTTTAACTATAGTGGTCAATACAAATTCTCTTTCTACTGAGAGTTTTTAGTGTATTGACAATGACACGTGTTGCTCCCGATGCTATCAAATTTTTGTAGTTAAAAAGATTAATTATATCTTTTACATAATAATTATATATTGTTTACAATTACAATGTTGTATTTAATTACGATACAATGGATAAGGATAAATAAATTATCTCTTCTCTCTACAAATCTATTTAGTGGTATTGTACCTATTATCAATGAGGTGGTGGTCAATTGTCAAAGGTAAAACATTTAAATACTTTAGGAGAAAGAGGTCATGGATTTAAGTCCCATATACGACACAAGAATAAAAGAAATTTGCCGTTGAAAAAAAGTGGTATTGTACCTATCGCATACCAATCATTATAGGTCGGTCAAGATCTCTCACAGCATGTACTAGGTGAAATCTGTGGCATACAATGTACTGATGTTTGATTGCCTGACATTTATGTGTAACACTCTAGTGTTGTATCAGAGGGCAAACATGCATTAGCATGTTCCAACTTCCAGTGGTGTACATCATAGGGCAATTATATATATATGTTGCAATCATTATGTTTTAGGATCTGAATCAACAAGGTCATCATGTTTTGTGGTACATCATAAAACGACCTTCAAACCTAGAATATATATTGTTCTAGGTTCTCGTGTTCATGGTATCCTAGAATAATTATATATTGTTCTCAGTTCTCGTGTTCGTGGTATCCTTCTGTTCGGAGGCTCGACGACGGGTTGGAGTCCGGTATAGGCGGTGAGGACATTTGGCTTCTCGTTGCGGCTGCAGATCCTGTGTTCCTTCTCTTCTATACTGGTTTCTGGTCCCTCCATTCGCTGGCCGGAAGTAGGATCCACTTTGTTTCCCCTTGTTTTCTGTCATGGAACCCGATGTTGAACCTTGGGAGGTGCAAAACAGAAAGCAAAAAGGCAGTGGTTCTAATGTTGGGGTTATCTCAGGGGTCACCAAGTTCTTTGTCTCTAATATCCCTAACGGATGCCGGCCATGGGATTTGGCCAACGCGTTCAGAGGGTTCAGGGATTTATCGGGAGCTTTTATTGCCAAAAAGAAAGAAAAGGAGGGTAGAATTTTTGGTTTCATTAGTTTCAGGGGTGTTAGGGATATAGACGACTTCAAGCGAAGCTTATCCAATGTGAAGTTAGGAGGCAACAAGTTATTGGTTAATGTGGCCCTGTTTGCGAAGGAAAATGCTAATGTTAAGCCAAATGTTGCTAATGGAGGTGGGGCCAAATCGTCGGGGTCTGGGTTGGGCAGGTCTCAGGGGGTGGTCTTCAGACCAGGGGATCCCAAGCTGTCCGGAATGGGGCTTCTTTTCTGGATATTCTCACCAACAGGACTCGAGTTTCTTGTGATGACGACGTCCTGGTTCTGGACCCCGCTATATCCTCCCTAGCTGGTTTCACTGGGAGAGCCGTCGTTGGTCGTGCTCTGAGTATCCAAGAGCTCAGGTCTATCAAATCATCCATTACCTTAGCGGGTTTTGCGGGAGCTTCGATTCAGTATCTTGGTGGGCTTTCTGTGTTGGTCTCGTTTGAGAATGAGGATTTATCCAACAAATTTTGTCAGGAGAAGGATTCATGGAGCCGGTGGTTTTCGTCGTTATCTCATTGGATTGGTCAGGCCCTTCCGTATGAACGCCTAGCATGGATTAACATCCTTGGCGTCCCTCCTCATCTGGTCTCTAATACGGTTTTTGACTTGATTGGCAGTAAGTATGGGAAGGTTGTGCAGCCTTCTCAGTTTCTAGAATCAGACGGGGATCTCTCATTCGATCGTATGGGGGTTCTGATCGATTCGGGTAACAGAATTAACGGTGTCATCAACCTCAGTTGGCAAGATAAACGATACAAGGTGTGGGTTTTTGAGGATTATGATAATTGGATTCCTGATTTTTTAGATGATGATTCGGATTCGGTGGCCGTCTCATCGGAACAGGGTGAAACTCCTCCGTCTCCGACGGTCGGTAACGGCCGTGTTATGGAAACCATTGAAGTTGAATTGCCTGCAACTTCTTCGATCAATTTTGAGAATCCAAGCGTCATGCAGGTTCCCATGTAGAGTGGTAAGAAAAGTGACGGAGCTGATTCCAAGGCTAATGATACGCATGCTTTTGGGAAGAGGAATGGCTGCTCCATTTTTAATTCCCTTGTGGGGTCTAGCCAACATCAAGAAAGAGAGTTGGATAATTGTGACCAGTTAACTTTTATATTGGGGAGGCCCAATAATGTCAAGCCCAAAATTTCTGAAAGGTGTTTTCACAAAAATCAGAGGCCCAGTTCGAACCCGGTAGTCAAGAGCACAGACCCAAGAAAAGATCTCGCTCATGTTTGGAAGGTGAAGGAAAATCAGGCGAACAGTTGAACTCAGGGGGATCTGGGGATAAAGGTTTTGACAAAGGATTCGAAGAATTTTTCTTGGACTTGAAGAAATTGGCTGCTTTTGAGAACAATACCGGTACCGACTCGAACCTAAATCTAGGAGATATGGAGCTTCCTCCTGAGGGGGCGAAGGCGGGAGTAGGACTGTGGGGTCAGAACCGGTTGTTATGCCAGATGTGGAGGATGAAATTAGGAAGACTATCGACTTAGGCTCTAAGATCGGGATCGATATTTCGGGTCATCAGGAGCTTATCAGGAATTCCATTTCCTCAGGTATTAATGCGGTTCAGATATGAATTTTATGTCTTTAAATATTAGGGGAATTGGGGGCTCGTTTAAATCAGGCTGGGTGAGGGGTTTGATTGCTGAGCATGAGATTTCGTTTTTATCTCTTCAAGAATCTAAAGTTGCTAGTGTTTCTCGATCTGATATTGCTTCCTTTTGGGGTAAAGGAAACTTTGGGATGGAGTTTGTCGAGTCTGTCGGATTTTTGGGGGGTTTGATTTGTGTTTGGAATGAAAATATGTTTAAGCAGACAGGAGGTTCTAAGAATAGGCATTATTTGCATGTCAAAGGAACTTTGGTTGGCTGTCCGTCGACTGTTAATGTCCTTAATGTTTACGCGCCTCAGGGGATTTCGGCTAAAAAGAACATATTGGATGATTTGAGTAATCTTATTGATTCTAATGATGGCCTTTGGGTTATTTCGGGTGATTTTAATCCGGTCAGATTCAGAGAGGAGAAGAGGAATTGTGCTTTTAAACAGAGGTGTGCTGGAAATTTTAATGACTTTATCTTCAATTCGAGCTTGATTGAATATAATATGAGTGGCAGAAGATTCACTTATTGTTCCGATAATGGTAATAAGCTTAGTAAGCTCGATCGCTTCTTAGTCAATGCTGGGTTCTTTAATTCGTGGCCAGCTGCTTGCTGTCGGGTCCTTTCCAGACGTTGGTCCGATCATAACCACATTATCTTGACTTGTCTTCCCAAAAAACTTTGGACCTCGACCCTTTCGCATCTTTAATTCTTGGCTCAGTCAATCAGGATTCGATGAGGTTGTGTATAATGCTTCTGGTGATTTCTCTTCGGAGGAGAGCTTTCCTGATGCTTTTTTCATTAAAAAGTTGGGCTTTATTAGGGACCGTCTGAGAGATTGGAAAGACGAAATGATTCGTAGAGCGGGTGAGGAGGTGGAGGCCGCTAGAATTGAGTATGAAGCTCTTGAAGCTAGCCTCGAGGTTAGAGAGCTAACCGAGGAAGAGGAGTGGATTTTTTTACGAAAATAAAAAGGTGATCCGTGTCGCTGAGGAATCCAAAGTTATGGATCTTAGGCAAAGATCCCGTATCAGGTGGGCGAAAGAAGGTGATGAAAATTCGAACTTTTTCCATGCCATGATTAATAGTAGAAAATCGAGTAATTCGATTCACGGCCTTGTGGTGAATGGGGTTTGGATTTCCAAACCGTTTCTTGTTAAAAAGGAGGTGTTTCGCTTCTTCAGAGATAAATTCGTTGAGGAGTGTGTGGCTCGGCCGAGCCTCATTTGTCCCCAGCTTAATCAGATTTCTCCTCATGATGCCGCTAGATTAGAAGTGCGTTCTTTTAAGGAGGAGATAAAAGCGGCAGTGTTCGAGTGTGGTAGAGATAGGGCTCCGGGTCCGAACGGTTTTAACTTCAGATTTTTCACTCACTTTTGGGATCTTTTTGAGGCAGATTTTGTTAATATTATGGACTCCTTTCATCAGACGAGGAAGTTGAGCTTTGGGTGTGGATCGGCTTTTATTACTTTAATCCCTAAGGTCAGAGATCCGTTGGGTTGAGCGATTATCGTCCCATAAGTCTGGTAGGAGTTATTAATAAAGTAGTTTCCAAAGTCCTTGGGAATAGGTTGAAACTGGTGCTCAACGGGGTGGTTTCTAACTCTCAATCGGCCTTTCTTGGGGGGAGGTTCATTTTGGATGGCCCGTTGATCATTAATGAATTGCTCTTGTGGACTAAAAAATCGAAGAAACATGTGTTTTTTTCTTAAAGTTGATTTCGAGAAAGCTTATGACAACGTGAATTGGGGTTTTGTTTCGGATATTCTTCATCAGATGGGTTTTGGAGACAAGTGGTGCGACTGGATTTCAGGCATTCTAGCGTCGGCTCGGGCTTCTGTTTTAGTGAATGGATCGCCCACATTCGAGTTTGGTTGTAGCAAAGGTATGAGACAAGGAGACCCGATATCTCCGTTTTTATTTGTAGTGGTTATGGAGGCGTTGTCGTGTTTACTCAAGAAGGCATGTGAGACAAACGTTTTCAAGGGTATTGATATTCCTAATATTAATTTCCGTGTGTCTCATTTATTTTTCGCTGATGATGCTATGATCATAGGGGAGTGGAACAAAGAGAATATTATTAATGTTATAAGGATCCTCTGGTGCTTTCATGTATGCTCGGGCCTTAAAATCAATCTTAATAAGTCTAGTATTTTTGGCTTTGGGGTATCGAACGAGGAGATCGAGGAGATGGCCAACTGGATCGGGTGCAAGGTTGATTCCATCCCTGTAACATCTCGTATTTTCAGTCTTTCCATTTTTGGCAAAGCTGCTTGTACTTTCTATTTTGTAAGTTGTACCTTTGTCGTATTGGATTCTATTCCCAAATTGTACTCGAGACTTGAAATCATAATGGAAATGCATGATTTTATTCATATTTGTGCTTATATGCTATGTTATGTTATTACACGTTGAAACTATGTTAAGCACGCGAAAACAGTGAAATTCCATCTAAATCTCAGCTCTTAAATTCATCGTTGCCAAGAGATTACCCTAAATTAGACAAAAATCGGGAATTCGTACGTTAATTTGGTAGATTACCGGAAATTTGAGTTAAACCAAATAATTATAATAATTATTGATATTAAATAAATAATTTGATAATTTAATTAATTAAATAAATAAATTAATTCTTTTTCAAAATTTATATGAAATAAATAAATAAAAAGAATTTTGTTGGTTTTAGTTAGTTTAAGCTAACTAGGTTAGTAAGTTCTTTGAAACATTGAAACTAACCTAGTTAAGCCTAACTTGGTTAGTATTATCAAAGGAACCAGCTAACTGAGTTAAGAAACTCAGTTAGCCCAGTTAAGTCAAAAAAAAAAAAAAAGAAGCAAAAAGGGGCTTTATATGCGTGGAACCGGATTCGAACCGGAGACCTCAAGTATAACAAACAACACACTAACCACTCGGCCGGGCATGCCACATCCAATGAATCATGGAAACATTTAACTCTTAAACACAGTTAGCAATCATTCCATTTTTAAACTTGCCGCCAAACAGAATTACAGCAGCTACCTTTGACCTTTCCTTCTGTGACTCGAACTGTTTTTGGTAACGAGAAACAACCCGAAATTCGCTCATACCAATCATTTCCTTTTTATCATTGATTGCCAATTATGTG
Organism: Helianthus annuus; assembly: GCF_002127325.2. Classification (NCBI taxonomy): domain Eukaryota; kingdom Viridiplantae; phylum Streptophyta; class Magnoliopsida; order Asterales; family Asteraceae; genus Helianthus; species Helianthus annuus. Next base: position 132,530,700 of record NC_035438.2, on the reverse strand, counting down.
ATCAAATCACGATTCTATTTCCGAAATTGCGAGACCTTCGACACCCTATAAATACCCGACCATCCTCACCGTTTCACTCACCCCCATCTCGATACCTCTCTACTCTCAACCCGGAACCGACACTCTCTGTTACGTATTCTCTCTCAAACCACCGGAGAAGGCGACCGGAAAACCTGCTGCACCTCGTCGGGATTCCTTACCACTCACCGGAAGTGTCACCGGAGAAGACAACCGGAGCCACCACTGCCGCCGGTAACTGCGGTTTCTCCCCGGCCAACCTCCGGTTATGCTTCTTCCACTTCCTTTCTTTCTTATTTTTTTTAACTGTTATTGTTATTGTTGTTAATTATCATTATTATTATTATTATTATTATTGTTATATTACTAATATTGATGATATTATAAAACCAGATATATATATATATATAAATATATATATATATTTATATTAATTAATCAGTACCGTTAATATATATATATATATATAATTAAATTTTTTTTAATCAGAATTAATATTATCATTAATATATATAAATCAAAAATTTATATGGTTATATCAGAATTTATATTACTTCAGAATTATCAGAAATTCTTTTATTATATAATCCAACATTTTAGTAGTAATATTTATAATATTTTGGTAAAATCGGTAATATTATTTTACTCATTTATTTGTCATATATTTTTAAATATAACAATATGAAACATATGATTATTATTTAAGAATGTTGATAGTATTTCATGCCTTCTTATTTAAATAAACCCTAAATTCCCAATATTTAACAAATACTCAAAATTAATAGGGTAATTCTCTTGTGCAACAACACTTGGAGCAATCCTCATATCCTCTTTCCAAGAAATACACAACGCCCTCTAAGGTGAGTATACATGACCCATTTTCGTTTTACACTTTTGGGTGCAATATGTATTCTATATCAAACATCACACAACACATCAAACATTTTATGCACACTCTATCCTTATTCTATGTGATACATTTTAATCATGTTAGACATGTTATGCTATTGTAAACACCTAATGACTATGTGTTCATTAACTTTGTACAAGCCTCCCCTAACAATGGTAGCGCTATAGGTTGAGAAACGCCCCTCCTGTTCTATGAGCAGGTATTGTTAGGTCAAACTATGTCAACATACTCAAACTCGTTTGCGTACACTTTAATTGCGTTAAACTTTGGTTTGGACACATAGAGTAACATCGTTTCGAGTATATACTGTTAACATGATATTGTATTTCACATTTGGATATGAGCAAACATTTTAAACACGTATTATGCTATGTATGAAAACTTGTATACTCGCCAACATGCTTTTGTTGACTTTATTTTAATACATATTGCAGGTTGATTGATTCAAGAAAACAAGAATCAAGCTAGGATGGACATTAGAAACCCATTTTAGCAATAAACTATTGTTTGAATTTATGTTTGAATATTCGAAACTTTGTATTGTCCTTTAGAATTTAATAAAATGATTTAATTCATATTGTCACATTTAGTGTTATGTTGTTTTGAGCAATTTGTTCGTCTCATCCCGATGTTTCCGCCATCGGTTGGGGTGTGACAGATTGGTATCAGAGCCATAACTATAGGGAATTAGGTAGGATTGCCTTACTTTTCCCTAGTCTATAGTAGGAGTACTCTGATACCAGATTGGTATCAGAGCCATAACTATAGGGAATTAGGAATGCCTTGCCTAGTCTATAGTTTAGGAGCTTATTCACTATGTGTTGCTTAAAACAACTTCCCTTCTATCTCCTTTGCTTCCCTCTACTTTCTTTTGGACTCTTAATATACATGCCTTTCCTAAGGCTAACACAATACACACTTGGAGGATTGGAAGACACTCTTACAACACAAACGAAATGATTCATCAAGATAGGGGTGATTCCCACACTTGGTGATGATTTTCACTCAGCTATACTTTGATTTTGCACGAAATCTACCCTCAAGTTAGGAGTGATATCCAAACCTTGTTGGGAGTTTTCCATTTCATATTCTAGTGGACCCTTATCTTTTGATAAGTACCAACCACGTTAGGGTACGACGTTATCAAGTTAGAGGTGATACTCGCATCTTGTTAACTAGTCCCACTCCTTGATTTTCGCTCTCGCCAAAGTCTCGATTTCCCAATCGATTAAGAACGTGTAGTAACTGGAAGGGTTAGGTACCGGTAGTCGGGACGTCCTGTCTAGGTTTGGCATTCGTATAAATCCATTAAGGACCCGTTGCCTACCTGGGGACCATCGATGAGAGTACTAATACCTATTAGGCCAAAGCACGTTTCCTTAATTCGAGAAAGTCTTCGATTCACTTTGGAAGTGTCATATGTACGTTCCGTGACAATCCATGTTTTATGTTAAATCTCTTTTATGTTATCTCAATTTCTATGTGATTTTACTTTGAACATCTCATTCATTTCTAGCTAGGAGACACATTTCGCACTATTGTCGTAAACTAAAACAATTAATGATACTCCCTCGTGAACAAATTAAATTTATTATGCTTTCATTATACATGTTATACTATGTGAAAATCTATGACATTTCATTCATTTTATGTGAACAACAATGTGAAAGACAATGTGCTATGTGATGCATTCATGAAACCAATTTTCCTAAATAAAAACCTTATGATCAAAGTCTCATTTTATAAACCTTTAGATATAATCTTTTCAAAAGTTTCCTCTTAGATTTCGAGGACGAAATCTCCTAAAGTAGGGGAGACTGTAACATCTCGCATTTTCAATCTTTCCATTTTTGGCAAATCTGCTTGTACTTTCTATTTTGTAAGTTGTACCTTTGTCGTATTGGATTCTATTCCCAAATTGTACTCGAGACTTGAAATCATAATGGAAATGCATGATTTTATTCATATTTGTGCTTATATGCTATGTTATGTTATTACACGTTGAAACTATGTTAAGCACGCGAAAACAGTGAAATTCCATCTAAATCTCAGCTCTTAAATTCATCGTTGCCAAGAGATTACCCTAAATTAGACAAAAATCGGGAATTCGTACGTTAATTTGGTAGATTACCGGAAATTTGAGTTAAACCAAATAATTATAATAATTATTGATATTAAATAAATAATTTGATAATTTAATTAATTAAATAAATAAATTAATTCTTTTTCAAAATTTATATGAAATAAATAAATAAAAAGAATTTTGTTGGTTTTAGTTAGTTTAAGCTAACTAGGTTAGTAAGTTCTTTGAAACATTGAAACTAACCTAGTTAAGCCTAACTTGGTTAGTATTATCAAAGGAACCAGCTAACTGAGTTAAGAAACTCAGTTAGCCCTGTTAAGTCAAAAAAAAAAAAAAAAGAAGCAAAAAGGGGCTTTATATGCGTGGAACCGGATTCGAACCGTAGACCTCAAGTATAACAAACAACACACTAACCACTCGGCCGGGCATGCCACATCCAATGAATCATGGAAACATTTAACTCTTAAACACAGTTAGCAATCATTCCATTTTTAAACTTGCCGCCAAACAGAATTACAGCAGCTAGCTTTGACCTTTCCTTCTGTGACTCGAACTGTTTTTGGTAACGAGAAACAACCCGAAATTCGCTCATACCAATCATTTCCTTTTTATCATTGATTGCCAATTATGTGATCAAATCACGATTCTATTTCCGAAATTGCGAGACCTTCGACACCCTATAAATACCCGACCATCCTCACCGTTTCACTCACCCCCATCTCGATACCTCTCTACTCTCAACCCGGAACCGACACTCTCTGTTACGTATTCTCTCTCAAACCACCGGAGAAGGCGACCGGAAAACCTGCTGCACCTCGTCGGGATTCCTTACCACTCACCGGAAGTGTCACCGGAGAAGACAACCGGAGCCACCACTGCCGCCGGTAACTGCGGTTTCTCCCCGGCCAACCTCCGGTTATGCTTCTTCCACTTCCTTTCTTTCTTATTTTTTTTAACTGTTATTGTTATTGTTGTTAATTATCATTATTATTATTATTATTATTATTGTTATATTACTAATATTGATGATATTATAAAACCAGATATATATATATAAATATATATATATATATTTATATTAATTAATCAGTACCGTTAATATATATATATATATAATTAAATTTTTTTTTAATCAGAATTAATATTATCATTAATATATATAAATCAAAAATTTATATGGTTATATCAGAATTTATATTACTTCAGAATTATCAGAAATTCTTTTATTATATAATCCAACATTTTAGTAGTAATATTTATAATATTTTGGTAAAATCGGTAATATTATTTTACTCATTTATTTGTCATATATTTTTAAATATAACAATATGAAACATATGATTATTATTTAAGAATGTTGATAGTATTTCATGCCTTCTTATTTAAATAAACCCTAAATTCCCAATATTTAACAAATACTCAAAATTAATAGGGTAATTCTCTTGTGCAACAACACTTGGAGCAATCCTCATATCCTCTTTCCAAGAAATACGCAACGCCCTCCAAGGTGAGTATACATGACCCATTTTCGTTTTACACTTTTGGGTGCAATATGTATTCTATATCAAACATCACACAACACATCAAACATTTTATGCACACTCTATCCTTATTCTATGTGATACATTTTAATCATGTTAGACATGTTATGCTATTATAAACACCTAATGACTATGTGTTCATTAACTTCGTACAAGCCTCCCCTAACAATGGTAGCGCTATAGGTTGAGAAACGCCCCTCCTGTTCTATGAGCAGGTATTGTTAGGTCAAACTATGTCAACATACTCAAACTCGTTTGCGTACACTTTAATTGCGTTAAACTTTGGTTTGGACACATAGAGTAACATCGTTTCGAGTATATACTGTTAACATGATATTGTATTTCACATTTGGATATGAGCAAACATTTTAAACACGTATTATGCTATGTATGAAAACTTGTATACTCGCCAACATGCTTTTGTTGACTTTATTTTAATACATATTGCAGGTTGATTGATTCAAGAAAACAAGAATCAAGCTAGGATGGACATTAGAAACCCATTTTAGCAATAAACTATTGTTTGAATTTATGTTTGAATATTCGAAACTTTGTATTGTCCTTTAGAATTTAATAAAATGATTTAATTCATATTGTCACATTTAGTGTTATGTTGTTTTGAGCAATTTGTTCGTCTCATCCCGATGTTTCCGCCATCGGTTGGGGTGTGACAATCCCGTTTAAGTATTTAGGATTGATAGTCGGTGCCAATATGAATCGTATTAACAACTGGAGACCGGTTTATGATATTTTCGAGAAACGCCTTTCTCTTTGGAAAGAGGCGTTACTTTCTATTGGAGGTAGGGTTACTCTTATTTGATCGGTCCTTAAAAGTTTACCCACTTATTTCATGTCTCTTTACAAGGCTCCCGTTAAAGTTATTAAAGATTTGGAAAGTATCATAAAGAAATTCTTATGGGGTGGGTCTAATAATGTTTGGAAGACCCATTGGGTGGCATGGGATAGGGTTGCCTTACCTAAGAAAGCGGGAGGTTTGGGGCTTTGTAAGTTAACGGACGTCAATGTGGCGTTACTTAGCAAATGGGGGTGGAGGTTTAAGAAGGATCCGGAGAGTCTTTGGGTCAAAATCATTAGTGCTATCCATTCGGGTGGATCGAAGTGGTCTTTTTTGCTATGCAACAAATCGGTTAAGGGTGTTTAGGTCAATATTTGTAACGTATTAAATAAACCGCAGGTAGACAATAAGCCTATCCGCTGTTTTTTTCAAAGGAGAGGTTGGGTCGGGAACCGACATCCTATTTTGGCTTGATCCTTGGCTAGCCGATGTGCCCCTCAAAGAATTATTCCCGTGTCTGTTACGGATGGAAATTGTTAAAGACTGTTCTGTAAAGGATCGCTTGGCTGACGGTGGCTCGTGGCTTTGGAGGTTCGATCCAGACTCGAATTCTGAGGTGCAGGAGCTGTCCTCTCTTACTGGTATGTTATCTTCTTTCTCCTTAAGCAGTGGCAGAAATAAGTGGAAGTGGCTGGGCGACTCCTCGGGTTTATTTTTGGTTAAATCTGCCAGGGAGCTTTTGGTCCGCGGTAGGTGTGATCCGAATGTTCGGGTGATCGACTGGTGTAAATGGGTTCCTTTTAAGTGTAATATCTTCGTTTGGAGGCTTGAGATGAATCGAATCCCTACGTTTGACGCCTTAGTTTCTCGAGGCATTGACATTCGTTCCAGGACCTGCCCCCTTTGTGGCTGTGAGGACGAATCGGCCGTTCACTTGTTTATTTCATGCCGGTTTGCGGAGATGATTTGGCATAAAATCAGTAGATGGTGTCATTTACCGCCGATATTTGCATTCTCAATCGTTGATCTTTTGGAGTTGCATACGTTTAGCAGGATGGGGCCGACGGAGAGATTGGTTATCCAAGGTATCGTGATTACTACTTGTTGGTGTATTTGGTTGGCTAGGAATAAAGCGGTTTTTTCGGATGTCAAGCCGAGTGTGGAAGGTGTTTTTAGCGAGGTGAGATCTTTGGGTTTCCTTTGGTTTAGAAATACATCGTGGTTTCAATCGGTAGAATGGTTAGATTGGTGTAAATTTGTAATTATGTAACGTTTTTGTTTCATTGTTGTTTGGGCTGGCCCGGTTTTCGGGTTTGGCTGGTTGTGAATGAAAGTTTCCTGTAAAAAAAAACCTAGAAAGAAGCTTGAGTGTACAGATCTAAGGTTTGAGTATATATGTGATGGATTGATGGTCCGTATCGTGCATCCAGGGGCGGACCTAGGTGAAGCACGGGATGGGCGGGCGCACCCGTTGAAAAAGAAAATTCAGTGTATTTTTTAGCAAAAAACCCGACCGCACCCCGTGAAAATATACTTGAACCCCTCATCCATACTCCCAGCAAATAATTGCTGAGACCGCCACTGTGCGCATCTTGCATAAAGTAGTTCAACAATGGTGGTGAGCGATATGGTATAAGGTCTAGATTCTTAGAGCTTCATATGTACCAAAAACTAAGGTTACAATGGATGCTTGGAATCTTATCCCAACAAGGTGTGGTTCCTCAAGTTTAGGTTTTGAAAGATTTCAAATTATCTTAAGATACTGTAAGAATAAATATGTTATGATTTAATATTTAATCTAGTAGTTATTTATATAATATATATCAAAATATATAACAACTTATTAAATAATTAGTTGGCAATTGTTGATGGACTATATTACTCTTATTAACTAATTAGGTTTCCTCTTGTGTGCATATATAAGGAGACTTATAAAGAGGTTAAAGGGTTACACACATAACGTAATAGTTATCATAACATCATTCGGCCTCTCTCTTCGTAACCGAACTCCCTATTCGGTTTTCATTATCACCATCATTAGATTGCACCCTAAGAAGGAACCAGATCACCTTGACAAAAATGTCAACTTGTATGGCTGCATCACTTACTGGATTCTCCATTGCCCCGTCTGCTGTAACAGGTATATTTTCATGTTTTTTATTATGCTTAAAACAGAACTGATTCAACAGATACATCATCATATCAACTATAACGATCACATCTCAAATAGTGTAGACAATGAAAGGGGGCTACATATGAAATAAAACATGAGGCCAAGCATATATTAAAAAGCAAAACCCAAATGATAACAGATAATATTATTTATTATTGTTTTAAACTTTTTGTATCAATTTGATAAGCAGGTTGAGCGATGAAGTGGATTACACGGCAGCATAGAGATATTGCGGGCCACACCAAGTTACCAACCCCATGCTGATTCGAGGTAATAAACTGGATATCTTATCATTAAGTAATATACTATTGTATCTGTCCTGACAAACTGTTCTAATGGTTACTCATTTGATTTCTCTACTTTAGATCTCAAGTTCAACTTTTACTCGTATCACTTTGAAGGGTATTGGTGGTGGCAATAAAGTTTAGAACTAGGCTCTCCGGAGGTCGCCAGTTCGAAACCCAGCCAAACCGGGTTTTAACGCAATGGGCCTTTGGGCGGCGGGTTTTCCTCGGAACTGGTGGCTCGGGTATGCATCCAACTCTGACTGTTATGGAGGAAGAGATGCATTTGCTCAATTGAGGGCATCGCAGAATGCTTATCCGGTGATTTAGTTGGCCGTTAAAAAAATATACTATTATATCTATTTTGATTAATTATTTTTTTATAACATTATATCGAGACGATACAATAATCTGTAAATTTATATATATCGTCATTTTATTAAAAAGATAAATTAGACATAAAAAGGATCAATAAATCACATATGATGTTATCAAAGTAGAAAATTTATATTTTATTTTTGCTTGTTTTGCTGTTGTATAATAATCTTTGTTGGTTGTTGTATAAAAATCTTTGTTGGGTTTAAAATTAGAAGACCATACGGTCGAACAATACCAAATCAGATATTGCATGTAAAAGAAAAGGAAAAGATGATTTTTTTCCTTCTTTCTTTCTTTTTAAAAGGCTTAAACTTTAAATGCTAGTTATCAGAATTTTATGGTTGGTTGAGTTTGGTACCTTTTGAAAATTTGTAACATGGGCCAATCTTTACCTTGTTGAGATTTTTAGTTAAATAAGACTATTTTATGGTTGGTTAATTTTAGTACCTTTTGAAAATTTGTAACATGGGCTAACCTTTACCTTGTTGAGAGTTTTAGTTAAATATAAGACCATAAGTAAAATAGTCACTTTGTTTTCATTAAACTTTTTCATCATATATTTACATTACATATCAATTAAATTTGTTAGGATAAATTACACTTTTGGACCTTTATGTTTGTAACGGATTGCAATGGATAGTCTTTAACTTCAATAATTACAGTCATAATCCTTTATTTGCAAAACCCGTTACACCCTAGGTCCTTTAACACTAACCCAGTTAAATTTTCAGTTAACTCTATGCACATGAGGGCAATTTAGTCATTTTACGCGTTCAAAATAAATTATAATAAATAAACTAAAAACAACTAAAACAATTCATTAATTTGTTAATATATGTATATCTATAATATATGTATATACTGTTTATGTAAACATAACCTACAAGGTCCTAAACCACTATCATCTCCATCTCTACCATCACAGCCACCACCACCTCAACCCTCCAGCAACCATGTGCACTACCACCATCTTTACATCAACAACCATCACCATTATCACAAACCTCAATTTCAAAATTAGGGCTTCAAAAACGAAAATACAACCTTACCCAAAATTTGGGCTTTTACATGGAAGACGTGGAGTATCTTGTTAGCAGAGCGATTCGATCTGTCAATGTATTTATTATTACCAGTATAATATCTTCCACCATGCATTCCTTCAGAATACGTGTTAGTTAAATGACTACCTAAAGCCTCCATAACTGCTTTATATACATAATTCTCTGAAGTGATTAGTTCGATACCTTTGTACTGCCTCTGTTTCTCTTTCTCTAGCATTTCGAATACATCCGGATTAGCCGATTGGATCTGCTGGTGCAAATTGGATTTCGTAATTGAAAACGTTAGGTGTTCCCCCACGCTCGAACCACTTGTCTACGCGATTCGAGACTGGTTACATGATCGATGTGGCGTCGTTTTGATGACGTCGATGAGCAGGATGATTCAGTTGCACCTCTGTTGCTGTTACTGGTACCGTTACTGTTATTGCTGTCGTCTCTTTGTCTCTTGAGATGCATCAGATGCCCCAAAATACGAAAGTTTTCTTCATCTTCTTCGTTGGTTCCAATATTGTTGTTTTCGTTGCTGCTGTTGGTTGCTTGTTGGTCCATTGGCTGTAGTGGAATAAGAGGTGAATTGAGATGGTGGGAAATGGAATGGAAGGTTGAATCGATTTGGAAACAAATTGAGTCGTTGGAGACGTTCGAACGGGAAGTGCGCGACATACTATTGAATTGAAGTTTGGAACAAATTGAATATTGTTTACCTCTGATCAATGATCTGGCAAGATGAGGTGGGCAGGATGTAGTGGTGGTGGCAGCAGGGTGGTTAGGGTTTTAAGGTTAGGAAATTGGGGAAGATGAAGTGTATATGTAATTTTTATGGTTTTATTTATTAAACATTTAAATAAAAGCATGAATTGACCAGAATACCCTTAAGTGAAAAACTTAACTGAAAATTTTAATCTGGTCAGTGCTAAAGGACGTAGAGTGTAACGAGTTTTGCAAATAAAGCATTGTGACTGTAATTATTGAAGTTAAAGATTATCCGTTGCTATCCGGTACAAACATAAAGGACGAAAAGTGTAATTTACCCAATTTGTTAGTATTTACCGAATAGCAAACTGTCAATATCTTTTAAATACTCCATTTGCTAAAAAAATATGAAAACCAATAGTAATAAAATATTTAACTTTTCCTTTTGTAATAAAAGATAACTAGTGGGATTCTTCACGCTCCGCAATAGGTTTTCAGTCGGTATTGCTTCGGTTCAACACACTATCGTACGATACTGACGCTCTACATAACAACCGAAAATGATATACCCAAGTGTATATCGACATTGTTTTACATTTCTCGAAAATCATAAAAACAAATATCGAACCAAGTAACGATGTTGTTTGGCCTGTATCGGTTCGTTAACCGGCACTCGACATAGGTTGCGTTACAATAAAATATCCTATTACAAACACAACTCAGTTTCAATAAAGTTTATATTGTCACATTGGTATTCACCAATTGATACATATTATAGTCCCCCATTTTACCCCCATTTTATGCGTTTTCAGCCGTAAACTCGTGAATCGGATACTTAATCATGTATACTTTCGTTTACAGGCCTAAAACGGCATACCAGACAAGATGATAGTGAAAACGAGGACTTTTCGGACGAAACGACAAAGCTGCGAACATTCTGTGGAAATTCTGACCTGGGCATTTGGCACGGTCGTGCAATGACTGGAACGACCGTGCAGTTCCGACAGTTTAGCCCAGAGCGGCAGTGCACGCCAGTGCAACAAGGAGTGCAAGCCTTTCTCGGAAAGCAACGGTCGTGCAATGAGTGGAACTCCCGTGCGACCCCGACGACCAAGCCAAGCCCGGTAATGCATTGCCCGTTCAGATGCACGTGCACCCTTAGCCCGGAAATGCATGTCCGTGCCACAAAGTGAACGGTCGTGCGAGATCGAAGACTGATGCGTGTGTAGTGTAATATATTTTTGATGAGTATTTAAGCCCCTTTTTACACTTTTAGCCAAGTTTTAAATTTATAAAACACGATATTTACTAACACTAAACACACATATGGGCAAGTGCACCCATCGTGGACGTAGTATAGTGTTGGTAAGATACCGAGGTCGTCCAAGGACACAAGAGCTTTTAATACCGGTTTATGCTCAACGTCTAATCAAATCAAAAAGTGAGAAAAATGTTTTAAACTAAGAAAAATAAAAACTAACTAAATGCTGAAAAATAAAATAAAATAAAAACAGATAGACAAGATGAATCACTTGGATCCGACACGTGTATTAGTATAACCTTTGATTATTTTCGCACTTTTGCACTTGTTTAAGAGATTATCTTAGTTATTGTAGTAGGCCCCTCTTTTGAAGGCGACGTTACCCTCAACCCAGTAGTTTGAGTCAGCAAGGATACAATCCTAAAGGGTCGGATTATTGAAAGATAATGAATTAAGTTATTAATGCAAATTGTGGTAGGCCCCGCTTTCGGCGGTGACGCTACCCTCGGCTAAGTAGTCTGAGTCAGCAGGGATACAGTCCTAAATAGCCGGGTTATAGTATTAATAGTAGTTAACTTATGAGGGGGTCAAAGAGTTTGGATCCCCGCCATCCAATACCTATGGGCATTGAAGGAGATCCTACTAAATTTGACCTAGGTCCCAAGCAGGACCTCTAAACGCTGAACAAGGGCAAGACCCTTACCAAACCGTTCCCTTAACCCCCGACCAGGTAGCCAACATACCTCCATATAGACCGTGGAGATATGAATGGTGAAAATCTTTTATTTTATATAGACAGTAAAATAACGCCAAGACACCACGGACAAACGATAAGGAAAGATCACCTTCAACATAAGTAACTAGTTATTAAAGTCAGTAATACAGAACCAAATAAAAAGTGCAAAAGATTAAAAATAAAAAGTATTATACTAAACACTTGTCTTCACCAAGTGATGTAAGAGACTTAGGCAAACATGGCCTTGATTGTCAAGGACTCTTACTATCAATCTTGGATCCCGAGACGACTCACACACTCTACGATGGACAATGGATGATGGTGGTGGATGATGGTGTTATGGTGGTGGTGGGTGGTGGATGAAGTGTGAGAGAGGTGGTGTGCCAAGGGATGAAAGAGAATGAAACCAAGCTCCCCTATTTATAGGCTGAACAGAAGGCTGCGCACGGCCCCATGTCCGCTGGACACGCCCCCGTGCCCGTCTGACATTCTCTCTCTTCATTAATTGTAATTCGCAATTACAATTAATGCGCCTGCTGTACTTTCACCACGCCCCCGTGCCCACTGGACACGGCCCCGTGGTGGGCAATGGAAGCTTCTACTGGTTTGTCTTTTCTGCTGCTTCCTGGGCACGCCCCCGTGTTCGCTGGACACGGGGCGTGTTCAGTCTCTGTTTTCTCTTCTTTGCCTTGGGAGGTGCCGTTGAGGGTCCGGGCAGTCTACTTTTGTTCCTTTTCTTGTATTTATGCTAGAATTAGTTGTCTTTTTGCTTCTTTTGTGATTTTGAGCTCATTTCATCCTGAAAATGCAAAAGGAAGACAAAAACACTCTTTTTCCAACATTAGTACTAAAAAAGGGTTAGTTTTATGCCTTAATTGATGTGATTTATATGTTGCATTTTACACACATCAAATACCCCCACACTTGAACTTTTGCTTGTCCTCAAGCAAAACTCTTTAAATGTGGCTTACACTCCCAAATGGAATAGGTAGAAGAGAAGGTTTTTAGCTTGTCCTAGAGTGTCGGGAATCCAAGGTCTTTGTAAGTTTTATTTTTATTTATTTACAATCCTATTCGTTATGATTTATTTTGAACGTTTCATAAGATAAATTACTTATTTGGGCATAGCATGCCTTATTAAAATTCCATTTATATACAAGTTCACATACCTCACGGGGGATCACTTAACACTTGGCCGAAGGTGTATATTTTTAGTGAATCACTCGAGAGCGGCATGGAACTTACGCCTTCCATAGGCTTGCCAAACAATCAATCCTCCTCCTTTTTAACTTTTTACCTTTGTAAATATCAAGAGGACTTTTGGGGTGAAGGGTTAGGCTTGGGTTAAAGGTGGGTGGTTGGGTTAGTGGTTAGTAAAAAGGGCGAAAAATCGTAAAAGCGTCGGTTTTCGTAAAATACCTTGTCTTTAGCGACTTTTTATTTTGAAGTATTTCTCCAAACAAGCTTTTATATAGCTTTTGTTTGTTTTTGACTTCATCATTGTTTTTTTTTTTTTTTTGATCACATAAAAAGGCGAGTTTACGAAAAACCGAGCTTGTTACTAAAATAAAGGGTGAAAAATAAAAAAGGTTTTTGGTGGGTGAAAAGAGTTTTGGGGTAATGAAATGAAAAGGTTTAGGCTCAAAGGGGCTATCTAGGGGGATTTTGGGTAGGTGAAAAAAATGAAAAATAATGGTTTTGAAAGAAAAAAAATGGTTAGTCCTAATGCCTCCATCATTTACTTACTTGGGTTTAAGTTGGTAAGGACCGGGAATGTATTATTGTGGCAAGTTCTAGATTTGTAAGAACCAAGCGGCTATTCACACAAGAAACGAAAAATGAGCATTTAATCTAAATATGTATATTTTTATGCTCAATAAAGGCTCAAAACTCACTTTTGTGGGAATGGGTTTTTAATGTGATCAAGTATATATAATCGAATTTTTAACTAGACTTGTTATGCCGTTTCATAATTTTCTTATGTTGGTTCTTTGTTATCACGACGCTATCGGTTGTAAACTTATAAAAATATAACCTTTTTAGAACTTGTTATTCCCAACTTAAACTAAGACAAGTAAATAAAAAAAATGAAAAAGTTTTTGAAAAAATTTGGGGTGTTTAGCGGTTCCAATAGAGTTTTGTGTAAGGCTTGTATTTAGGATTTGCAAAATTCAAGGTTTTAGCATCCCCCCCCCCCACACTTAAATTACACATTGTCCTCAATGTGTCCAAAAATAAGGTTTTTGGTTGATTAGAATGTGTAAAAGTGGTTTAAAAAGCAAAGATTTTTGTTACTGGCATCCTGGACACGGCCCCGTGGTGACCGGGCACGGCCCCGTGGTCAAGTGCCAGTAACAAAAATTAGAGAATTGAAACAGAAGCCTGGACACGGGGGCGTGTCCGCTGAACATGGCCCGTGTCCAGTTACCTGAACTGGGTGTTTTCCTGCAGGGGGCTCAGCACGGGGCCGTGTTGGTTGGGCACGGCCCGTGTTGAGCCTTCTGTGATGGAGATTTGTGTCGGGTTGCTCTGTTCTTCGTGCATGGTTCCATTTTTCTCGTTCCCTTTTTCTTCCATTACCACCATGAGTGTGTTTTATTCTGCAAAATAAAACTAAAAGATTAAACTAAACTAAGGATAGTTCCGCGGAATGCCTCCGTGGTGCGCCACGTTTATAAGGGTCCTTGGCTAGACCCGATTCGAGGTTATATATTTTCTGAGTGGGATGCTTGGCGTCCCATGTTACACCGTCGGAGAGCAGCATCCAAGCTCGAATCAATAACCTTCATGTAATTGACCGGGTCGTCATCTTCTATTCTCTTCCCAACTCCGAATTTCACTTCATCATCCCCATACCTCAAGGTGAGTGTTCCGTCATTCATATCCACCACTGCTTGGGCTGTGGCAAGGAAGGGTCTCCCTAGTATAAGGGGGACCTCGGTGTCTTCCTCCATATCGAGTATGACAAAGTCAGCTGGATAAACGAATCTGCTTACCTTTACCAAGACATTCTCGATGACACCTTGTGGGAATTTGACGGATCGATCAGCGAGTTGTATGCTCATTTTTGTAGGGCTCGTGGTTCCCAAGCCGAGCCTTTTGAACATTGACGAGGGCATGAGGTTAATGCTAGCCCCTAGGTCGGCTAAGGCATTACGAACGGGCGATTCCCCTATTGAGCATGGAATCGTGAAGCTTCCAGGATCGATTTTCTTTTGGGGAAGTTTATTGAGCACGAGGGCAGAGCATTCTTCGCCTAAATTAACTAATTGCAAATTTTCAATTTTCCTCTTATGCGTAAGGAAGTCCCTCATGAATTTAGAGTATTTGGGCATTTGGGTTAGGACTTTGATAAAAGGAATATTGACGTGCAATTGTTTTAACAGACTTTCGAACTTTGCGAATTGCTCATTTGTCTTTTGACGAATTAACCTACCGGGGTACGGAACTCGAGGAGCCTTGGTCGGCTCTGGTGATGGAGGAGAGTTCTTCTCCTGCAGAGGTGTCGGTACTGTTTCTTCCGTTGGCGGTGGCACTTCTGCAGGCCCTGCGGTGCGGTTTCGTAGGGTGATGAGGTGAACTTGCGCCTTTGGGTTTGTTTCGGTATTGCTAGGTAATGCGCCTTGCGGTCTCTCGGAAAAATTTTGAGCTATTTGATTTAATTGTTTTTCTATGTTTTGAATGCTAGCTTGTTGATTTCTAAAATTAGATTCTAATTGTAGAAATCTTTCCGAGTTTTTCTTATCAGTGTCAGAGACGAGGCGAGATATAGTATCTTCGAGCCTTTCTCATCCACCTTGTTGTTGAGTGAAATTTTGTGACTCATTTCTTGGTTGCTGAAAGTTTGTTCGTTGGGTTTGTTGGTTACTACTATTGCCGGGTTCCCTCCAACCAAGGTTTGGGTGGTTTCGCCATCCTTGGTTGTAAGTTCCCGTTGGAGGACCCGACGGCCTAGGTCTATTATCAATGTAGTTTACCATTTCTTGTTGATCGTCTGTTTCTTTCATGCAACTCCAATTTTCATGTGACCCACCACACCCTTCACAAGCCATAACCGAGACTGTTTTTGTCATTTCCAATTTTTTTTATCTTTGAAGAAAGGGCCTCGATTTGGGCTTGTAAAGAAATGCTTTCATCGACCTTATGGGCGCCCGGGGCGATAGACTTATTTCCCCGGGGGGTGTGCCATTGAAAATTGGTTTGAGCAATTTCCTCAATTTGATTATATATTTCGTGTGGGCGTCGATTACCTAAAAGTCCCCCGGAGCTAGAATCAAGTGTCTGCCTAGTGTGTGGCAACAATCCATTATAGAAAGTGGACACTTGTTGCCATATTGCGAGGCCGTGATGGGGACACTTGCGTAATAGCTCCTTGAACCTTTCCCAAGTTTCATATAAGGATTCCCCGTCCTCTTGTGAATATGTATTAATTTCAGCCATTAACTTAGCAGTTTTAGCAGGAGGGAAATACTTATATAGAAATTTTTGGGCTAGTTCATCCCAGGTGTTTACCGATCCAGCTGGGAGGGCGTTGAGCCAAGCTTTCGCTCGGTCTTTTAGTGAGAAGGGAAACATACGGAGGCGGATGGCGTCGTTTGATGCTCCATTGATCCGAAAGGTATCACATATTTCCAAGAAATTAGTTATATGTAGATGGGGATCCTCGTCCGCAAGCCCCTGGAAGGTTGCGGAGTTTTGGAGCATTTGTATCAAATGCGGCCGAAGTTCGAAGTTATTGGCTTCGACATTCGGAGCATTGATAGCGGCGCCTAGATTACCTACGGTGGGTCGTAGATAATCCATAAGGGTACGTTGGTCCGCCATTGGAGGTGGATCACCCGAAACCTTCTCTTGGTTTTTGGCTTTTAACCTTTTTCTGAGAAAGCGTTCGGGTTCTTCTAGTGGTTCTTTTATGTCTTTATTGGAACTGGAGCTCATACACTACGTGAGGGTGGCGTCGGGTTCCAAGTCCTGCAATAAAAACAAAAAAGAATGTTGGTCAGAAGGTTCACCACGGCCCCGTGTTGAGCGAACACGGCCCGTGGTCGGAATTTCAGTGATTGTTTTCCAGATCCCAGTTACTGGAAGTTGGACACGGCCCCGTGTTGCACCGGCACGGCCCCGTGGTCAGCCTTCTGTAATTTGGAAAACAAAAACTGCTAGTGACGATGCTGAACACGGCCCGTGTCCGACCAGGCACGGCCCCGTGTTGAGCTCTGCAGAAGCTGAAAATCTAAGGAAAAAATCCTAAAAATTAAAGAAAAATAAAAATATGATTAGGCCGTTGATTCCTAACTTTCTTAAAATCCTTGTGTCCCCGGCAACGGCGCCAAAAACTTGATGCGTGTGTAGTGTAATATATTTTTGATGAGTATTTAAGCCCCTTTTTACACTTTTAGCCAAGTTTTAAATTTATAAAACACGATATTTACTAACACTAAACACACATATGGGCAAGTGCACCCATCGTGGACGTAGTATAGTGTTGGTAAGATACCGAGGTCGTCCAAGGACACAAGAGCTTTTAATACCGGTTTATCCTCAACGTCTAATCAAATCAAAAAGTGAGAAAAAATGTTTTAAACTAAGAAAAATAAAAACTAACTAAATGCTGAAAAATAAAATAAAATAAAAACAGATAGACAAGATGAATCACTTGGATCCGACACGTGTATTAGTATAACCTTTGATTATTTTCGCACTTTTGCACTTGTTTAAGAGATTATCTTAGTTATTGTAGTAGGCCCCTCTTTTGAAGGCGACGTTACCCTCAACCCAGTAGTTTGAGTCAGCAAGGATACAATCCTAAAGGGTCGGATTATTGAAAGATAATGAATTAAGTTATTAATGCAAATTGTGGTAGGCCCCGCTTTCGGCGGTGACGTTACCCTCGGCTAAGTAGTCTGAGTCAGCAGGGATACAGTCCTAAATAGCCGGGTTATAGTATTAATAGTAGTTAACTTATGAGGGGGTCAAAGAGTTTGGATCCCCGCCATCCAATACCTATGGGCATTGAAGGAGATCCTACTAAATTTGACCTAGGTCCCAAGCAGGACCTCTAAACGCTGAACAAGGGCAAGACCCTTACCAAACCGTTCCCTTAACCCCCGACCAGGTAGCCAACATACCTCCATATAGACCGTGGAGATATGAATGGTGAAAATCTTTTATTTTATATAGACAGTAAAATAACGCCAAGACACCACGGACAAACGATAAGGAAAGATCACCTTCAACATAAGTAACTAGTTATTAAAGTCATTAATACAGAACCAAATAAAAAGTGCAAAAGATTAAAAATAAAAAGTATTATACTAAACACTTGTCTTCACCAAGTGATGTAAGAGACTTAGGCAAACATGGCCTTGACAAGAACTCTTACTATCAATCTTGGATCCCGAGACGACTCACACACTCTACGATGGACAATGGATGATGGTGGTGGATGATGGTGTTATGGTGGTGGTGGGTGGTGGATGAAGTGTGAGAGAGGTGGTGTGCCAAGGGATGAAAGAGAATGAAACCAAGCCCCCCTATTTATAGGCTGAACAGAAGGCTGCGCACGGCCCCGTGTCCGCTGGACACGCCCCCGTGCCCGTCTGACATTCTCTCTCTTCATTAATTGTAATTCGCAATTACAATTAATGCGCCTGCTGTACTTTCACCACGCCCCCGTGCCCACTGGACACGGCCCCATGGTGGGCAATGGAAGCTTCTACTGGTTTGTCTTTTCTGCTGCTTCCTGGGCACGCCCCCGTGTTCGCTGGACACGGGGCGTGTTCAGTCTCTGTTTTCTCTTCTTTGCCTTGGGAGGTGCCGTTGAGGGTCCGGGCAGTCTACTTTTGTTCCTTTTCTTGTATTTATGCTAGAATTAGTTGTCTTTTTGCTTCTTTTGTGATTTTGAGCTCATTTCATCCTGAAAATACAAAAGGAAGACAAAAACACTCTTTTTCCAACATTAGTACTAAAAAAGGGTTAGTTTTATGCCTTAATTGATGTGATTTATATGTTGCATTTTACACACATCAAAGACCGGTCAAGATCTGATGATGTCATGCGGTATGGTGAACAGTAACTCCAATAATGCAAAAAGTGAACGGTCGTGCCAATAAAGTGCACGACTGTGCGATCGCAAAATGTTATAAAAAACAGACAGAAACATTCTATTCGGAATTCTGGGTTTTTGGGAGCTCATTAGGCGATTTCACAGGCTCCGGAGGCTTTGCTTTTGACCCGGATTCAAGCCATATTGTGCCGATTAGCTCCGTTTCTATCTGGATTCTCATTCTTATGCTTGTTTATGGTTTGAATTCTTAAAGTCTTTCCATAATTTTGTTATGTTTCAAGCGTTGACATTGATTATTATGTATTAATGCAAGCCTTTGGGCAAAAACACTATATCCCTTGCTTCATTATAACCATTAGTATGTTGATTATGTTTGTAATGACACTTTGAAGCATTTTCTATGTTAATCTTTGATGATTAGTTGGCATACTTGTTTATTGATGTTGATTTCTTGATTATAAGTAATTATGTTGGATGATTAGTATTTGGTTAGTTGAGATAGTTGAAAGATGAAGCTTAATTAGTCATGTATTAGTAGACTTTGAACATGCTTAACTTGTTTAAAATGTGTGCACCATGATACTAGAAATGGTTAGTGGTTTAATAAAATGTAATTATTATTAATCAAGAAAGCTTTCCTACGCGTAAGGGCCTTAACGGGTTAAATGGTGTTGTTATGAATTCTTGTCATGCATTGTTAGCCTAGTTAGTAGTTTAGGCCAAAATTGCTATCTTGGTGAATTTATGTGCAAGATTTGTAAAATGAACTCGGTTATGATTTAATCTAGTTTATGCTTGTCTCGGTGGTTGCATTGTGTTTATCGGTGTTGCTTTCCTTGATTAAGTGAGGTTAGAAAACTCCTAACGGATGACTAACTTATTTTTAAGAGATTTTCATAGACATTTATCAATTGCACGTTAAAGAACAATTTTAGGTGGTTAAAGTGTGTTTATCGTTTTAGGTTTCCGAATGATTGTCATGTTAGGATTCCCGAAAGGGATACTAATTGTCTTGAAAATGAAGAATTGACCAAATGTTTCTAGTGACAAAACCGACATAGTTGACATGCTTTGGTTGTGTATAAAGCAAGGCTATATACTTATTTTCTTATTTGGAATCTAATATGTTTTTATCAATGTTTGTTTATGCTTACTTTAGTTTTTAGAAAATCACAAAACTTATCTTCCTACCGGTAATTTAATGGCAAAGGTCTAGTATTATTTCTCCGTCCACTTCCTTGGATCGATACTTGGTTCTTACCAATGCTTTACTACATATATGACGGGGTACACTTGCCCTTTCGTGTGTGTTTTAATGTTGAAGTATAAATCACTTTTATAAATTTAAAACCGAATCGTGTGTTAGATTCATTGTAAAAACATGTATATACGCACACACGTCAAGTTTTTGGCGCCGCTGCCGGGGAATGTGGCGAGTTTTAGGAACGACCCGAGTCATTAATTTATCGGTGCACATATTTGTTAATATTTGTGTATACTTTCGTGATTACTTATTTGTTGATTTATTTGTTAATATTTCTTGTTTTTAATTCAATTAATTCGTTTTCAAGCTCATTTCATATGCTTGTGAATTTTTATTCCATTTATTTGTTCGAAGTCGAACTTATTATTCATTTATTCTTTGAGTTTTCGGCTCCGAAAAATTGTTTTCATACTAGCCGATTCGATTATTTTAGTTATTTTAATTTTTACAAAATTTTGGGCCTATTTTCGAATTTTTATAAAATTTCTAGCCCATGTTTACAAATATTATGTTTCTTTTCAGCCAAAAAAAGCATTATTATATTAATAAAATATTCATTGTGTCATTTTTCGTTTGCAGGTTGATGTTTTCAACCCCCGCTCCAGAAGTTGTTGAGCCGTTAGACGAGCCTGAGCGTGATCTGAGGAGACGTCTTCGAGAAAGAACTCGTGTGATTGGCCTGCTACTCGCAGCTGGTGAAACGGAACCGGTGATACCCACTGAGGCCGAGGGCCCAGCCGACGAAGGACACATCATCATGGCGGACGACGAGCGACCTTTGAATGAGTCAAATCAGCCCGGACGTGAAGGCCTGCAACCGAGTATTATTAGACCTACTATAGATGCACCTACTTTTGAAATTAAATCTAGTATTATTAATATGGTGCAGAATTCGGTGCAGTTTGACGGACGTGAGCACGAGGATCCCGGACGACATATCGCTTATTTTCTCGAGGTTTGTTCGACGTTCAAGATTAGGGATGTTTCGGAGGATGCTGTTCGGTTGAGGTTGTTTCCATTCTCATTGCGGGACAAAGCCAGAGCTTGGCTTATGTCACTTCCAGCTGGGTCCATCAGGACCTGGAATGAGCTGGCGGAGCTGTTCATGCAAAAATACTTTCTGCCTGAGAAAACAACTAAGTTGAGAAACCGGATTGCGACTTTTCGCCAAGACGAGGGAGAGTCGTTGCACGCGGCTTGGGAGAGATTTAAAGACTTATTACTTGATGTTCCACCTCATGGCTTCTCCAAAAGACAGCTGGTCTTGACGTTCTATCAAGGGCTTAGTTACGACACGTAGGAGAGATTAGATATGAATGCAGGAGGCGATCTAGGAACAAAGACGCCGAACAAAGCATATGATATTATAGAAAAAGCTGCGTTGAAGTCCGGCTCGCGTTGAGCAGGAGATAGAGGCCGGACATCATCATCATCATCTCGCCCAGGAGTTCACGATGCGGATGACTACACAGCCATTACTGCACAAATCTCAGCTCTTTCAGCGAAATTCGACAAGTCCCAGTAGCTGCTCAAGCTAGTTCAGGGTGTGACCAGTGCGGAGTGTCGGGAGTTGTATATGAGAACCAAGAGGAGGTAGACTTTGTGAGTAATCAGGTGAGGCCGCAAAACAACCCGTACAGCAATACATACAACCCGGGATGGAGAAATCATCCAAATTTTGGATGGCGAGCGAATACGGGTAATCAAAACCCGTTAGGATTTGCTCAGCGTGCTCCAGTGCCACAGCAGGGTCAGGGTCAGCAGTTCCAGCCATATAACCAATCTTACCAGCCACGTCCATATTCATATCAGAATCAGGGTGCCGGGAGTAGCTCCCAGCAGCAAGCCCCTCAATCAGGTTCTAAGCTGGAGGACATGATGGCTCAGCTTCTTACTAGCTCCTCGAGTGCGAATCAGTTGGCAGAAAAACGACACCAGCAGAACGAGGATCGTTTTCTTTCCGACGAGGGAGAAATGAGGAGTCACAAAGCCTCGATTCAGAATATCGAGAATCAGATTGGTCAGCTGGCACAGATGATGTCTAAGAGACCCCCAGGTGGTCTTCCGGGCAATACAGAGCAGAATCCGAAGGGGCGTGGTAATGACCCGCACATGTAACAAGTGTGGGGACATGAGTCTTGCTATTGACTCGCCGACAAAAATTTAGCATGAGTCTTGCTATCAACTCGCCGACAAAAATTTAGCATGAGTCTTGCTATCAACTCGCCGAAAAAAATTTAGCATGAGTCTACACTACTGACTCGAGAACCAAAAATGTAGCAAGAGTGTCTTTGGCGCTTTAGGGGTAGAATCGTCCTTTTTTGTGTTTTTGTAGTTTTAGCGTAATTTAGGTGTGTTTGATAGTTTTCGTTAGATTGTACAGTTTTTATACGTGCCGAGCGAAGGTTCTACGTGGGAATATTGTTAAAACATGTTGCGGATGGTAAAAATGGTGAAAAACGGCGAAATCGGCTGCTGAAACAACCTTCTGCTGCAAATAGACATGTCTGCAGATATGGCACGCCCGTGCCATCAGTCGCACGACCATTCATTTGCGACTAGGCCGGCACCTCGAGTTGCACCCCCGGTGCAGTTCCGAGATCAGCGTGCAGGGTTTGAACGATTTCGATGACGCACGACCGTGCGAGCTGTCGCACGTCCGTGCGAAAGGCAGGGGTAGTTTTGTCATTTGTAAAATATAAAAACCCCCATCTGCTGCCATTTCTCACAAGTCGCGAAACCCTAACCTGCTGCAGCCGTTCTAGAGTGATTTTGCCTCAAATCGCACAATTTCTTCGCACGGTTTCACAGATCTTTCACACGGTATGTTTTTCTTCCGTGTTTTAGCCTAGATTAGTTCGATTTCTTCAAGGATTCTCTAGGGTTCTCTTCATAAATAAATTGAAACCCTAGCCCTTGCAAGAATCATATGTCTCGTGAACAACCGGTTGATCTGCTGACCCTTGTTTGTACAAAAAAACTTGTTGATTTTTGAAAAATCTGACTATTGAGAACCAGGGTTAGAATCTGCAGAAAAAACTGGTCGCACGGTCGTTCCCCCTATGGAACGGTCGTTCAGTGACGGCTGTTCATGATGGATTATTGTGGTCTCGGTGTTGCACAGTGGTGCCGTTGGTCGCACGTCGTGCAGATACGACAATTGCCGACCACCTTTGCTGTTACTCGGTGACGCACGACCGTGCGGTTGGTCGCACGACCGTGCCAAATGCCTAGTACAGCGAGACAGAATCTTCATAACAGTATGTTCGGCTGCTCCGAATGAAATTTTTTCTGTTTCTCCTGTTCTTTCTGTCATTCCTCATTGCAGATGGATCATCCCTTCTTACAATTCAATGAAAACAACGAGCGGGACAATCTCTGCATCCCAAAACGTAACGCTTTATGGAATAGGTGGGGGCAGTTTGGCATCCCCCGGAGGCTAGATTGGGAAGTTATGCTTGATTTAAATCAGCATGAACGACTCGAGAACATGCTAACTATCCCGCTTTCGTGCTTGGTATCTATCGACCGCCCCATCTATCGTGAGCTAACGATAGAATTCTTCGCCACCTATTCATACAACAAGCCCAAAGCGCATAGAAGGCCAAATTTCTGCTACAAGGAGAGGATTACTTTCAGATTGGGCGGACGCTGGCATAGTTGGTCAGTGGGCAGATTGGGTCGGAGACTTGGAATCTACACAAATGAAGACATGGATTCAGAGTTCTTCACAGATGAGTTCACCTTCCCGAGTGATGAAGCGCGGGTCGCGTTTTAGTCTCAAAATGCAGTTGGTGACCCATACGATCCTAGAGTGTCGAAAGCTTCACGATTGAGAGACCCTCTGCATCGAGTGATGCATCATATATTCAGCCATACCGTCTGCGGGCGCATGGACAGTCTGGGGAACTGTCCAACACCGGATCTGATATTTCTTTATGCATTGGTTGAGGGGGTACACATCAACCTAGCTGCAAGGATGGCGGAGTATTTTGTGAACAGCTCAGGGAGAACACCCAACAGTCAGATCCACGGCGGTCAGTATGTGACCTAGATCGCCTACAACTTAGGGTTAATGACTGATGAGGTGCTTGAGGGACTTACTCTTGTGACCGAGGGTTTATATGTTGATATTCGTTCGTTGAAAGCCATGGGGCTTATTGCTGAGACGGATCGGGGGGATCGATTGAAGGGTTTGGACAACGAGGTCTGGGACCCGTTGCCCCCACTTCCGGAGGAAGATGAGGACGAGGAGATGGGAGAGCAGCTCGAGCAGTACGAGCAGCATCAGGAACCACCACATTCACCGTAGCATCACGGATACCACCAGCACCAGGATTGGCCAGAAAGCATCCCGTCTTATCCTGATATCTACCAGCAGTTTCAGTAGATGCAGGTGAGTCAAGAGCATCAGCACACAAGTTTCGAGCAGTTGCATGCTTGTCAGGATCAGCAGCGCATTAGTATTGAGCAGCTGCGGGTTGGTCAGGACCAGATCAGGGCGAACCAGGACCTGATCAGGGCGAACCAGGACTTTATGCACCAGGGGGTGCAGGCCGGGTTTTCATACCACTTTGGGGAACTTCATAATGCCTTCCCGAACTACTTCGGGGAGCCCCCACAGTTCCCATACGAGAACCCACCCGGTTATGGAGGTGTGATGGAGTGTGTGAAAACCGGGTGCTAAAGTGTATATAACAAGTGTTTTATTGTCGTGAACTTGTTTATCGGTGTCGAATATAATAACTACGAGCGTTTGTGGTCTTACAGGTTAATCGGGTTAAACCAGCAAAGTTAGAGCGTTTAAGGATGATGAACAAAGTGATTCGTGATGATCGGGCGTCGATTCGGATCAAGTTAGAGTTCAGGAATTCAAGAATATGATATAACAAAGTTCGAGGGCCTTGTGGTTACAGTTGTCTTGTGTTGGAACAAAAGTGAACAGAAGCTCCGAATCGTAGGTGACGTTTTAAACCGTAACTTACGGTTTAAAGAAAGAGGCGGCATATTGTTGTTTTGTGTTGGAAAAGATAATATGGAATTTGTTAGCAACCAAAAGTCATCACATGCCGACATAGGGATTCCTTGGGGGATGATTTTTGGCGGCTTGTGATTGTTGGATTTCATTATTTTATCAAAGATCATAATTCTCAGCACCAATATAGAGGCATACATGTGAAAAAGTGGGTGACTTGATTTTTGACGGTTGGACATATACACACGCATGCAAGAGGCAGAAACATCATGTGAAGGATTGGACGTGATTGGGCTCGCAGACATGTGGGTTATTAATTGAGACATCATTACGCAAGCTATATTGGGCCGACAATAAAGTCAAACAAGACATCATAAGACGCAAACATGTGCTTTGACGGTGTGGATTTGAGATTGGGCCGCCAACAATAAATCAAAACATCACAACAAAGAAATCGGATCATCATCATATTGACGGCAGAAGGTTTTCAAAGAAGGCGACATCGCTGGGTTTTTCAACTGGGTATCAAGCCAGTGAAGATCATTCAACTGAGATGAGCGGCTAAATCCCTCGTGGACACTTTGGGTGAATGATTCTTGTGAGACACTTTTAAGCAGACTGAGGGCATTAACTGAGATCCGATTCCATTCCTTCTCTTTCTGTGGCATTTGTCATTCTAGTTTTTGTTTTGTATTGAGATTTGGATTTGTAGTCGGGTGACAACCGACTATTTGCGTGATTATATAATTTGTGTGACAGACAAATCCTGAGTGACAGTTAGAGTTATAATTATGTGTTGAATCCAATTATGCTTTTGTTGATTGAATGATTTCTATGTATGTCTGTTTTAATATTTATCTGGTCAATTAATATTAAGATTTTGAACTGCATAGGTAATTGGTAGATGTGACAGATTTACTATTCAATCAATAGCATCCAATAAAATCAGAACTAGGTTATTAGTAATTACATAATCTGAATCCCGGAGTGCTCACCTTTTTCTCATCATTGTTTATTACAACTCAATCTTTTTCTCAATTTTTTTCGTTAATTTAGATAATTCTTATAATCAATCACACCGATTTTCTAATTCAGTAGTAATTAATTAATACTTTTCATTCGACACTTTCCACAATCCTCCTCTGGTTCGATATCCGACTTATCCTATCTACATAGTTTAGTTGGTTTTTTGCATGTCCTTAACGACAGACATAAAAAATGGCGCCGTTGCCGGGGAGGCGTGCGCAAAGTGTTTAGTGTTAAGTTTTAGTTTTAAAAAAAATCCAAAAATAGTGTCAGTTTTGTTTTGTTTTGTTTTGTTCAGATTTATGCGTGGTGCTTGTGTTTTTGTGTTTGTGCAGGATGGAAGATCTTACAATATTCTGCAGCTCTCTTACATGCATTTTGTGCGAGGAACCACTTCACTCGTGTATCGGTTGCCACGAGGCTCGATTTAGACGGGAAAAAGCGAAATTGGAAGAACCACCGATGCCTTGCTATGATTATCCTTCCCCTCCACTATATTCTTATGGTTCTGAAACAACGGTGGAGGATGGTTATTACTCTGACGGATGGGATCGGGACGAGGATGCTTATTATGAACCAAGGACGGATGAACGATGTTTCTGTTGCGGTCGTGACCATACTTCTTATTATGATGATGAGTGCGCGGTGTATTTGGAAAATCCAGAGTATTGGAATAAAAAAATGATGGATGCGTACATCTCAACACCGTATCAGGGATACCGACAGTATCATCCCGAGGAATATTCTGAGCCCGAGGGTGTTTATATTTATCAGACCGAGGAGGAGAAAGAGCTTGCTATGTTGGAAGTGACTTTGTCCAAACTCGAGCAGTATTTATCAGCACCCAACCTTTCCGATGAAGATCGAATCAGCTGTTTAGTTTCTAAGTGTCAGAATT
This sequence comes from Helianthus annuus, assembly GCF_002127325.2. Classification (NCBI taxonomy): domain Eukaryota; kingdom Viridiplantae; phylum Streptophyta; class Magnoliopsida; order Asterales; family Asteraceae; genus Helianthus; species Helianthus annuus. The sequence continues at coordinate 132,503,537 of NC_035438.2, read as the reverse complement.
TAAAAATGAAGATAGAAATAGAACAACGTCTTTCACCATTACCTGATGATATTAGAGATTATTCTCACATGAAGGAGGAGGTTGTGGAGGATAATACCACACCAATGAATCCTTTATCTGATGAAGAGTCACTAGTGGATCAGATGGTGTGTGGGGATGAGGAGGCAGAGCAGTCTGATGAGATGAATGTGTGTACCGAACCTCTCCCCATATCAATCATTCAAATTAATAAGTGTGGGGAAGAGGGTTCGAGGAAGAAGATGAGAAGGGTGAAACAACAAGACATCAAGGTATATCTCGTGAAGTGGACTAGCGAAACCCGCAGGTGCAGTCTGAACATGCCAATTATACTGACAAACCTATGGAGATGGCATGTAAATTTCCGGGCATTCGTTGGAAATGTTTTGGGTAAATGTGCGTTGAGACCACCGTAACACATTATCAGGTACTGTCTGGCTGAAGACCTTTAAACTTAGCGCTCTCGGGAGGCAGCCCGAGGATGTAGAGTATTGTATTTTGGTTTGGTTTCGTTTTGGTGTGTTTGTATTTTGACATGTCAATACGTTTAATTCTTGCGGATGCAATGATTCAAGTGTGGGGATGTTTGGCAACATCCCCGATGAGATGTCAGAGAATCCAAGAGAAGTTTACGTCCCTGTTCGATCATAGCAGCCGCGCCGCTATAGACACTTGCTGATTGAATTATCAGGTTCATGTGTCTCTCAATCATTTTGTTTTTATTTTTATTTCTACATTTGGTGGTGTGAATCTTTGTGTTGGGAATGGTTTTATGTGTCGCGTCGTCTAGGTGTTAGCCGTTCATGGTTTGTAGGGTGGTATCTCTCGGGTTATGACTATAAATTGCACCATACATTGGGGACAATGTATCCAAAGTGTGGGGATGCGGTAACTCGAGAGCGGGTTGGTAGGATTGATGATCTCAAATGCTTGAAGTGGTTGAAATTGGGCAAAAATTGAAAAATTTTGAAATTTTTTTGTCTCAAGTATGCTTGAACTACATGAAAACCAACATTTTCAATTGCTAAAGGGTTCCTACTGATATTAAATTAATCTAGATCCCTAGTCATGGTTGTCCCTTTAAGTTTCATGAGAGTATTTCTGACATGTTTTTAGAGAATAGTTGAGAAGAGATGCCTAACTAGGGGTAACATGCTTTAGGAATTACACATGCTATATGTCGGCAACCTAATTTCCTTTTGTTCGGTTAGATATTTGAGCCTACTAGTTGTTAGTTGAATTTGCAATAAATGTTCATTTGTTGAGTGTAGGCCATATGTTGCTTTGTGTTAGAACTTGTGTGGTTTGATACATGCGGAGACTGTGGTTTAGCGTATGCACATAAATGATAAAGGCATTAGGATCCCTTCATTATTTCATATGTTGATTGTTTATCCACCCACCTTAGTTAACCATGTTGAGCATTTTACCTTTCGTTTGCTACACCCCGTTTGACCCGTTTGATTACCAACCATGGATGACAATTGTGTGTTAGATATTTGTTGAAAAAGCAGAAAAAAAGAAAAAAATTGAAAAGACAAAAAAAGACAAAAAATAAAAATCATTGTTATGTTCGTATTAAATAAATGGGTCGAAAAATAACCCATGTGTTAGTAGTTATTGTGAATAAAGTTGTCATGGTTTGGTATATTCGTTGTGTTCGCCATATAAATACAAAAACCCAAAAATATATCCATATCTTTACCCTTAACCAAAAACCCAAAAAGTCCTTTTGATATGTGTTACATTATTTGGTACAGTGGAGGTATGATTTCTATACAAGCTTATGATTGCAAGGTAGCGTATTTGGTTTTGAGTGATTTATATACTAGCACATTACACGCTAGTCTTGATAAAACCGAGAGGAGTGACTATTGTGAGGGGCGTGTGACATGTGTGTAGTATCATAAGCATGTTAGTTTTAGTTAGGCAAGTCTTACGTGTTTTAATTGTACATCAACTACTTGTTAGATTGTCAATCTCGATTGTGTTAGTCTATGGGACGGGTATGACTTGGGACCTTAAATTGTTAATTCGGTAAGGGATTTAGTGGTGCTTTGTTAATAAGGTGAGTAGTATTTGTAATGGTTGCTTGAGGACAATCAAAGTTAAGTGTGGGGATGTGATGGAGTGTGTGAAAACCGGGTGCTAAAGTGTATTATAACAAGTGTTTTATTGTCGTGAACTTGTTTATACGTGTCGAATATAATAACTACGAGCGTTTGTGGTGTTACAGGTTAATCGGGTTACACCAGCAAAGTTAGAGCGTTTAAGGATGATGAACAAAGTGATTCGTGATGATCGGGCGTCGATTCGGATCAAGTTAGAGTTCAGGAATTCAAGAATATGATATAACAAAGTTCGAGGGCCTTGTGGTTACAGTTGTCTTGTGTTGGAACAAAAGTGAACAGAAGCTCCGAATCGTAGGTGACGTTTTAAACCGTAACTTACGGTTTAAAGAAAGAGGCGGCATATTGTTGTTTTGTGTTGGAAAAGATAATATGGAATTTAAAAGTCATCACATGCCGACATAGGGATTCCTTGGGGGATGATTTTTGGCAGCTTGTGATTGTTGGATTTCATTATTTTATCAAAGATCATAATTCTCATCATCAATATAGAGGCATACATGTGAAAAAGTGGGTGACTTGATTTTTGACGGCTGGACATATACACACGCATGCAAGAGGCAGAAACATCATGTGAAGGATTGGACGTGATTGGGCTCGCAGACATGTGGGTTATTAATTGAGACATCATTACGCAAGCCATATTGGGCCGACAACAAAGTCAAACAAGACATCATAAGACGCAAACATGGGCTTTGACGGTGTGGATTTGAGATTGGGCCGCCAACAATAAATCAAAACATCACAACAAAGAAATCGGATCATCATCATATTGACGGCAGAAGGTTTTCAAAGAAGGCGACATCGCTGGGTTTTTCAACCGAGTATCAAGCCAGTGAAGATCATTCAACTAAGATGAGCGGCTAAATCCCTCGTGGACACTTTGGGTGAATGATTCTTGTGAGACACTTTTAATTCTAGTTTTTGTTTTGTATTGAGATTTGGATTTGTAGTCAGGTGACAGCCGACTATTTGCGTGATTATATAATTTGTGTGACAGACAAATCCTGAGTGACAGTCAGAGTTATAATTATGTGTTGAATCCAATTATGCTTTTGTTGATTGAATGATTTCTATGTATGTTTGTTTTAATATTTATCTGATCAATTAATATTAAGATTTTGAACTGCATAGGTAATTGGTAGATGTGACAGATTTACTATTCAATCAACAGCATCCAATAAAATCAGAACTAGGTTATTAGTAATTACAGAATCTGAATCCCGGAGTGCTCACCTTTTCTCATCATTGTTTATTACAACTCAATCTTTTTCTCAATTTTTATTCGTTAATTTAGATAATTCTTATAATCAATCACACCGATTTTCTAATTCAGTAGTAATTAATTAATATTTTTCATTCGACACTTTCCACAATCCTCCTCTGGTTCGATATCCGACTTATCCTATCTACATAGTTTAGTTGGTTTTTGCATGTCCTTAACGACATACATCAAGGTGCAGGCCCATCTGGCACGGGAGGAGATGCGGGTGACGATGACTAGGAGACGGTGGAGTGGTTTGTTGGTGGTTTTGTTATTTCAGTACTTTGTTTATTGGGTGTTCATTTTGGTTATTATTTAAAACACCCCCGGATATGTACTTTATATTTCTGACACTTTCGTATGTTTGCTTTATGTCATGTTGGGATATTTAGTACTTTTATCTATGTATATTATGGTTTATTTATGTTTATATTGTTTCTGTTCTGTTTTCCTGTACCTTGTGACATACTTGCAGATTTTGGCTAGCACGTCTTTGACCAGAGCACATCACAGGATCAGCTTTTGAAGTCTCGTTGCATCAAAATCATCTTCAGGGGAGTATTACTCTTCTTTATCTCTATATTTCGGGTTTCGCATTAGGGACAATGCGAAGTTCAAGTATGGGGAGGGGTTTAACTTGTTAACCTTGTTTGTCCTATATAAAAAAAAATCAGAAAATTCATTCAAAAATATCTGTATTTTGTATATATTTTTAGCAAATAAACCGGTTGGTTGTGTTTTAGAAAACTTCGGACATGATAAAAACTCGACAAGCAAAACAAATTTTGAAAAAGAAAACCGGAAAGCGTGACAAACAAAGAAACACTTGCATGTTAATTTTCACACTTTTACCCATTCCTTCCGTTACGTGAGCACATTTGAGCCTTGAAATTGTTATATATTTGTTCATTTCGGATGTAGGAGTGAGCCGGATGGCATGTGTAATTTAGAACTTGTCGCTAGCATGCTTGTTAAGACCATGAACTTGCGGAATTGTGTAGAAGTGATAGAGGCACCTAGATTACCACTTTGTGTTAGCCTTGTTCTTTGTGTTGTGTTCCCCGTAAACCTTACATTACCTTTAGGATTAACCATGTCGAGCCTTCCCGTTTACCTTTGTTTACTCAACATAATCACCCACTTAGCCAAATTTAGTCTTTTTATGTTTTAAACCTTTTAGTGTTGAAACTCAGTCAAAATAATCGTTTAACTAGCGCTTGTTATAGTTTATTATTCATTGTATAAATCTATTAGTTAAAAAAACAGAAAATAAAACACCCTAAAATAGGGTGAATTCGACAAAATTCGAGCAATTTTTGAATGCTTAATGATAAAAGTCACCTTTTTAAGGCGTTAGTATGTATAGTTGTATTGTTTTACGCTAGTTAAACGCTAAAACCGAGTTTTAACCATTTCGCCACTTTAAATTTCCATTTCCATACCCTTCACCCAAGCCTAACGTTACACCCCGTAAAGTCCTCTTGATTTGCACTTTTTTGCATGTTAGTTGGTGGAGACGAGATCTTATGACAAGCTTATGATTTTACACATTTCATTGACGAGGCATTGAGTGTTTGCACATACACATTTTATGTATGTTTCACAAATAAAACCGAGTGTGTGTGAACATTGTGAGTTGTGTGAAGATTAGCATGTTAAGTCAATTGAAAGTGACGTCACGGCTTTTTGGTTATCTACATATACTTGCATACGCTTGTTTGGTTGGATTCATTTGATGTTGTCGTTTGAAAAACCGGCTAACCGTTTGTTGTTTCAATAAATAATTTATAAATTCTCGTTCTTGTTAGATTCTAGCTTTTATTGCATTTTAGTTTAGCTTGCTTGAGGACAAGCAAGGTTCAAGTGTGGGGAGATTTGATATTCACCAATTTATACATATTATAGTCCCCCATTTTACCCCCATTTTATGTGTTTTCGGCCGTAAACCCGTGAATCGGATACTTAATCATGTATACTTTCGTTTACAGGCCTAAAACAGCATACCAGACAAGCTAATAGTGAAAACGAGGACTTTCCGGACAAAACGACAAAGCTGCTAACATTCTGGGGAAATTCTGACCTGGGCATTTGGCACGGTCGTGCAATGACTGGAACGACCGTGCGGTTCCGACAGTTTAGCCCAGAGCGACAGTGCATGCCAGTGCAACAAGGAGTGCAAGCAATGAGTGGAACTCTCGTGTGACCCCGACGACCAAGCCAAGCCCGGTAATGCACTGCCCGTTCAGATGCATGTGCAACCTTAGCCCGGAAACGCACGTCCGTGCCACAAAGTGAACTGTTGTGCGAGATCGAAGACCGGTCAAGATCTGATGATGTCATGCGGTATGGTGAACAGTAACTCCAATAATGCAAAAAAGTGAACGGTCGTGCCAATAAAGTGCACGACCGTGTGATCGCAAAATGTTATAAAAAAACAGACAGAAACATTCTGTTCGGAATTCTGGGTTTTTGTGAGCTCATCAGGCGATTTCACAGGCTCCAGAGGCTTTGCTTTTGACCCGGATTCAAGCCACATTGTGCCGATTAGCTCTGTTTCTATCCGGATTCTCATTCTTATGCTTGTTTATGGTTTGAATTCTTAAGTCTTTCCATAATTTTGTTATGTTTCAAGCATTGAGATTGATTATTATGTATTAATGCAAGCCTTTGGGCAAAAACACTATATCCCTTGCTTCATTATAACCATTAGTATGTTTATTATGTTTGTAATGACACTTTGAAGCATTTTCTATGTTAATCTTTGATGATTAGTTGGCAACCTTGTTTATTGATGTTGATTTCTTCATTATAAGTAATTATGTTGGATGATTAGTATTTGGTTAGTTGAGATAGTTGAAAGATGAAGCTTAATTAATCATGTATTAGTAGACTTTGAACATGCTTAACTTGTTTAACTTGTTTAAAATGTGTGCACCATGATACTAGAAATGGTTAGTGGTATAATAAAATGTAATTATTATTAATCAAGAAAGCTTTCCTACGCGTAAGGGCCTTAACGGGTTAAATGGTGTTGTTATGAATTCTTGTCATGAATTGTTAGCCTAGTTAGTAGTTTAGGCCAAAATTGCTATCTTGGTGAATTTATGTGCAAGATTTGTAAAATGAACTCAGTTGTGATTTAATCTAGTTTATGCTTGTCTCGGTGGTTGCATTGTGTTTATCGGTGTTGCTTTCCTTGATTAAGTAAGGTTAGAAAACTCCTAACGGATGACTAACTTATTTTTAAGAGATTTTCATAGACATTTATCAATTGCACGTTAAAGAACAATTTTAGGTGGTTAAAGTGTGTTTATCGTTTTAGCTTTCCGAATGATTGTCATGTTAGGATTCCCGAAAGGGATACTAATTGTTTTGAAAATGAAGAATTGACCAAATGTTTCTAGTGACAAAACCGACATAGTTGACATGCTTTGGTTGTGTATAAAGCAATGCTATATACTTATTTTCTTATTTGGAGTCTAATATGTTTTTATCAATATTTGTTTATGCTTACTTTAGTTTTTAGAAAATCACAAAACTTATCTTCCTACCGGTAATTTAATGGTAAAGGTCTAGTATTATTTCTCCGTCCACTTCCTTGGATCGATACTTGGTTCTTACCAATGCTTTACTACATATATGACGGGGTACACTTGCCCTTTCGTGTGTGTTTTAATGTTGAAGTATAAATCACTTTTATAAATTTAAAACCGAATCGTGTGTTAGATTCATTGTAAAAACATGTATATATGCACACACGTCACACATCAAAAAAGCCATTAAAATGAATATAGTACTGGTAACGAAGTTATTCAGAGGGTATCATTCGGTTCGTCACGGTAAAGAACAAAAAAATTAACTATATTTTTTTGTGTTTAAATAAGGCCTTTATCGAATCACAGATAAAAGTGAGTACATCGCAATAGTTATTCAAAATTTTATAAAATGATATGTTGTATTACTAAAATAACGAAAAGGGTGAACGACGTTACTTTATGTAAAAAAACTAAATCGCAAGACAACTTTTATGACATTTACGTTTGTGCTTTGATCTCGGTTTTGAGAAAAATTTATCTCTAGACGTCAATATAAATAATCACACCGCAACTGCATACTTTAAATATTTTTTAAACAATGTATTATCTATCTCCTATACTAAAGCAAAACCACTTAGCCACATGTCATTATTTTAGGTCTCTCTTTTGATGATGTAGCATTGGTCTAAAGCTAGAGAATTGGTAAAGGAGCGGCAATTTGTTTCTAAATTAAATCCTAATTTGAATCTAAAATTAAAGAGATCGGACTTTCCTTTTTGCTAAAACCGTTTATTTTTTAGTGTGATTTCAAATCACAAAACCCAATCTCCGTTCTAATTCCTCTTTGAATATGTTCGAGTTATAATTTTTAATATTCAAAGTTTATTAAATTTTGTCTATAAAACGTTAACATCTTGAATCAAGAGATCTAGCAAAAAGCTCGGAATGGTGTTGAATTGGTAGTGGGTGTCCAAGCGGGAAGCTCGGCAACTCTATCAATTGAGGCTTGATTTATAAGTGTTAAATCTAATTGTTGATTAGAGGAACTACATAAAGAAAGGTATTCAATTTTCTTTCAACCATGGTTGTAAAGAAAGATTTTTTTTAATTGCTTGTAGTCGATTTATCTTTGCTTTATTACAATTATCCTTACTTTGTGTGATTAAGAACATGGCAGGAAGGAATTACTCTATGGTTTAGAAAGGATGTTTGGGGGTTTTGTTATGACATGTTGTGCTGCTAAAGTTTTTGTTGTGCAGAGCAAACTTCAGGTTTAAATTGTAGATTAGGTCTCTACAACAATTTGTTTTGGAATTTAATGCTTGGGATGAGTTTTGGGTTTTAAAATGTGCAGGCTTTAAAATTTTTATTTCTACTACACTTTTTATGTTGTTTTATAAATTACCCTTTTTTGGTCTAACCGAGGTTTAATTTTGTGAGCATATTTGTTGTGTTTCAATGGACTATTCTTATGTCCTAATGTACCTTCATTATTTCTTCATAATGTCCGAATTGATCACAACAACAAATCATGGCGATCTGGAAGTCCAACAAGCAACACAAGAGGCAGAAGACACACTCTTACAAGGCCTCGATGCTCTGAATCAATCTCTATCAGACACCATTGCTTCTAATTCTCTAAGCGCCCCTGCAAACATGACTAACTACAAGTGTCAGATGGATGAGGCAATGAACGAGCTCACCACTCTTGAAAATTGCATCATATCCCTTTAATTTTACAAGAAAGTAATTCCAAAAAATCCAAAAACAATGAAAATGAAATATTAAGTGACATCATTTTTTGGTAGGTGAAGATCTAGAGAAAGTGGAGATACTATCAAATGTGTTTTTAACTAAGAGGTGTTTAAGCCTATTACATTAAGTAACATATTGAATGACATACTCATTTTGTAGAAGAAATGACAATTATAGCCTTTCATGTACCTCCAAAATAGGTTATCCATGATTAAAGTTAACTTAATAGGTAAAGTTGATAATGTGAGAGGATCTAATAGAACTAACTTAGAAATATTTAATGTGTTGTCCTATTCTTTTATTGAGTTTTACACATAGTTAAAGTTTTAAAATATTATTAAAACCTATATTATTATAAATAAACTTCTAGGGGGTAACATAAAAAAGTAAGTATGATTTGGTTTCTTTATAAGAAGCTAACATATTTATGTTTGTAGGGGCAACTCGTTGCACACCTCATGTATATATTTTGTTGCTGTTATTTGTCACTCGGTATTCTTTAGTTACATTGAATTAGTTGTTTGGGATCAAACTGATTATCTATAAGTTGTTTTGAATAAGTTGGTTATCCAAACAACCAATATCCTATAACAATAGCCAGTTAATTCAAGTTGCTTTTAGAAGATTGCAGGGGATATTAAGAAGATGACTCTATTGCAAATGAGGTCATATAAGAATTACATGTTATAAAGATCATTATAAAATTCTTTTAGTTGCCATAATATGAATGTGTATTTACAAAGAAAATAAAACACATCTGTAGGATCTTTACATGCTTGAATGTGATTTTGACATATTTGCGCTGGGTTTTAGATACTATGATTTAGGCATTTCTACACTAACTATCTAGGTTGTCTTCCACATTATATGTATACTTATTTATGAACTTTTTAAAAAGAATAAAATGTGGCATATTACTATTCCTTAGGCTCTTGAGTTCTCATAATATATCTTTTCATTGTTAATTTTTTTTGGAAAAAATGTAATATATGCATGCTCATCTAAGACATATCTAATGGAAACTTACGAGAGCTAGTATGTTAAAGCTGAGGCTAATATGAATTATGATTAAATCATATATACTTCTGATTTATTTTTTCTATAATCTTTATAATATGTTTGTTGAATCCATATGTTTATCAGATGTTTGGTGGTTGGTTCAACAGTGAGAGGTGAGAAATCAGAAAGGGGTTCGGGGTTGTTTTGCATGCCGATGGTGGCAGAGGTTGTGGTTGTTATCAGGTATATGATTATTTCCCTTATCTTTTTTTTTTATCCACTTCATAACCTATCCTAACCTAGTGACTAATTTTGTTTGATCCATCTTAACACACCTTAAAATTTAAAATACCCATATCAACCCAAAATAGAAGGGATGGACTTGTTTTACCAGGTCTACTCATCACACACCCATCACCTGTTCCACCCGAGGACCGTAATAACGTAGTAAACAAATTAGACGAGAAACTAAAAAATTATGTTGCAAATAGCTTTTATTTGTTTAAAAATGGAATAATAATTGATTATTGATTATTAACTTATGTTTAATGTTTAATTTAATAATAACGGGGAATACAAGTTAACTATATGTTAACTTCCACCTTACAATTCCATGCAACTAACTTTACACTTTTCCAGTTCTCCAATCTCCATCCTCATATTCTCTCTTCCCCACAATATACACACACTTGTATCATACACTCAAAAGTAATACTTAACTATTACAACTTGCATTGAACCACCCTATAAAACTTTAGTTTGTCAATCTCATAAGATCCCCCTTCTCTCTTTCAATTCCAACAAACACCTCCATTGTTACATCTTCAAGTTTTATGGGTGGTCAACATCATACAATCTAATTGTTTGTTTAATTATCTTTCATTAATGGCGACACATTCATTCGGTTCTTGTTCTTGTATTGTAGCCATGATTTTCTTGCAGTTTTGTAATGGTAAGTAGGAGTTTGTCTTTAACACATTAAGTAGTGTTTGATGTTTATCTCTTGAATCTTGAAGCAACATAGAATTGAAGTTATCTAAGGTTTAAGATATAATGCTTGGTGTTCATGATCATTTTTTGTAATGATATACATTACTTTTGTAAGTAAAAAACTTGCATTTATGGATTGTTGGATCAATTATTAGGAATGGATCAGTTGACGGTCATCACAAGCTTCCATCTCTTGATTCACAGTGTAGTGGCGGATCCAGAAACTTTTTTCAATGGGTTCGTTTTGGTAGATTCTCACTATTTTTTCCAGATCATACAAAGTTCTTACTAATTTTTTCCAAACTAAGTGGGTTCATGTGAACCCACAAAACAGGGCTGGATCCGCTACTGGTGCAGTGGAATATACTTTTTAAGTCTAATTATTTAACATTGTTGGAGATGGTTCGGTTGAGCTTTTAAACTGTTCGGATATGAGTCGGGCCGGTTAAACCAGTGAACCAGATGGCTCGAGTGGATTTTCAAAACCTTTTATTATTATATATCATATGAAATTCTTATTTATTAATTTAATTACTGCTCAAAACTTCATATTTTGTTTATTTTCAGTTCTTATTTTGTAACAATATAAATCCACATAAATAGATAAAACCAGTTCCATATTTTGTTTTAAATTAGTTATATATATTTTAAGTTCTAAATTATTTATGTTTATCCTTTTTTATTTTGTAATTTTCAGGAATATCCGGAATTACATTCACTTTCAGAAACAGATGTGACTACATGGTGTGGCCAGGAATATTATCAAGTGCCGGCAGCACCCCACTAGATAGCACCGGGTTTGATCTCGGCCCGGGTGAGTCACGCTCCTTCCAAGCCTCACCCGGTTGGTCAGGTCGGTTTTGGGGTCGAACCGGTTGCACCTTCGACGCAAATGGTCAAGGAAGTTGCACAACTGGAGATTGCGGGTCCAACCAAATGTCATGCAATGGGGCTGGCGCAACCCCACCCGCTACCCTAGCTGAGTTTACCATCGGGTCAGGATCAAACCCTCAGGATTTTTACGATGTGAGCCTTGTAGACGGGTACAATTTGCCAATAGCGGTTGATGCTAGTGGTGGAACGGGTGTGTGTGGTACAACGGGTTGCGTGACTGATTTGAATAGAATGTGTCCTAATGAGTTACGAGCGGGAGATGGTCAAGCTTGTAAAAGCGCGTGCGAGGCTTTTGGGAACCCGGAGTATTGTTGTAGCGGGTCTTTTGGATCGCCGGACACCTGTCACCCGTCGGTTTATTCTCAAATGTTTAAATCGGCCTGCCCGAGGTCGTATAGCTATGCGTATGATGATGCGACGAGTACGTTTACGTGTACGGGTGCGGATTATACCATCACATTTTGCCCTACATCAACAAGGTAAGTAAAACCATGCCATTTATGTTGTTCAATTCAATATAAATAATCACAAGTAAATATCTGAGTATTAAGGAACCAGCTTTTATGAAAAACACGTTCGTTAAGTTATGGAACGAGCTTATTTTGCTCTTTGTAAATCAGCAATAAATAATTTTTTTAAACTAAATAAAAAAATAGTTAAAAATATATTATAAAATATAAATAATAAAGGCCGTAATTATTTGTTTTTGGAGACGTATCTTCCTATACTAATAAATAAAAATCATTTTTTGACACGTGTAATTCTCTAGTAATTTCTCACCCTTATTTTTCTATTTATCTCTTCTATTACATAATAATAATGTTAAATATCAATATAACTAAATCTATTTATCTCTTTTGTTTTCATAATCTGAAATTAATTTCCTTTTTAACTCTAAAGTTTCAACTTTGACAATTTAAGTCTAAAGTTTCAATCTTTAATATTTTAACCCCTTTGATTAATTTGATTTTTCACTTCTAATTCAAAAGTTTTCTTCCTTTGCAATTTTAACCCCCCCCCCCCACATTTTTTTTTTTTACTTTCAATCCAAAGCTTTTCATCTTTTCAAATTTAACATCAACATTTTTTTTTTACTTTCAACTTTGGTCCCCTATACTTTTCATCTTTCACAAGTTCTCCGTTTAACGTGTCGTTCTAAATTTTCCAAGTTAACACACCGCAACGTGCATGTGGCATGTGAGAAACATTTGTCTTTAATCTAACATGATATATATATATATAACTAACGAATCTCCGTTGCATTACGTCGGGTGGTAATTCTAGTATATAAATATGTTACAAATCAGCTTTGTTTTTGAATGTTAGTATTGGAAGAAAACCCTCTTAATTAAGAAAAACTAGGAAACTCTAACCTCCCGGTATTTTCTTTTTTCGAAAAAAAAAATACACATGTAATGTACATGTTTTTAAGGGTTTTGAGTAAAAAAAAAAAATCAAAAAAGCGACAACCAGATTTTTTTTTTTTTAATAAACAAGTTTTGCGCAACACGACTGTAACATATGTTACACATGAATGTAACATGTGTTACACAAAAACTTCTTTATTTTTTAAAAAAAAATTGGTCGGCGTTTTTTTTGCTCAAAACCCTTAAAAACATGTATATTACATATGTAATTCTTTTCAAAAAAAAAATATCGAGAGCTTAGAGTTTCCTGGGTTTTCTCACCACAAGTGGGTTTCTATTTATCTTTTCCCGTGTTTTTGAAGACGTATATATAAATATGTTATAACTTACAAATCAGCTTTAACTACTGATTTGTTACGATATTTATATTCGGTTTAAAACCGATTAATCTGAAAACCGAACCAAAACCAAAAATGTTACTTTAAAACCAAACTAAATGATATGTATTCCGTTGGGCCATAAATCGCAACCAAAGTTTTTTGTCCCGAAAATATATTAGCCGAATAAACCAAATAGCAAATAATTGTTTTCAAAAATTTTGTCATTTAGCACACTACAATTAAAGTTTAGTTTTGTTTATTCGGTTAAAACCGAAAATCTAACTGAATTTGGTTTCGGCTTTCTGTTCGGTTTTGAATTTACCTAAATTCATTTTCTTTTGGTTTGGTTTTCGCTTTCGACTGCAAATAATTTCAAAACCGAACCTATAAGCACCCAAACTTTTTATGGGACTGACATTTCTCGTTCTTTATTTCAGCCAAAAATCATCAACTGATTCGTCAGTAACACCCTCAACTGGAACGACCAATACTTCACCGATGATTCCTAAAGCAACCCAACCCGGAGATGATCCAAACGGGTCATCTTGGCTGCCAAGTTTCACCATTGGAGGATCATCGACACAAATTTTCAATAATACCCTTACATGGATGCTAATTTCATTTATTGTTTTTTGTAATCTCCAGTTATGAAAATATATTATACTTAAACGAAAATTGTAATTAAATGAGAATTGCTTAACCATGTTTAGAGGCACATTCATCAATTTGTATTTCAGAAAATTTGTAATTACGTTTTTTTATGACATGTTGTTACTTTAAATTAATAACTTTAGCTAGAATCTTTTTTATTTTATAGAGTTAAATGTCATTTTAGTCTATGTGATTTGTACTATTTTTTTTTTTTTTCAGTTTAGTCTTAAGGTTTCATTTTTCGTCTGTGGTTGCAAAAATGTTTCACCGTTGCCATTTTAGTTAGGGGTGTGCACGGTTCAGTTCGGTTATTACCATTATCCGTAACCGTAACCGAAGTAATCGGTTAATCGGTTCGGTTAATTTGTCGGTTTTCGGTTTGGTTCGGTTAATTTTCGGTTAATAACCAATTCAAACAAGGGCTAATTTTTTTGCTTATAAATACATGTAATGGAGGTATAAATACATGAAATTGATGTATAAATAAATGAAATTGAGGTATAAATGCATGAATAGATGTTTAAATACATAAAATGGAGGTATAAGGGTGCACGGGGTGCCTTCGGCAACCCCATGCGGTGACCCATTTAACCGAGCGGTAAGACACCGCCATCACTGCGATGACCAAGAGAGAGGGGGTGTTCCCGGTGGCGGCTCACCGAAGAGAGAGGGAGGAGAGAGAGAGGCCTTGTCCAATCAATGCTTTTTTTTTAACAAAAAACCAATTCACCTAAGAGGGAAGTGCCGCCATCAATTTAGGGTGTTAGGGGAGTTTAAGAGGGGAGTTGACGTGGCACACGAGGATTGGTTGGGCGTAAGAGAGGGGACTCACCTCTTAGGTGAGCACCCCTTACACCCTAAATAAATGAAATGAAGGTATAAATAAATGAAATAGAGGTATTATTACATGAAATGAAAGTATAAAACATGAAATAGAGGTATAAAAGCTAGAAATATATAAAAAATAAATAAATGATTCGGTTCGGTTCGGTTAATTTCGGTTAACCGATGGTTAAAAAAATCCGTTAACCGACTTTCGGTTAATTTGGTTTCGGTTAATTTCGGTTCGGTTTTGTCGGTTTTGGTTAACGGTTCGGTTATTGCACACCACTAATTTTAGTCCACTGGGTTAACTATATCCATTATTCTGTTAACGAGAAGGACAATTCAGTCATTTTATATGTAATTCTGTTAATAGAAGGGCAATTTGGTCATATAAAATGACCGAATTCCCCTTCTCGTTAACAGAAAAATGGATTAAGTTAACCCAGTGGACTAAAATGGTAACGGTGAAACCTTTTTGAACCCACAAACGAAAAATGAAACATTTGAACTAAACTGTTAAAGTGACCCAAAACAGAAAGACTAAAATGACATTTAACTCTATTTTATATTATACAAGCCGTATTCAAATTAAAATTACTTTGAAATACAAGAATATAAATATAAAAATTGAATCTTTATAATGACCGATTATTTGAAATACAAGAATAGATAATTTAAATATAAAAATTGAATCTTTATAATGACCGATTACAATTCTCCTTTTCATATATATAACAAGCGATATTGGTCATAGTTATAATAAATGAATTATATTTTTTCTTTCAAGTTAGTTAAATAAAATAATTAAAATCTAAATTATCAGGTGCATTCACTTCTAACTCAGCTAGATCATCACGTTGACATTACGAGTTACATATTTACATCATCATGACATGTCTAGTGATTGACATCTTATAACTATTTCTTATCTTTAAGAAAAATCAAATACAAAATCATAGTATTTCTCTCCCAACCTCGCCAACTTGATCTCCGTCACAACTGCCATCATTATTTTGCATCCTCTCTCTCTAGTTGTTTGAAACGCCCTATCAATCTCTTTCATCTTGCAAGTATATGCTCGGTGTAAACTCAAAAAAAAAATCACTTTTATACGGTATGATTTTCAAGTACATTTGACGAATTATGGTTGCTCTTCCTATATTTTATATAAGGAACAAATATCATATATTTCATAACGGTAAACAAATTCTTGAAGATCACTAAGGTCATGTGTAATGAGTATTATAGGGGCATGAAGAGGGAGTGACATTTCTAGAATAATGTCCAATAAAGAGGAAAAACATGGAAAATAATGAATGAAAGAGCATTAACGGTTTTAACCATTACATGGGGGTTATAATGCTGATGTGGCAAAAAATGCTTCTTTATGGGACATTAACCATTACAAATGGTCTAAGATTCTCTACCCAGTAGTCGGGTCCGCACATCTTTACATCTATGTGTTATTAGATCTATGGTGTGTGTGATGGATACGTTACTCCTTAAAGGGCCAATTTACCCCACTTGTGATTTTCATTAATACTAGGAATAGCTAATGAAATTATATGATAGACCCACTAAAATATTATCTTGACCCGCCTCAAATATTTTGACGACCCCACTAACCACTAACTAAAATTACAAGAATACACCTTTTTTGTGGGCTGTGGCTTCTATTCATGTACATGTTAGGGAAAAAACCAAATACAAGACTTTGAAGCTCAAAGCTTTTCTTATACTAAAAAGATGCAAAAGGTTGTGGCTTTCTATTATCTATATAACTTCCCTTTTGCCTACTTTACATAACACGCTATCCTTGTTCACATGTGAACCAAATTATGTTTACTTGTTTACCCCCTCACCAAATGGTGGGTTTTTAATAGCTTGGAATTTATTTTTATTTGGTTGTATGTTTTTCTATATATGTTGCTAATATAAGTAATAAAGTGGTCATGAAACAAATCCAACCTTTGCCGTGCCGTGAAAACAGGTATAAGCTTTATAAGAGCACTCACATCCATTCCACCATATTTTTACCCTATATTACACTAAAAAACACTACATTTTCTCTCCCATTTTCAACTAAATAATATTTATTTATATCTTTATCATTGTTTTTCTCTCTCCTCTACTTACAACAACTTTCATAATATATTAAAAAATTATAGGGGGTGAACACTGTCCCTCAAATATATAGATGAACAGTAACATTTTATCTCTCCTCACTCACAACCACTTTTTATACTGTTTATATTACAATTGCTTTGTAAATTATAATGTCCTAGCTTATGTTCGTCGACTCCATAAAATAGGAAAGTGTCATGGTGTTATCGTAACATAATTTCGTTAGTTAATATGCTTAATTGATTTTTTTTTGCATGAGTTTAATGATTTGTTTTCTAACACATCAATGAATGGTAGGTTATATATGGAAAACATTAAAATTTTAGAATAACTGTATATTAGGCTTTGGTTTTTTAGTTTATAGAAGTATTAGGAAGTAATGGTTGCAGTAGAGAATAGAATCAATATGATATTGGGTGGCTTATAGAACTCCAAAAGTCAAGATATGAGTTTAAGGGGCTCTTTGATAGCATTTTAATGGTTAAGTGTTGAACCAGTAAAAGCTATGAATCATTATATGCTGAACCAATAAAAGGTATGAATCATTAAGAGCCAGTATAATATTTAATCGTTTAGAGGCAAATGTCTGATCATTTCAGATAAGAGGTCTTAATCATTCGGACTTCGTATAATGCTTAACCATTCAGAGGCAAATGTCTGAATCATTCAGACATCTATTCGTGAAACAAACAGCTTACAGCTTGAACTATTAAATGTTAAACCAGAAAGAGATCTGAACTATTAAGATCCTCATTAAGACACACAACCCCTAAATATAAATGAATATAATGAAGTAGGCAAACTTTAAAGGATATATTATTATCTCAATGGTCCATACCCCTTCCAAGTTCCAACATCACAAACATCTTATTACTATGTGGAGTATTTTAGACAGAAAGTAATGGAAAATCGATCTTTCTTGTCCCTCCATGCAGCATCCTTAAAGATGAAGCCAGTTAGATAGTTCGCAAGAATCTAGTTTTATTTGTTATGGGATGGATTGAAAAGCATACTCTTTTTATTTTTTTAAGTAAGTCTCCCTTAAACAAAGTATGGTTGTATATTTAGTTATAATCAAACTCTAATTACTTGTAACTAACAGTCAAATTGATTGATATATATACACATGGATTAGGATCAAATACAAAAGTTCCTAATCGTAAGAAGGGTACAAAGGCTCCTAAAAAAACCCACTACAAAAAAAAACCCTTAAACATCCACCACCACACAAAAACCTAAACCCCCACCCCCTCCCTCATCATCCACCAATTTTTTTTTTTTTTTTATTTTTTTTTTTGATGATGAGGTGGGGGGTGGGGGTTTAGGTTTTTGGGTGGAGGTGGGGTGGGGGTGGGTGGGTGTTTAGTTTTTTTTTAGGTTTTTTTTTTTTTTTTTTTTTTTTTTTGGGGGGGGGGGGGTTAGGATTTTGGGGGTTTTTTGGTGAGGTATAGTTTTTTTTTTTTTTTTTTTTTTTTTTTTTTTTTTTTTTTTTTTGCGGGGTGGGGGGTTTAGGTTTTTGAGTGGTGGTGGGGTGGGGTGGGGGTGGGTGTTTAGGATTTGGGTGGTGATGTAGTCGGTTTAAGTTTAGGTTATTGGACACTTGTCACACTATAAATCCTTCTTACACTTCTTACAATTAGGAGTTTTTGTAGAATAACTTAACCCATATACACATATAGGTCAGTCATACGAAAAAAAAAAATCGTCTAAGTAGAAGCAACCATCAGGCGATACATCTATACTATATTATAACGCATGAGGGAGGAGAATTTTAAGATACTCAAAAAATAAGAACTTTTTCACTCTAAATTTATAAATACACACCTAAAATAAGTGTAAATTGGTTTTTTAAACAATAATTATATTTTAGTCCCCCGATCTTATCACGCTAAAAACCCTGATTTTTAACATAATTATGAGTAATTAATTACACTTATTCTTTTACGTATTCTTGTTATATCTTATAAACTGTAATGTTTAAAAAAATCCCAAAGTATCGTAACGAACTACTCATTTTTGTTAACGTTTTAATTGTTGTCTTGGACAGTACTGACGTGTGGATTAAAAGATACAAGTAGATGATGCCTTAATTTACAAGTGATTAATGGCCAACATACTTGGTCATTATCCTAGAATATTTAATAGCTACAGAATGACAAATGATTAAACCCTCATCTTTAACAAAATTATATATAATTAGTTAGTAGTTACACTTTATCCTCTTATAAAAACCAACTCCCCCCCACGATTTTAAACGGTCATAAATTTTTGTTACATTAATATTCTTTTTTTTTAATTACACCATATAAACGAGTATTCTATTCTCTTTAATTTGAGTATAGTATTGCTATAGTTTTTTTAACTAAAAAAATTGATATGTTACGTGATTAACAGTGTCTAAGGGTGAGTAATAACTGAATCGTTAACCGAAATCAATCAAAAACTGAGTAACCGAAACCCGAATTAACCAAAAAACAATTATCGATTTTTTTTGTATACTCATTTAACCAAAATTAACTGAATCAAATCATTCATATTTTATGTATTTCTAGCTTTTATATCTCCAGTTCATGTATTTCATATTTATACCCCCATTTTATATATCTATACTTCCATTTCATGTACCTATATATCCATTTCATGTATTTATACATAAAGTTCATGGATTTTTAATCAAAAGTTTTAACCCAAGTTTGGTTTTGGCTATTAACCAAAATTAAATGAATCAAACCAAAAACCGTCAATCTAACTTAATAAACCAAAATGATTAACTGAAAACGGATTGGTTAATATGATAGACTAATCGATGATCTCAATTTCGGTTGATGATAATAATCTAACCAACCGAACAATGCACATTGTGGCAATGTCTGTGTTTGCCGCCGCATCGCGCGCGCACCTATCGGTTATTAACCAAAACCGGTTATCGGTGAGCAATAACTAAATCGTTAACCTAAACCAAACCGGAAACAGATGAAACCGAACCGAAATCAACTAAAAATTGAATTAAATGAAAACTGGAAACCGAATTAACCAAAAACCAGTATCTTTTTTTGTACTCTCGTTTAACCAAAATTAGCTGAACCAAACCAAACCGAATCATTCATATTTTCATATATTTCTAGTTTGAGTAAATTACAAGTTTTGTCCTTTATGTTTACATCAAATTGCAGGCGTTGTCCTTTAGCACGAAAGTTGACAAGTTATGTCCTTAATGTTTTAAAATCTTGCACGTTATGTCCTTTAGGCCAAACCAGTTAGATTTTTTAGTTAAATCAAGGCATTTTAGTAAGTACATGAGGGTAGTTTTGTAATTTTATCCTTTTAATTAAAATACATGCTAATTAAAAAAAACAAAAAATTAAAACATATATAAACTAAAACCCCCATGTCTCTTTAGTATCTGTCTTCAGTATTGGCCCAGATCAATTATCGTCTTCTTGATCGGTTTCAAGATCTGAAGAAACTGTATTATCTAAAGCTTGCATTGCTTCTTCCTTTGAAATAACAAATCCCGAGCCTCGTTTTCTTTCCCATTCTTGAGTATTTAAGGTACAATCATATTACTACACCACCAACCACCCCTACAACCAAACACCACCCTTGAACAGTGACCTCACAAGTCACACCTTCCTTCTTCAGCGAACACCACAAACAACCGATCCCCCGCCGCGTCGGCGACACGCTTCTCGATTCCGACACCCTCCACGAATCGGTTCTAGATTTTGATTTCAAACTTTTCATTTTACGGCTATTTGATGAAGAAGATTTGACTTTTTATCTTGAATCCGTACCGATTTTCTCGTCTAGATTTGTGTCGGAATGTTCTGGTACTTCACAGCCTCACCAGACGTCACCATCATTCTTCTTCGCCAGCCGGAGTTATCGCATCTCACCGGCGCTGCCGTCTGATTCCGGCGGGGCACAGAACCAAAACTGGCCCGATTTGAACTGAGCACAAAACAAGAAGATGATAATGGATCAAGAAAAGGTGGTGAGCGGCGGTTGATGATGGATTGATTTGGCTTGAAGGAAAGACACCACCAATGGAAGAACATAACTCTCTTCTTAGGGATATGAGTTTAAAGAGATTAAAAGTTTTTATTTTTATATTTTACACAAAAGTCCTTTATTTTAATTTATTTACTAAATAGTCCTTGTGAATATAAAATGACAAGAATACCCTCATGTGCCTTGCACCTGACCATATTTAACTAAAAAATCTAACTGGGTTTGGATTAAAGGACATAACGTGCAAGATTTTGAAACATTAAGGACATAACTTGTCAATTTTTGCGCTAAAGGACAGCGCCTGCAATTTGATGTAAACATAAAGGAAAAAACTTGTAATTTACTCTTCTAGTTTTTATACATCTGGTTCATATATTTCATATTTTATATCCCCATTTCATATATTTATACTTTCATTTTAGTGTGGGACTTGTCCAGTTTGCTCGTTCAAAACGACTTTCTACTCCTTGTATCTCCGTTTCTTTCAACCAAACCCCTATATCCCCGAAACGCTGCTATGATATCAGGGTAATAACTCTAATCGCTGACATGGTACTATATCCGATCGATTGAAACCAATCCAATGGATGTTTAAGTGTTGCCAATACCCGGCAATACTTTATCATTCGTTGTGTGTTTTGATCTCGTGATTATCGTTAAAGTTGAATTGAGTTAATACACCAATACGTGTGTATTGTGTATTTAATTAGGAATACCAACTCTAAACCAGTAGGCAAGACCTGTCAACTTAAACCTGCAAAGTGAGTCATTCTATTTTTAATAAGTGCTTTCAAAACCCTATTTGTTTTACGAGTTGTATTTATAGTGATTAAGTTTTTGTATTCTACAATTACTGACGGTATGTGGGTTTTTGTATACATTACTTGATAAGCTTCACCATTGGACAACGGGTTAGCCAATGTGTGATATGACCATAGTCACAGATCCAGTCGAGTGACAAATACCGATTTGGGATAATTGATAGACATAAACAAATGTAAAAACCCTTAATGCTATAATTATAACCAAGTGTTTTCTTACAACTGAATGAACTCACCAATATTTTTCACTGAACAAAATGTTTTTAAAACGCGTTTCAGGTGACTTACTGTGAAGAAAGGAAAAAGTGTCGTGAAGCACTTCAGCTTAACTAAGTGGCTTTGTAAACCTGAAATAAACGTGTTATCTGTAATCAAGAATTTCCCAGTGAAATTCCTTTCTATAAATACGGGGATTACCCCACAGTTTATTGAAATGAAAACTTGGTGTTTTGAAAACTCTGATAAATTTTTCCTGACACCCGATCCTGATAATTTTTCTGCTGCAAAATCAAAAACACTGGTACCACTGTTGTCTGCCTCACGGCTCCCGAACTGGGGTACGTGTGACAACCCTCACCAAACCAGGTATCCGTACGACTTAATTAACTATTAATTGTTGCCTAATTACTGTGCTTAACTGAGATTTCTGATAAACTGCTACTTGATTTTTGATACATGTACATACCTGCATCATACCTTGATTTTTCCGTCACTACATTACTTATTTACTGAACTTTAGTGACAAACATGATGCACAAAAGCACAGTAGCATTGGAACGGATAACCTATTGAACATGCTGATATAGCCAGCATCAGGCAGACACTGCCTCTAAAGGCCTGTATGAGCCAGAAATATTTTACTGCACCCATAGTGTGTGTATGGATACAAGGGTTGTATAATTGCGTCTCTAGGAATAAGATATAGAGATTGGATGTGCCTAAAACGTACTCTAAGCACAAAACACAGCACTTTTATCTACATACTAGCTTCTAGCTAATTAATAAAGTGCCAAAACATGAGAAATTATTCCTGACACTTTGCAGAATAAATTGTGTCGCTAAAAATATTATTTACCAAAGGATTACTTAAGCACTTTAACGGATTACTATCCAACCGAACAACCGGACTATACCCGGGACATAAAAATATTGCCAGAAATATTATTGGTATTTTTCTGAGCCAGTTAGGGTCCCTGATTACCCTAACACCCGCTTTACAACGCATTAAACAACTAACGGGGTTAATCCCTAAAGTTAACCGACTTAACCAAACTAAACACTAACTGTACGATCAAGATCCAACCGGGCGACCCCACACCCCTTTAGGCCGGTTCCATTCCAATGGAACTAAGGGTACACACTTTTGAATATTATAATAGATTACGTGGATATCTAGAGAACATGGAGATCCGTTGGACGATAAACCTAGCTTTGTCTATAAAATCACCACTAAGCACACAAGATTACACTCCACAACTCACCAACTCTCTCCTCTCTCTCCCTCACCAAAAGCCACGGCCGAACACCCCCTTGGAGCACCCATCCATTTTCGGTTTTGCTTCATCCATTCAAAGTCCATACAAGTCTTAAGGGTCACCTACAACGGAGCTTGGAGCAAACGGGAGTTGAAGGACCTCGCTCACTTGCTTTTATCCACGCCATTTTCGACTAGATTCTTCCCTAGCCCCGAGCTAGAGGTATATTGTTTAAAACTCACTTTTGAACGTATCTAAAGTGGTTAAAAGAATTTTTAACGGTTAAAAGTCGGTAACCCACCTTTTGAATCTAAAAAGTCTACTAAAAACATGAAAATCGTTGGATAAAAGGTCACGTCTTGTGTAAATGTCGTAGTATTTGAATATGTTGATTGTTGAGGCCCGATCTACGATGTGGTGGCTCTTATCATCGTTTAACCCGACTTTGTTAAGATCCCGAATCTTGACATACACTTGTTTCTTTTGTACAAGGGTTAAAAGGTGAAACTCCACCACACGGGAAACATGAACTTGTGTAAAAGTGTTTTGACATGAAAAATAGTATTTAAAACGAGCCGATCTACGTATGTACAAGTGGTACATTCGTAGAACCAAGTGTCGAGAAAATCATGTTTTTATATAAGTTGGATAATATGTTTACAAAGGTGATTTTTATAAACTACAAGTGTATAAACACTTGTGAAACGAAAGATCCGACAAAATAACAATTTTTATAAAAATTGTCGGGAAGTTGTAAAGAGTGATTTGTTCCAAAAACGGGGTTTTTGCAAGACTAAACTATTTTATACATAGATCCACTAAATATAACGAGATCTACACAATAGTTTTGGAAAAACTACAAGTTCATGTAATAATGTGATTTTACATACTAGTTTGAAGTATCGGAAATTGATTTGGTTGATTTGAAGAATTGTTGAAATGATTTTGTAAAAGAAAATGATACGCTTGAAAGCGTGGCCACCTCCAGTTACAGGGGAAACTCTGGCGAAATTTTCTAAAAATCTAACACTTAGAATTATTTACAAGTGTTAAACTATTTTGAAATGTTTTCAAAATATATTTCGCCATGACTTTATTTATTAAATAATCGGAGGTGGGATTTTCACAAAAACTAAACGTGGTAAATATTTATTCGATAAATATATTTTTCACCACACTGTTTATGATTATTTTGTGAAAATATATAAATATTATTTTTAGAGTAAAAATAATATTTACTAACTTTGTCGAACCCAAAATAATACCAACGCCTACACGACGAACATATAAGTTACAACGGTAATTACTATTACCATTTAATCGCCAAAACGTAACTTACGCTTTATACGGAAATATTCATGAATGCGGATATTGTCAACGTATTATTTTGGAAAGCATTATGTAAAGAGAAAATATATTATTTTTGAGAAAAATAATTATATTTTGGAACGAGAAATAAAATATATTAAGTGAGACTTAATATTATAAACACGCATGTATTAATTCCCCCATCCTTGGGAAGAAGATTAACTACCAAGTATATACGCGGAACAGTTGTCTAACTGTTTCCCGAAAATGTAAACTATAAAGCTAAGGCACGGCCATCCGTCTAATAGAATTAGCACATGTAGGTCGTTGCGCAGCAGTTGGATATTTGGATTACTTGGTATTGTGACGCACTCACTGTGAGTTCATGTCCCCCTTTTCTCTTAACTGTTTTCAGTTTTATAAACTGCGGGGGTGAAATACATGTTACTATGATTTTGAATACTTGATACACGGTATGGTTAGCGTAAGGAGGTTTGTTACTCAGATCATGTGAGTGGGTAGGCACAACTTGAGGCCATTAATCCTCGTAGTAGGACCGAGGGACAGGAGCGGTAGATCTATCTGGGTGTAGCGAGCCCAGCCCCAGGTCCAGCATAACGGACCTCGGGGTGACTTAGTGCCCGACGCATAAATTCGCTAGGTTTGAGTCATCCCTACTTGCACTTCACACATATCAATGGCCTTGCAAACCATTGGTGATCTCTTTTTCCTTATTTGCTACATACCAGGTTTTTGATAAAGATAAAGGTTTGTTTACGCACTTTCGCATGAACTCGCTCAACATTATTGTTGATTTTTCAACTTACATGTATTTCAGGGAATTAACGATCTGGCGCGGTATGGCTTGTTT
The DNA here is from genome assembly GCF_002127325.2 of Helianthus annuus. Taxonomy (NCBI): domain Eukaryota; kingdom Viridiplantae; phylum Streptophyta; class Magnoliopsida; order Asterales; family Asteraceae; genus Helianthus; species Helianthus annuus. Next base: position 132,478,119 of record NC_035438.2, on the reverse strand, counting down.
TCCGCTGCATTAGGCCCGAGGTCATCCAGGGTTCGAGGCTTGTGACTCTTTCCTGGACAAGTCACAGTCCTTGAATCATGTTTATGTTAAGTTGCAATTGTAATGTTTAGACAAGTTGTGGTTGTTGGGTGTAGACCCGTTAAGACAATGTTTTACTATTTTATTTTCAATGGATGATCTTGCATATTTTAATTCATATAGCTTGTTATGATTAAGCTATGGTATTAAGAAGTCACACCAAATTAACCACGCTTCCGCAAAGCCAGGGTGTGACAGCTTGGTATCAGAGCTCTGATCATAGCGAACTAGGATTCCTTCTCGAGTCTAGACTATGATCACTAGGGCTCTCACGAAAACATTTTTCTGCATACCACTTAAGTCCAGATCCAAAACCTTTTTATAAACAAATGTTGAGCATATTTTATTTATTATTTTTAGGCTCAGTCTGGGAGGCTGAGGCTCGGTCTGGGAGACTGAGGCTCGGTCTGGGAGGCCGAGGCTCGATCTAATGGATCGAGGTAGTTGGCTAGTGGGACTAGGGAGTCAGTCTGGGAGGCTGGGAGAATTTGCTAGTGGGACTAGGGAGTCAGTCTGGGAGGCTGGGAAAGTTTGCTAGTGGGACTAGGGAGTCAGTCTGGGAGGCTGGGAAAGTTGGCTAGTGGGACTAGGAAGGACAGTCTGGGAGGCTGGGAGGCTAGTGGGACTAGGAGAATTATGTGACTATTATTTGGTAACTTATGTGATTACCTGATTTACTGATTATTTGTGCATACTTGTGATTGTGTTACAGACACATGGATACATCAGGCACCGGAGACTCAGATACCACTGGACCACTACCCATAGTGTCGGATGACATTGTGTCATCAGAGCGTGAGGTGCATACCTCAGACTACTCGAGCACGGATGATGATGACTTCCAGCCGTTCGCTCTACCCGACGGCATTGATGAGCATACTGATGACTCCTTGCCCTTCGCTTTACCCGAGGGTGCCTATGAGCCTATTGATGGCGATCCTGCTGAGTATCTTCCCCTTGTTGTGATTCCAGCTCCGATTCCTCTTGCTTCATACCCAGCACACGAGCTATTACTAGACGCCGAGGCTGACGGCGACATTGATCTCTACGAGGACGAGCCTTTTGAGGACGAGGATCCTGATGCAGCCCCTTTACCCGCTGGCGGTCTCTTGATGATTGCTGATGCCCCAGCTGGAGACTCGCCCGTCCACTCACCAGTCCCAGACTCTTTTGAGTCTGTGGCTTCTGCTCCGTCTCACGAGGTGAGCATTCAGCATTTTGTTCATGACTCGGACCCTGATCAGGCATCTTCTGCCGCCCCCATTCCGAGCCTTGTATTTGAGCACGACGTTATTGAGGACTCCGATCCCGTTTTTCCTCCAGGATTTGATCCTGACCGCGACATTGAGTATATTCCTATGGACCATCATATGGAGGACCCTGTTGATCCCGTCGATCCTATCGATCCCTTTGATCCAGAGTTTGATTTTGACATGGCTTTTGACGACCAGGAGCCTGCCGTAGCCCCAGAGCAGGCAGCTGCTCTCGATCCTGTACATGAGCATGACTTGGTACATGCTGACGTTCCTGTTGAGCCCGTTTTGGCTGACCCGCCAGTTGGCGATCTTCCTGTTGATGATGTCCCTTTGTTAGCTGATGATCATGCTGTTGATCCTTTTGTTGACCCACCTTTGATTGCTGACGTCCCTGTTGACCACCATGTTGATCATGTTGATCCTGTCATTGCTCCTTTTGATCCTGTACCCATTGAGCCTGAGCACGCTCTATTTGCAGAGCATATGGATCCACCTGATGAGGAGGCTCAGCACGGTTGGATACCGGCTGACGAGGGTGTTCCACCGCTTCCACCACATCACACTGAGGCACATCATACTGACTTTTCATTTCAGATCCCACCGTTTGTACCTCCAGCAGGGCCTGGAGAGGGCTCTTCAGCCCACCCCTTTGGGCACATACCGATGCCTATGCCTTTTGTACCTCAGATGACACCTGTTCCATCTTCTGTTCATGTAGCACCATTCGATCCCACCAGCATGCCACTGCTTTGGTCATCTTCTTCACCGATGCCACCCACTGATCCATATCATCCATACCATATGGGACATACCATTGAGGACGTCTTGATGTCCTTTGTCCATCAGCATGATTCCCATACACAGCGACTCCAGGAGCTCGAGAGGGCTCAGCTATCACTAGGTCCATATCTTGGTCAGACATCCTCATCTTTTCAGCCTTTTCGATCATTACCTCCTGACTTTGCTGCCCGACTTTTGACCTTGGAGCAGCAGATTGCATCTGTTATTCGCACTCAGCAGGCGATGGAGGAGGATTGGCTTCATTTACGCCGCTTACTTTACGCTCACTTTCCCCCTCCTCCACCCCCATCCGCATAGGGCTCATTGGTACCATAGTGGTAGACGATGGTGAGACGACCGCGATTGTGACTGCACAGCCTTTTGGAGACCATCTGACGATACTGATTTTTGTTGATATTTGTTGATGTACTGGATGTATGTGACACTGATGTGATATTGTTTTTGACGGGGGTGATGTAGCCCCTGTTTGATTTGTGATTGTATGATACAGTGACGTACTGATACCCGTACCACATTATGGTCTCGATATATATAACAATCGCCGTATTCTCACCATATCTGATTCATTTGATTGCTTATTTATGTTTGGTGCCATGGGATGTTGTATGTATGATATTTGCAACATGGGATGTTGGGACATGGGATGTTGTAGGTATGATATTTGTGACATGGGATGTTGGGACATGGGATGTTGTGTGTGATATATTGATAACATGAGATGTTATATGCTATTACTATTACTATATACGTATGTTTATTATGGCCTAATCGACGTACGCATCTTTAGAAGATGGCACCCAGACGTCAACCACAGCCGATGCCCACTACTCCTGAAGAACTACAGCAAGTTATTGCTGCCGCCATTGCTCAATATGCTGCCTCGCAAGGAGGACCAAGCGGAAGTAGCTCGAACATCAACGGCAACCAAAATCCTCCTCATGGTAACCCTAAGTCATTAAGACATACCATGGCCTAAATGGATTCCTTTAGCAGATGCTAATGCCGTTCCTATGATGTAATGTATGTGCAGGGTGCACCTACAAACAATTCTTGGACTGTAAGCCCATAAACTTCGACGGCACAGGTGGTGCTGTTGCTTTCGTCCGCTGGGCAGAAAAGACCGAGTCCGTACTTCGCATGAGCAAGTGCGCTGTGGATCAGCAAGTCACTTACATCTCAGGGCTATTTGTGGATGGAGCCCTATCCTGGTGGAATCTACAGGTCCAGACCCTAGGAGAAGCTGCAGCTTACGCACTGACCTGGACAGAGTTGAAAGAACTCATGCGCAAGAAGTACTGTTCTCGTGCTGAAATTCAGAGGTTAGAGACCGAATTCTGGCACCTAAAGATGGAAGGTTCCAAGATAGCTGAGTATGTCCAGAGGTTCCACGATTTGTCGCACGTAGTACCCTACATGGTTACACCGGAGTTCAAGAGGATTGAACGCTTCATCTGGGGATTGGCTCCTCAGATAATCAGCATGGTGACTTCTTCCAAACCTGCAACCATCACAGAAGCCATTGATCTGAGTGTGGCTCTCACCGAAGAGGCGATTCGGTTGAACAAGTTTGATGGGGTTGAGCCCAAGAAGAAAGAGACTCATGTGGAGTCATCTGGTGGTAATAAGCGAAAGTTTTCGAGTTTCAAGCAAAGCACCGGGATGGTGGTTAAGAAGGGAGAATCGAGTGCGCCAGCTCAGGATTCAGCTGGTGGTAGAAAGAAAGGGAAGGGATACATGGGTGCACACCCCAAGTGCAACTCATGCCAGAAACATCACTCTGGTCGTTGCAGCCTGAGAGTTTGTGAATCATGTGGGAAGACTGGTTATACGAAGGATTTTTGTTGGGCTAGTGCTGGCCGGGGAGGCCAGGGAGGATCTGGGAATAGGAATAACCGTGGTGGTAATGGGAACCGCCCACAAGGAAATCAGGGAGGTGATGGGAACCGTGCCAACAATGCTAACCAAGCAGGCGCCATGAATCGGAACCAGGGAAACCATCAAGCTGGAAACAATGGTGGAAACGGGCAGAGGCCCGGATGTTTCAATTGTGGAGATCAAGGGCATTTCAAGAGGAATTGCCCAGAATTAAACCAGGCACGCGGAAGAGTTTTTAACATGGAAGCCAGGGAAGCGCGCCAGGATCCCAACGTTGTCACTGGTACGTTCCCTGTAAACCAACGCTATGCATCCGTTTTGTTTGATACTGGTGCCGATTATAGCTTCGTATCGTTAGAATTTAAGAACATGCTTGGTTTAGCCGCTAGTAAGTTAGATATTCCTTACTCGATCGAATTAGCGAATGGGAAGTTAGTAGAAGCTAACGAGGTGATTCGAGGTTGCGTAATCGAACTGGGAGAGCGTGAGTTCGCTCTAGATCTACTACCCGTCCAGTTGGGAAGCTTCGACGTGGTAGTAGGGATGGATTGGTTATCGAGTAACAAGGCAGAGATAGTTTGTCACGAGAAGATTATTCGTATCCCGACCGATGATGGTAAGACCATTGTTGTTCATGGGGAGAAGCGTGAGACGCCGTTAAGGATGATTAGCTGCCTGAAAGCAAGGAAGTGTTTGAGGAAAGGATGTGTTGCTTTTCTAGCACACATTGTGGATAAGAAGACTGCTGAGCCGAAGATCGAAGACATCCCTGTCGTGAGGGATTACCCAGAAGTCTTTCCAGAAGACTTGCCTGGCTTGCCACCTCAAAGGCAAGTGGAGTTTCACATCGACTTAGTTCCAGGCGCTGCGCCTGTGGCTAAGGCACCCTACAGACTTGCTCCGTCTGAGATGCAAGAACTGTCGACACAACTTCAAGAGTTGTTAGACAAGGGTTTTATCCGACCAAGCTTCTCGCCTTGGGGAGCTCCAGTTTTGTTTGTGAAGAAGAAGGACGGTAGTTTCCGTATGTGTATCGACTACAGAGAGTTGAACAAGCTGACGATCAAGAATAGGTATCCCCTGCCAAGAATCGATGATCTGTTCGACCAGCTTCAAGGTTCAAGCTTCTATTCAAAGATCGATCTTCGATCCGGATACCATCAGCTACGGATACAGGAGGAGAGTATCCCGAAGACAGCCTTCAGAACTCGATATGGACACTACGAGTTTCTGGTTATGCCGTTTGGTTTGACCAACGCACCTGCAGTTTTCATGGATTTGATGAACCGAGTTTGTAAGCCGTACTTGGATAAGTTCGTGATTGTATTCATCGATGACATTTTGATTTATTCGAAGACAAAGGCTGAGCACGAGCAGCATCTTAGAGCCATTCTGGAGCTGCTAAAGAAAGAACAATTGTACGCCAAGTTCTCTAAGTGTGAGTTTTGGTTACGTGAGGTGCAATTTCTTGGACATGTGGTAAATGAAGGTGGAATCCACGTGGATCCAACCAAGATTGAGGCGATCAAAGATTGGGAAACGCCAAAGACGCCAACCGAGATTCGGCAATTCTTGGGTTTGGCTGGCTATTATCGAAGGTTCATCGAGAACTTTTCAAAGATCGCTCAACCGTTGACACTCCTCACGCAAAAAGGATAAGAAGTTTGATTGGGGAATCAAACAGGATGAAGCCTTTCAGATATTGAAGGATAAGCTTTGCAACGCGCCAATATTAGCTCTACCAGAAGGTACCGACGATTTTGTGGTATACTGCGACGCATCGCGTCATGGTTTGGGTTGTGTGTTGATGCAACGTCAAAAGGTTATCGCCTACGCATCACGCCAACTGAAGGTGCACGAAAAGAACTATACCACTCATGATTTGGAGCTAGGCGCAGTGGTTTTTGCCTTGAAGATCTGGAGACACTACCTTTACGGTACAAAGTGTACGATTTTCACAGATCACAAGAGCCTCCAGCATATATTCAATCAGAAGGAGTTGAATATGAGGCAAAGGCGATGGGTCGAGTTGTTGAACGACTACGACTGCGAGATCAAGTATCATCCAGGGAAGGCGAATGTGGTCGCTGATGCCCTAAGTCGTAAAGAGAGAATCAAGCCCATAAGGGTTAGGGCTATGGAAATGATAATTCAAACCGACCTTTCCTCGCGCGTTCGTGCAGCACAGAAGGAAGCTCTCAAGGAGGGAAACCTTGAGGAAGAATATCTCCGTGGGATGGAGAAGATTTTGGTGCCAAACAGGGAAGGAACGCTGTGTTTTGAGAAAAGGATTTGGGTTCCTCTGTTTGGAGGTTTAAGAGAGGTTATCTTTGAAGAAGCTCACAAGTCACGGTACTCTATCCACCCTGGAGCAGATAAGATGTACCAGGATCTTAAAGATTATTACTGGTGGCCTAGGATGAAAGGCGATGTTGCTATTTACGTGAGCAAATGTTTAACTTGCGCCAAGGTTAAGGCGGAATACCAGAAGCCTTCTGGACTTCTGCAGCAACCAAAAATTCCCCAGTGGAAGTGGGAAGAAATCTCCATGGATTTTATTACGAAGTTGCCAAGGACGCTAAGAGGCCATGACACTATCTGGGTGATAGTGGATCGCTTAACGAAGTCAGCACACTTCTTACCTATCCGCGAGAAGGATCATACAAGCAAATTGGCTGAAATTTACATGAGAGAGATTGTTACACGCCATGGAGTACCTCTCTCGATTATTTCTGATAGAGATGGGAGGTTCGTATCGAGGATATGGCAATCCTTCCAGGAAGCTTTTGGCTCAAAGCTGAATATGAGCACAGCTTTTCACCCGCAGACCGACGGTCAAAGTGAGCGGACGATTCAGACATTGGAGGACATGCTGAGAGCATGTGTGATGGATTTAGGCGGTAGCTGGGATAAGCATTTACCCCTGGTTGAATTTTCATACAACAACAGCTACCACACCAGTATCGGTGCCGCGCCATTCGAAGCGTTATATGGACGCAAGTGCAGATCGCCGCTCTGTTGGTCTGACGCAGGTGATAGACAATTGGTAGGTCCCGATGTAGTTCAGGAAACTACAGATAAGATCACGCAAATCCGAGATCGCATTAGTGCGGCTCGTGACCATCAGAAGACCTACGCAGATCTGAAAAGGAAACCTCAGGAGTTTGAGGTTGGGGATATGGTTTTGTTGAAGGTATCACCCTGGAAGGGTGTGGCACGCTTTGGGAAGCGTGGGAAGTTGAATCCGCGCTACATTGGTCCTTTCAAGGTTTTGGAAAGAATTGGGACCGTAGCATACAAGTTGGAGCTACCTGCCGAACTGAATAATGTTCACGATACATTTCATGTATCCAATCTGAAGAGAAGTCCAACTCAAGTTAACGTTGCCATTCCTACCGACGAAATTCATATAGACGACACGCTCCACTTCGTTGAAGAACCTGTTGAGGTCACGGATTGGAAAGTTAACAAGACCCGCCGGAGCAGTGTCAAGCTCGTCAAGGTTCGCTGGAATACTAGACATGGTCCTGAGTTCACCTGGGAGCGTGAAGACCGAATGAAAGAGAAATACCCCCACTTATTTCCTGAGAACCCTGCTTCTACAAGCAGAATTTAAAATTTCGGGACGAAATTTATTTAACGGGGGGAGAATGTGACAACCCTCACCAAACTAGGTATCCGTACGACTTAATTAACTATTAATTGTTGCCTAATTACTGTGCTTAACTGAGATTTCTGATAAACTGCTACTTGATTTTTGATACATGTACATACCTGCATCATACCTTGATTTTTCCGTCACTACATTACTTATTTACTGAACTTTAGTGACAAACATGATGCACAAAAGCACAGTAGCATTGGAACGGATAACCTATTGAACATGCTGATATAGCCAGCATCAGGCAGACACTGCCTCTAAAGGCCTGTATGAGCCAGAAATATTTTACTGCACCCATAGTGTGTGTATGGATACAAGGGTTGTATAATTGCGTCTCTAGGAATAAGATATAGAGATTGGATGTGCCTAAAACGTACTCTAAGCACAAAACACAGCACTTTTATCTACATACTAGCTTCTAGCTAATTAATAAAGTGCCAAAACATGAGAAATTATTCCTGACACTTTGCAGAATAAATTGTGTCGCTAAAAATATTATTTACCAAAGGATTACTTAAGCACTTTAACGGATTACTATCCAACCGAACAACCGGACTATACCCGGGACATAAAAATATTGCCAGAAATATTATTGGTATTTTTCTGAGCCAGTTAGGGTCCCTGATTACCCTAACACCCGCTTTACAACGCATTAAACAACTAACGGGGTTAATCCCTAAAGTTAACCGACTTAACCAAACTAAACACTAACTGTACGATCAAGATCCAACCGGGCGACCCCACACCCCTTTAGGCCGGTTCCATTCCAATGGAACTAAGGGTACACACTTTTGAATATTATAATAGATTACGTGGATATCTAGAGAACATGGAGATCCGTTGGACGATAAACCTAGCTTTGTCTATAAAATCACCACTAAGCACACAAGATTACACTCCACAACTCACCAACTCTCTCCTCTCTCTCCCTCACCAAAAGCCACGGCCGAACACCCCCTTGGAGCACCCATCCATTTTCGGTTTTGCTTCATCCATTCAAAGTCCATACAAGTCTTAAGGGTCACCTACAACGGAGCTTGGAGCAAACGGGAGTTGAAGGACCTCGCTCACTTGCTTTTATCCACGCCATTTTCGACTAGATTCTTCCCTAGCCCCGAGCTAGAGGTATATTGTTTAAAACTCACTTTTGAACGTATCTAAAGTGGTTAAAAGAATTTTTAACGGTTAAAAGTCGGTAACCCACCTTTTGAATCTAAAAAGTCTACTAAAAACATGAAAATCGTTGGATAAAAGGTCACGTCTTGTGTAAATGTCGTAGTATTTGAATATGTTGATTGTTGAGGCCCGATCTACGATGTGGTGGCTCTTATCATCGTTTAACCCGACTTTGTTAAGATCCCGAATCTTGACATACACTTGTTTCTTTTGTACAAGGGTTAAAAGGTGAAACTCCACCACACGGGAAACATGAACTTGTGTAAAAGTGTTTTGACATGAAAAATAGTATTTAAAACGAGCCGATCTACGTATGTACAAGTGGTACATTCGTAGAACCAAGTGTCGAGAAAATCATGTTTTTATATAAGTTGGATAATATGTTTACAAAGGTGATTTTTATAAACTACAAGTGTATAAACAATTGTGAAACGAAAGATCCGACAAAATAACAATTTTTATAAAAATTGTCGGGAAGTTGTAAAGAGTGATTTGTTCCAAAAACGGGGTTTTTGCAAGACTAAACTATTTTATACATAGATCCACTAAATATAACGAGATCTACACAATAGTTTTGGAAAAACTACAAGTTCATGTAATAATGTGATTTTACATACTAGTTTGAAGTATCGGAAATTGATTTGGTTGATTTGAAGAATTGTTGAAATGATTTTGTAAAAGAAAATGATACGCTTGAAAGCGTGGCCACCTCCAGTTACAGGGGAAACTCTGGCGAAATTTTCTAAAAATCTAACACTTAGAATTATTTACAAGTGTTAAACTATTTTGAAATGTTTTCAAAATATATTTCGCCATGACTTTATTTATTAAATAATCGGAGGTGGGATTTTCACAAAAACTAAACGTGGTAAATATTTATTCGATAAATATATTTTTCACCACACTGTTTATGATTATTTTGTGAAAATATATAAATATTATTTTTAGAGTAAAAATAATATTTACTAACTTTGTCGAACCCAAAATAATACCAACGCCTACACGACGAACATATAAGTTACAACGGTAATTACTATTACCATTTAATCGCCAAAACGTAACTTACGCTTTATACGGAAATATTCATGAATGCGGATATTGTCAACGTATTATTTTGGAAAGCATTATGTAAAGAGAAAATATATTATTTTTGAGAAAAATAATTATATTTTGGAACGAGAAATAAAATATATTAAGTGAGACTTAATATTATAAACACGCATGTATTAATTCCCCCATCCTTGGGAAGAAGATTAACTACCAAGTATATACGCGGAACGGTTGTCTAACTGTTTCCCGAAAATGTAAACTATAAAGCTAAGGCACGGCCATCCGTCTAATAGAATTAGCACATGTAGGTCGTTGCGCAGCAGTTGGATATTTGGATTACTTGGTATTGTGACGCACTCACTGTGAGTTCATGTCCCCCTTTTCTCTTAACTGTTTTCAGTTTTATAAACTGCGGGGGTGAAATACATGTTACTATGATTTTGAATACTTGATACACGGTATGGTTAGCGTAAGGAGGTTTGTTACTCAGATCATGTGAGTGGGTAGGCACAACTTGAGGCCATTAATCCTCGTAGTAGGACCGAGGGACAGGAGCGGTAGATCTATCTGGGTGTAGCGAGCCCAGCCCCAGGTCCAACATAACGGACCTCGGGGTGACTTAGTGCCCGACGCATAAATTCGCTAGGTTTGAGTCATCCCTACTTGCACTTCACACATATCAATGGCCTTGCAAACCATTGGTGATCTCTTTTTCCTTATTTGCTACATACCAGGTTTTTGATAAAGATAAAGGTTTGTTTACGCACTTTCGCATGAACTCGCTCAACATTATTGTTGATTTTTCAACTTACATGTATTTCAGGGAATTAACGATCTGGCGCGGTATGGCTTGTTTTCCGCTGCATTAGGCCCGAGGTCATCCAGGGTTCGAGGCTTGTGACTCTTTCCTGGACAAGTCACAGTCCTTGAATCATGTTTATGTTAAGTTGCAATTGTAATGTTTAGACAAGTTGTGGTTGTTGGGTGTAGACCCGTTAAGACAATGTTTTACTATTTTATTTTCAATGGATGATCTTGCATATTTTAATTCATATAGCTTGTTATGATTAAGCTATGGTATTAAGAAGTCACACCAAATTAACCACGCTTCCGCAAAGCCAGGGTGTGACAGTACGGGTCGGGGGTCGTGACAGAAGTTGGTATCAGAGCCACTGGTTTAAGCTAATTAAGTGTTGTGAAAAAACTGAAAATTTAGTAGTCAGAAATGTGATTAAATGCTTCTGTGAAACATCTGTGATACTAATCAATATTATATATTCAATTTTCGGAGTTTGTGTTTTCATTGTTTTTTACTAACAGTATGTGCGAGTTAGTATATATTGATATTTTGCTTGGGAAATAACATCAATTTAAGCATAAGAGACGGAAAAATCTTCCAAATATTCATCACAAAAGAAAAACAAAAATAAAGTTTGAACATTGCAAGGGCATATAAACCTATGCAATCAAAATACAAATTGTCTATTGTTCAGAGACTAATAGCAGAAATATAGAAAACAACACTGGAGTAAAAATCAGATACACTTCTCAATTTTAACATTCAGGAGCTTTTGTTTTGTAGAAGAAGACTGACCATTTTCATCCTTATAACAATCCAATGAACGTTTGGCAACATGAGGGCTTATGGCATCATCGTTGCTTCCATCAGTTGGGACTTCCGAATCTTCGGTAAACGAAAAGGCCTCCTAGACACAAACAAAAAATATCCTAACTCAAAATAGTGACAATAAAAAAATGTTTATGAAAATGATATTTTCCAATTAATAAAGAGTTTATAAGTTATTACCTTTAAACCCATGCCTGTTGCAGATTCATGTTCAGAATTGACATCTCCAACACCCTTTATTTGAATAGCATAGGATAACAGTTAGCTTTATGTATATTAATATAAATCTTTATATTGTTTGTATACTTATACTTATTGCATAATGAAGATAAAAATCGGCATTAGGGATAACCTGTTCGGTTGCATCGTCTTCCAACATGAGTATTATTATTTCATTGTCAACAGATAATTTCAAGACAGTATAAACATGATAGTTGGATGTGAGATTGTAATTTGAAATTTCAATTTTTAAAATATATCTCTTCTCAATGAATTGATTAACTTCTTTTAGCTAACCATCTTCCTCTCCATCCTAGAAGCAATATTATAAATTATAAATATAAATGTAAATTGTAAAATATAAACAAATAACATTAAAAGATATATTTATTTTAAAATTTAAAGAGACTACCGAAAGAAAATTAAATTACCTTAAGTTGTTGATCACGTATATCATGATCAGACCTCCCTAGAACTTTAGAAACGTCCTTGTCAAACATTACAAATGATATAGGGCTAGCAGCATCTTGAACCCTCGCACGTATTTTGTATCTAGAATTACATAAAAAATTTAAAATGTAGAATTTTTCAGATGTATGAAAAATATTATACTTAGGGGCTGTTTGTATACCTCTTAACGAGGCTCTTAATGGTTCAGACCTCTTACTGGTTCAGACTGTTTGTTTCACGAGCAGATGTCTGAATGGTTCAGACATTTGCCTCTGAATGGTTAAGATTTATACAGAGTCTGAATGGTTAAGACCTCTAATCTGAATTGGTCAGACATTTGCCTCTAAACGGTTCAGCATTATACAAGCTCTTAATGGTTCAAACGTCTTACAGGTTCAGCACTTAATGGTTCAGACCTCTTACTGGTTCAACACTTAACCATTCAGATGTTGCCAAACAACCCCTTAGTGTACCCAGGAATAATTGTTGGAGAGCGAATTTTACACTTGGGATAGTAAAATACACCTACATCATCAGCATTAACTTCTCCATCTATATCATTCAAACCACCAACCTCTGAAGCAGGGATAACCTTCTTGCTACACTTCGAACATGCAACATAAAACCAGCCATAATCCTCCTCAACAGACCTTATAGTACCAAGAACAACAAATACAGACTCATGCAATGAAGATATTTGATAAGTTGTAATCTGTTACAGAAAATACTTACCACAAAACTGTCATACTTATGTGTTTATTAAAAGATATTACCTTGGTAATGTCCCAAATCTCTTCAACATACTTTCTGTGGTTCTTCTTTAGGAATTCTTCACGAGAAGAATAAACAGTTTGACTTGACAATGCAGCTGGTGTAATATGTGAAGAACCTTCACCATTGCTCACTTGAATGAACTACAAAAAACAGAAAACAATACTTATAAATGGATAAGTTAAAATGCAAGTATAAAATGTAAAAGGACTTAAAGATTAACATTTTCCTGAAATTGGTAATTTCCTCAACATCCACATTGGTAACAATCGACTACCAAAAAATGCATTTTGAATCTTTGGGCTGCCTACAAAGGTAAAGTTGAAACATCTATAAAAAACCTAATAGATTATCAAAACTATGCGAAGAATTATAATTGTCATAATCTTTTAGAAATGCTCTACTTTTATAGAAAATCATTTGATATGTATAAAGTACCTTTCCAAATCTTAACTTTGGCAAACTGAATGAAAACTATGACAACTCCATCACTTGAATAACCTTGAAGAAATGTGAAAACTATTGTGCAAAATTATCCCACAAAGTACAACCCATCGTCTCTCCATTATAACCAGAATAAAAGGCTATTATAAAACATAGTGGCATATACATAATTAAGGGTCGCCCATATTAAGTGTCATATTGAATACTTTAACATTCTACAACATATATGAACCAACAAATGTAAACATCATTTTCATAAAAAAAATAATTATCTAAAACCTTGAAGTACATAATTATAAAAGGCAAAGCGTATAATCAGTTAACAATCTCATGGTGAGAATTTTTTTACCTCAAGGTAACAATCTCAAAACTTATCCTCTTGCTTTCCTTTCCAGCACGATTAAACACATCCATGTCGGTAGCAGATACGACATAACCCATTACATCTAAAAACGCAAAAACAAAAACAAAATTAACATTAACATCATAAATGACCAAGTGTACTTAGTTAGCTTTAATGCAAAAAACAAAAAAAAAATACTAACCAATTATTGATTCAACGACAACATCGCGATTTATTAGATGATGAAAATCAACCAACTGAAAACCATATAAAGGTCCTTCGAAATCTTCACAACGTTTGACATTTGTTTGATGGTAGAAGACGACTTTATACGAATGCTTAATGACAGGAAACTTGTCATTCATCTCACCAACACCAAACTTGCTAAGAACGACTGTACTACCTTCCTCAAGCTGGTTTTCAAACACAGCCATCAACACCTTCTTTACAGTTGCCTGAATCTTATCACCCTAAATAAAATAGAAGATCTATTATGTAGCAGTATAAACAAAAACATACAAAAAATAAAGATAAGAACTTGTAATAATCAAAATACCTTCTCATCCATCAAAATCATGTCAATCTGGTAGGCTAGCTTCCACAAACGTAATATTCGCACTTTCAACTTTCATGTATCATTTTCAGTAGAGATTTGTCCAACATAACTAATTGCATCATTATCCATTGTTGGAAGGATGCAAGTATAATAATCGTTGAGATTTTAAGAATAAGAAAGCTGTAAAAGAAGAGAGATGATGATGATATCCGAAGATGATGATGAAGTGTTTAAAGAAGAGTGGGTATAGGCTACATTTTTTCATACATCGTTTGGATCTCCAGAGAAGAGAGGACATACAAAAGAACCATGGTTTAATTGGGGGAGAAGGTTTGGCCCAATGAATAAGTTGCAGAGATTTTAGTTAATCTCGGTTATAGTTTAAAAGCAGAAATTAATTCTTTTAATTTATTTTTTTATTTATTGTTTAAAAATCTGAAAAGTGATGACATCATGGATTTAAAAATTGACATCATCATTTAGAAATCCCTGTCTTAAATTGGGTGAATTTGTCCATTTATTAGATAAAAGGATATAGTAACATTTTTATTCTCATCCACTCACAACCATTTACAATCATTACTTAGATCACCCGTAGTGGGGCGTGATTTTTGAAAAAAGTTGAAAAAAAACGCCCCCAACACCATTACACTAGGCGTTATGGGGCATTATTTTTCAAAAAAAAATTGCTTGGGCGTGTTTATAAAAACGCCACTTTTGGTTTGTGATGGGTTGACTTGGTTTTTACTAGCCAATGAGAATTTAGTTTGGTTTTTTTTTTTTTTTTTTGTTTAATGATTGGAAGGGGCATTATTCCCACTACGCCACTTTTGCTATAATGCCCCAACGCTGACTGGACTGACACGTGTCGGATAATGCCCTATGGTGGGAGCATTATGTTAGTTCACCACTACACATGGTCTTATAGTGAAGGTTTTCTTTGTTTTGGTTTATTACTATTGTTTTTATTTGTTCATTTGGTGAATTACTAGTTGTTTATTGTTAGTGATTTAGTAATTGAAAATTATGGAGGATTTGTGAATGAGCCAATTTGCATCTTATATAGTCAAGACTTATGAGGTTACACCTTTTTGACACCCCAAATTAACTCATGTGCGGTTAATATAATATTTTTGTGTTTGGTTACCTATATTGCTAAGTCGTGTGTACCATAGATACGTTTACAACCCGTTAAACATAGTTCACCACCTTTAAACAGGGAGTTCGCTACAAATTTATGTAATTTATTGGACAGGCATGTTCTAACATGACCCTTGTAACATAACCGCACCTTCTGCCAAAAAAACTTGGATCTACCATAGTATTGACGCTTGATTTTATGATAGACGCACCATGTAAAATGACTTTAATTTTCTGTCGTATGCATCAGTTTATCAAGTCTAAGAAAGAATTTCCTTTAATATTGTAATACTATACTCGAACCAAAGATATATTTCAATTTTGTAGTGTAGTTTTTTTATATATTGAAATATATAAAAATATTAAGGGTATGTTTGGCATGGAGCTTTTAAGAGTTTTTAGGAGCTTCTAGCTTTAAGCTTTTAAGAAAAAGCTCATACTCAATAAAAAGTCTTGTTTGGTTGAAGGAGCTTTAAGCTTTTAGGTTAGGAGCTTTAAGCTTTTAGGTTAGGAGCTTGAAGCTTTTGGTTGAACGCTACTACTAGTAGTTAGAAGGAGCTACAAGCTTTTAAGGAAAAAATTACTATTTTAACCTCTAAAAATAAGGAACTTTTTAATGCACCAACTTTCTAAATTTTTAGCTATGTCTATTTTTGTCATTTTATTAAAAGCTACAGCTACTCTATCAAACACCAAATATATCTAAAATGCTACAGCTACTAGCTACCAGCTACAGCTACCATCTTCCAGCCAATAGCTACCAGCTTCCAGCCTCCAGCTACCAGCCACCAGCTATTTTTGCTAAACATACCCTAAATCTGTATAAATATTAATTAATAGTGATCGCTCTCCTCTTTTACTCTTCAAGCATAAATTTAGTCAAAATATTCTTTGTAGTTTAATACCTCGAAGATCAAGATTATGAGAATTTAGTTTAGTGGAAGGTGAGGTGTCAATCCAGTTGCTTGCTTGTTACAAATTTAGGCCTATATTCAGTGGTTTGTCAAAAAAAAAAAAAAATATTTTGATAATCGTTTTCTTTTATTAGATAACTAGTAGTAGGCCCCTGCGGTGCAGGTGTTAAGTAGTAGCAATACTATACCATTGTCAGCGATCACCAACACCGTAGAAGCTCGTAAAAACAAAATAAATAAAAAGGGGAAAAAATAACGCCGAACGAAAAACATACTTAAAATCTTTGAATCACGCACGCTCGTTCGTTGCTGAGAAATTAAACGAAATGTAAAACATAGAAAAAAATAACTAAGTCCATCCAGGACCCTCGTGTTGGACGAACTTGTCAAACGTAGAAAAATAGATGTGACGCGACGGGCCAATCAAACGGGGAAAAAATATACGAAAAAATGTTGAACCCCACACGCACGTTACGGTGCGTTAACTCACAAAATTTAGTACGAAACGAAAAACTTGGGAAATATGAAAAGTAATGGTGAAACAAAATTGAAAATAAAAAAGAGTTGGAATTAAATTGCAAAAGATGAAAAACTTTTGGTTAAAAGTAAAAAAACAAAGGGTCTAAATTGTAAAATTGAAGTTATTTATTAATTTCAGATAAAGATAATGATAAAAATAAGTGATATCTATATATTGGTTATTAATTAATATTAATATTAATATTAAAATAAATTTATTAAATAAATATAAATAAAATTTTTAAAATTGAAAGAGGAATGACATGTGACATTATTTGGAATCTTTTATTATAAGTTAGATTAGATAAATATCATGCCATGATCTTTAGCTACTTATATTCCAACAAAACTGCATGTTTAATTTATATAAGGTTGCAATGCATTAGTATTTTATTTAAGAACTAGTTACATATATGGTTATCTGGTTTGGGCAAAATAACAAGCATAGCTACTAACTTTTAAATGCTATAAGTTTGAGTTTAGTTTCACAAGTTTACAGTCAACGACTAACTTCATGTAAGTTAGACTAAAATACCATTTTATAACCAAATAGACATTTTTGTAATTAATTCTATTTTATTTACATTTGTTTTCTAGGTCAAATAAAAAAGATAAATGGACATTTATCTCTAAAACCCCACCCACATCATATACCCTTCCCCCTTGCAATTTTCCACTTGACTCACCTCCGACATGACACAATACATGTTTTGCTTATCTAGTACATATTTTTTTTAAAAGGTGAACTTCTAATGGTAACCATTGTTAGATCCGCATGTTGCGGACCCTCGCCAAGTGTCATACTCCCAAAATACCACATGCGGAATCACCGTGGGACGTGTGACGTACCAGTATCCAAGTCACCAATCATTTTCAACTCATAAATATATTTAAATAAAACTTTCATTCATTAACATGAAGTGTTACAAACGTTACATATCATTCATTGTATACAGCGGAAGCATAACTCATTTGTTAAGTGTTTCGTAAACCATGTGTACATAACCATCAAGCTTGTTTTGAGATTCCATGTATCTCGACCCATGACCACTCCAGCATCACAGACAGCAAGTTCCAACGACATGCACCTAAAGGCCTGCAAGGCATGTAACAACGAGTCAACAACAAAGTTGAGCGAGTTCACAGTTGATGTTCATTTTAAAGTTGTTCCAAAAACCATAAGTTCATTCGTAAACCCTGAGTTAACCAATTCCTTGTTTCCCAAACCATAACCAGTGGGGGCTACCCCATATTAACCACTAGACCCGTTACCATATCGACAACTGACTGAGTCATGTTGTGCCCTACGTCAATGTCTATCATCATTGACTAAGTGCCCAGATCCATTAGTCCACTCTCGTCCTCTGTGGCAAGGTGTGAGGCTTGTCAAACCTAATAGCGCTATTTAACTAATGACCCGCTCGCCATTGGCCCGATGATTAAGTCGATATAAAAATGAGGGACTTCATGATAGAGTTTTGTCTAGTAAGTTATATGTTGTCGTCCTTCCTTTGGAGGACGGAGGTACGTAATCTACCTAAGGAGAATACGCAGATTTAATGTTGTCATCCTTTCCACCGAGGATGGAGGTACATATTCTACCCAAGGAGAATATGCAGGTTCCGTTTTAGTTTCTTAAACATTCCCAAACCACCGGGAATCCCATGCCTTATAGAAAGTGTGAACTCACCTTGGTTTGCTCGGTAAGATTAGTTACTTGTTTAACAGTTGTTCAAACACGTCCTATCATGGTTACCGATCCAATCAGTTTTGGGTGCACATAATCCACATACTACGCGTATAAATAGTTCATGCATCCTCTATTCACATAGCACACCATTAAGTTACATGTAACACACGAGTAATTCGTGTCATAATCTATCGATCCAGTGTCATCAAATAATCACTTAGCATGTACTCGGTTCATAAGGGGAATTCATCTCATGGTTCCATATTTGCAAGACATTTAGCACTTAACTTTTCAACACAAGGACACGCCAACTAATCAAGTTAATAATTCACAAGTTAATATTTCACCTTGGCTTGGCGTGGCCTGTGATAATATTATACCCATTATGCTTTGCTTGTGGCCCATTCCCTTAATACCCAAACCGACCAAGTCCACTACCATTAACAGTTAGTATTCAACCTATTGCAAATCATAAAATCTTCACATAATACACAATATTCATGTGGGCTACCTACAATCTCGTATCACTAGCATACAAGACAAGCAACAACTTAAATCAGCACATTCCGAGAATCCAAACATGGTGCGGCCCAATACCAATTCAGAAAGTGTGCATGTGTGTGCATGTGGCCCATCGAAGCCCAACAATATGCTATAACTCAGATAACACACAACAAAACTCCCATGTTTCGTCGCCACCTGTTCCGACGAAACTCCGACGAAATCCCCCATGTTTCATCGCCACAAGCCCGACGAAACTCCCTCATCATTCACAGATCGTCCTGATTTCTACAACCTCTATTATATACAATTATTATCAGTATGATCATTCCAGCAACAGTTTAACATCGTGCAACACTAATCTGACCGTACATAATCGGATTCACCTTCTCATAATAATCGTTCATACCGTTTTACACTAATGAATAGTTTAACCTTATACAACCTAAGTTTGCCGATCATAAACAACGAATCACTAACAGTAATCGCAATACATTTATGTGCAATCATGGATCATTCAACAATCATACAACAATAATCATCAACAATAACCATTCTAATAGTTAGTTACTATGAGTTTGTTTCTTAATAATATTTGCTAACATGAAACCCTAAGCA
Organism: Helianthus annuus; assembly: GCF_002127325.2. Classification (NCBI taxonomy): domain Eukaryota; kingdom Viridiplantae; phylum Streptophyta; class Magnoliopsida; order Asterales; family Asteraceae; genus Helianthus; species Helianthus annuus. The sequence continues at coordinate 132,458,430 of NC_035438.2, read as the reverse complement.
TTAGAATCAAACAAGAACACAATCAGACATAACCTCATGTATTAATGCTACCCAGTTTATCTCATGACAAGGGTGATGATTTACTAATCGACTGGAGAAGAATGGGATCGATGAAGTCTTCGAGTGGAAAGGGAATTGCCGTTGGGTCTTGATGAGAGGGAGGAGAAACCAGGGTTTGATTATGTGTGTGCTATGATGTTACGTGAATTTCATGTGGTGTATAAAGACTAACACCAATAGCCGGCCCCAACCTAACTTCCACTTAGGTTCTACTAGGCCTAGACATTGGCCCGATGTACAAATGTGCTCGGTTTGGGCTTCGGTTTAGAGATTGGGCCTGTGCAACTCAGCCTAGAATGACTTGTGTGTTTGTGGGCCGAAGGGGTGTATAACAAGTGCGGCCCAAGTATAATCTAAGTGTGTGTGCGGCCCAAACATACAAACAATGATTCTCGTTTACGTTAAGGTTCAACAAGTAGCAAATAGCAAGCATTCACCGCAACGAGTGATAAAACGTAGTGTAAAAGGAATAATACAAGATTAAAAGTTACGGGGTTAGACGACATTAACCTTGAAAGTTCGAGTTGTCACATCATCCCCAACTTGAAAGAAATTTCGTCCCGAAATTTGACAAGTAAGCACAGAGGAGTGAAGTGATAAATCAAGATTGCTGCAGGTTTTCCCCAGGTGCCACATCATCCCCAACTTGAAAGGGAATTTCGTCCGAAATTCGCCAATGATACCAGAAGTTGATACAACCGTTAGAACTGCTGAGGGTAATAGGGCTTACTCCGATCATTGCGTTCCCTCGTGAACTTCGGTCCACATTTTGAGTTCCAACGAACTCCCACGGGATAACTCGAGGGTAGTAGGTATCACAAATGTTTTCTTGGTCAAACGTTTCTATAGGTTCGAGTCATACTGTCATCATGAACGTTACCCAATTCACCAGGTAACTCGAGTTTGTGAGCCATGTCACTGGTTCGTTCCAGGAATCTGAATGTCCCAACGCATCGTAAGCTAAGCTTGCCACGTTTTCGATAGCGTATCGCACCCTCCCAGGGTGAGACTTTCGATTATGCCACGTTCGCCTACAACTAACTCCCAGTGTTTCCTAAGCTTATCAGCTCTCCTGACAGTCACGCGTTGCCGTCAACAATTTCCGATCTAAGCACTCTTCCCAAGAGTTTCGAGTACAAATCCTGGTTCGGTGATTAGGTTGTCACCCACCTTAGTCCAACAAGAAGATTGGTATTATCACCCATGCAATGCCTCATACAGAGCTGTATGCCTACTAATATGGTAACGGCTGCAGCAGATCTCACCCCAAAGATGTGTGTTCTTCCAAATGTTTACTAAGGTCAACCACGCACATGCTCGCAGCATGCCTTCGTGCATCAGGAGGGTCCATTACTCTGTCCGGTTGTCCTTTAGTGATAAGTAATGCTCATGTCTAGGCGTGAGCCAAGGGTGTTGTGTATTGCATGTCATGAATCATATATAGTTCGAAATCGGAGGTAACAGGAGTTGGCACCTCGTGCCTAAAAAGCCACCTCTCTCAGAGGTACATTCACAGCTATGAAGACTCGTCAGTTTCCTTGATTGCAAGGAAGTGTGCTGGTAATGTGAGACAATCAACGATCACCCAGGTGATATTATTTCCGGTTCGTGTTCTAGGTAGACTAGCGACAAAATCCATGGCAGTCTGTTCTCATTTTCCATATGGGTGTTGCCGATTGCTGATACTCCCCTTGACCTTCCCACAAGTCAAACTTCATTCACATACTTTGCTAAGTGGATCTTCATGCCCGATCACCAGTACAAGATCTATAGGTCCTAACATGTTTCATCAAAATTCGGACAACTAGAATATCGAAGTCGGTGTGCTTTGCCCAACACAAGTTTCCTAAAGCTGCCATATAATGAGATCCACACTCCTTCCTTGAGGTAGCGAATATCGTCCGTCCTGCCAAAGGTTGCTTCTCCATGCCCCGTATAGTTTCAACTTGAAAATCCTCTTCTAGATTGAACAGTGTGAGTCTGATCAGGTGAGTTAGAGTCGATAGTGAGCTGCAAAGCTCGTGCACGTTCAAGTTTCATAGTCGTAATCACTCAAATGCTCCATCCAGCTATGTCATTAACTGATTTAGCTCTTCCGAAACCAGGGTACACGGGAGGCTCTTGTGATCGGTCTAAGTAGTACATTAGGTACCGTCCAAGTAATGCCTCCAATTTATATCCAAATACCATGGTTTCCACCGTAGGTTGTGTGTCGTGTTGTTCCTCCTCGTAACTCCATTACGTAAGTCATCACTCTCTTGTGTTGCGTCGACGTGTAACTGGGACTCTGATTCGAACCATAAGGATTTACCACCGAATCACCCGCACCCTTGGGAATCACCCGAAAAGACGTCCTCCTGTTCTGTCTTTCACGAACACAGCACCCTGCTGTGCCAGAGTGATTTAAGCTGTGCGACCTACGAAAATCCTGTGATTAATCTGCGATAGTATCAAGCGAGACCAAGAAATTGCTGTATCCTCGAAGGGATCTTTGGTGTCGATCGGTTTCTACAAAAATGGGTCTTAGCGAGATCCACGTGTATTCCCATTTCATTGTTTTTATGACCAAAAATTGTACCTCTCGAATCCAGAGGTTACTTCTAACAAGGCTTCGCGTGGAGTGGCTCCTCTCTCAGGAGCGCTAGAATAAGATACAAATGTCGTCCATGATGTTCCTTTCTCCAGGAAATGATTCAAAACATCCACAATAAACTCGATCGATTCATGTGATCCATAAAGCTGCTGGTGTGTGTTGATTAATCCAAAGGTCATGGAGTATTGTGTCGCAATGGCCTCACCGCGTTCGATATGCCGTTTTAAGAATATTCTCACTTGGACTTCCATCTGACGATAGTTCGTTCGCTAATTAATCCCCGAATAGGAGCTGGACCCTTGCAAACGGTTCTTGACTGTTCTTGACTATGACCTTGCTGAGTTCTCAACTATCAATACATGGTCGAGGCAAACGGTTCTTGACTGTCACCTTGCTGAGTTCTCGATAATCAGTACACATGTCTAACGATAAGGCTTATCTCCACTGATATAACTGGGCTCCCTAAAGCGAAAAACTAGGTCCGGTAAATTCCTGTCCAACAGTTCCTGAAGTTGATTAGGCAGTTCCTGCAACCTTCCTGATGTGAGACAATAAGGAGTACTAGTACTAAGGGCTACTTCCGACATGATACCAATATGATATTCCACCTGACAATGTGAAGGTAAACCTGATAGTCCTTCTGGTAGCACATAGGGAGAAATCACGAACAATCGGTGGATCCTCTATCCTCTTTTCCATAGCCTTAACATCAGTAACGAGTGTTAACATAGCGGGGTACTCCTTACGTGGACACTTCTGGCCTTCATTGCTGAATTGATGCTAACCTCTGCATCACCCGAATACTTTATGACAGACGACTGCTTTTCTCCTCACAAAGTATATCTGTGCGATATCTGGATAACCAATCCATACCGACTACTGTATCACAACTATCAGGGATAGTAAAAGGAAGGTCGATGTCGAACAATTGTCCCATCAGATCGAGTTTGCATCCCATCGCACATATGAAGTTTCAATTGCCTTGCCATCAGCCGATTTCACAATAGGTTCGGTTTCAAGGAGCATCAGGGTTAAGCGGGATAGAGACGAAGCGAATAGCTATCCATACAAGATACCATGTTGCTGCTATGCCTGGCGTCACCTACGCCAATCCTAAATGTCCTTCCACGAGCATCATTTCCGGTGTTGTTGTTACAGTTGCGAGGATTCCCAATACTGTCATTATTCCCTTGGTTGTTGACATCTTGACTTAACAATAGTCAGTCCTTGTCAATGTCACCTTCGTTTCCAGGTTGTAGACTACGATTACGAGTACCTTGATGTTGCCATGACTGTTGCCTCAAATGTCGTTGCTTGAAACGGAGCCCTACGATCTTTCACCAACCAAGTCCATCTTTTCACATTCTGGGGCACGTCCTATCGCGCTGCTCACGGTGCTAGTTATCATACATTCCACACTATAATCTGTTGTCATTGCTAATGTCCCGATTGATTCGTAAAAGTTGACTCCCATGAGTCGCTGACTAGGGTTAAATTTTCGATTGAAGTCAGTTCGCTGGTGTTCGTTGCCGGTAATCGGGGTCGTCTAAATACTGAAGTCGGTATAGTACTACACTTATCCTCTTGTCCATCGTTCCAGCAAGTTGTTTGAGTAATACACAGTATGTTTCCAGAGTGTTGCAGAAGTGATCGCACTTCGGGATTTAGGACGTCAGTGTGTTAGGTTCTAACAAACGAAGATAAGTGAGAAAGGTAATTACCAATCATTCGACGCTGCAACATCCAACTCAGGGACGTTCGTACAAGCACCTAACATTCTACACAGTTTGCTAGGCGTTCAAATGGGTGTTCAGATAATATTCGATAACATCAGGATTCGTAAGGGTTCAGAGAGGAGTGAAAAGATCACGTTCAAGTAGGAGACAACCACTGCTATGACTCCTATAGACTGTTGTGTTTCACATTGATCAAATAACGGAACAGAACCCCTTTTCCACTTGTTAAGCCTCACTGTGACTCGCATGCACCTCACATTATTATTATGTGTGCACCCACAATAATATTGTGATTTGCATGCTCATCTCAGCTCCTCCTAACTCATGTCAAATGGTTCCTCAAACTCAAGTAGCAACAAAGAGCAACACGAAACGTGAGTCACGAATGTTTAGGGAAATACCACCCTATCAGTAACATAACACATGCAAGTAATTCATGAATTCATATGTAAGTGTTCACTAGTTATACAGTACAATGAGTATACGAGAGACGAACCTTGCAATCTGGAGCTGAGTGTCATGGTCATATTCATGTTTTCAGAACTGTTCAGTTATAGTCTGGTTTTACAAAAAGGTTTTTACCCTTTTTAAAACCAAGTTCACTATAACCAATGGCTCTGATATCAATCTGTCACACCCCCAAAATACCACATGCGGAATCACCGCAGGGCGTGTGACGTACCAGTATCCAAGCCACCAATCATTTTGAACTCATAAATATATTTAAATAAAACTTTCATTCATTAACAAGAAGTGTTACAAACGTTACATATCATTCATTGTATACAGCGGAAGCATAACTCATTTGTTAAGTGTTTCGTAAACCATGTGTACATAACCATCAAGCTTGTTTTGAGATTTCATGTATCTCGACCCATGATCACTCCAGCATCCCAGACAGCAAGTTCCAACGACATGCACCTAAAGGCCTGCAAGGCATGTAACAACGAGTCAACAACAAAGTTGAGCGAGTTCACAGTTGATGTTCATTTTAAAGTTGTTCCAAAAACCATAAGTTCATTCGTAAACCATGAGTTAACCAATTCCTGTTTCCCAAACCATAACCAGTGGGGGCTACCCCATGTTAACCATTAGAACCGTTACCATATCGACAACTGACTGAGTCATGTTGTGCCCTACGTCAATGTCTATCATCATTGACTAAGTGCCCAGATCCATTAGTCCACTCTCGTCCTCTGCGGCATGGTGTGAGGCTTGTCAAACCTAATAGCTATTTAACTAATGACCCGGTCGCCATTGGCCCGATGATTAAGTCGATATAAAAATGAGGACTTCATGATAGAGTCTTGTCTAGTAAGTTATAAGTTACCGTCCTTCATATGGAGGACGGAGGTACGTAATCTACCTAAGGAAAATACGCATGTTTAATGTTGTCATCCTTCCCACCGAGGATGGAGGTACATATTCTACCCAAGGAGAATATGCAAGTTCCGTTTTAGTTTCTTAACCCATTTCCAAACCACCGGGAATCCCATGCCTTATAGAAAGTGTGAACTCACCTTGGTTTGCTCGGTAAGATTAGTTACTTGTTTAACAGTTGATCAAACACGTCCTATCATGGTTACCGACCCAATCAGTTTCGGGTGCACATAATCCACATACTACGCGTACAAATAGTTCATGCATCCCCTATTCACATAACACACCATTAAGTTACATGTAACACACGAGTAATTCGTGTCATAATCTATTGATTCAGTGTCACCAAATAATCACTTAGCATGTACTCGGTTCATAAGGGGAATTCATCTCATGGTTCCAAATTTGCAAGACATTTAGCACTTAACTTTTCAACACAAGGACACGCCAACTAACCAAGTTAATATTTCACCTAGGCTTGGTGTGGCCTGTGATAATATTATACCCATTATGATTTGCTTGTGGCCCATTCCCTTAATACCCAAACCGACCAAGTCCACTACCATAACAGTTACTATTCAACCGATTGCAAATCATAAAATCTTCACATAATACACAATATTCATGTGGGCTACCTACAATCTCGTATCACTAGCATACAAGACAAGCAACAACTTAAGTCAGTACATTCCGAGAGTCTAAACATGGTGCGGCCTAGTACCAATTCAGAAAGTGTGCATGTGTGTGCATGTGTGTGCATCTGGCCCATCGAAGCCCAATAGTATGCTATAAGTAAGATAACACACAACGAAACTCCCATGTTTCGTCGCCACCTGTTCCGACGAAACTTCGACGAAATCCCAAATGTCTCGTCGCCACAAGCCCGACGAAACTCCCTCATCATTCACAGATCGTCCTGATTTCTACAACCTCTGTTATATACAATTATTATCGGTATGATCATTCCAGCAACAGTTTAACATCGTGCAACACTAATCTGACCATACATAATTGGATTCACCTTCTCATAATAATCGTTCATACCGTTTTACACTAATGAATAGTTTAACCTTATACAACCCTAAGTCTGCCGATCATAAACAACGAATCACTAACAGTAGTCGCAATACATTTATGTGCAATCATGGATCATTCAGCAATCATACAACAATAATAATCAACAATAACCATTCTAACAGTTAGTTAATATGAGTTTGTTTCTTAATAATATTTGCTAACATGAAACGCTAAGCATTAGAATCAAACAAGAACACAATCAGACGCAACCTAATGTATTAATGCTACCCACTTTATGTCATGACATGGGTGATGATTTACTAACCGAGTGGAGAAGAATGGGATCGATGAAGTCTTCGAGTGGAAAGGGAATTGCCGTCGGGTCTTGATGAGAGGGAGGAGAAACTAGGGTTTGATTATGTCTGTGCTATGATGTTACGTGAATTTCATGTGGTATATAAAGACTAACACCAATAGCCGGCCCCAACCTAACTTCCACTTGGGTTCTACTAGGCCCAGACATTGGCCCGGTGTACAAATGTGCTCGGTTTGCGCTTCGGTTTAGAGATTGGGCCCGTGCAACTCAGCCTAGAATGACTCGTGTGTTTGTGGGCCGAAGGGGTGTATAACAAGTGCGGCCCAAGTATAATCTAAGTGTTTGTGCGGCCCAAACATACAAACAATGATTCTCGTTTACGTTAAGGTTCAACAAGTATCAAATAGCAAGCATTCACCGCAACGAGTGATAAAACGTAGTGTAAAAGGAATAATACAAGATTAAAAGTTACAGGGTTAGACGACATTAACCTTGAAAGTTCGAGTTGTCACATCATCCCCAACTTGAAAGAAATTTCATCCCGAAATTTGACAAGTAAGCACAGAGGAGTGAAGTGATAAATCAAGATTGCTGCAGGTTTTCCTCGGGTACTACATCAAGTCTGTGCCCAGATAGCAGGGCCAGCGCTGAGGTTATCAGACTTGGGTCGAAGGCTTTCCCCCGGAAACCGTTCTGCCTCCACACGAGTTGCCTCGTTGGAGTAAAGGCCGGATGAAAACCGGGGTGACGCTCAGGATCAAACCCTCCTCGGTGGGGTTTTCACCATCATTGCGCACAAATATCCCACCCTCGCCACCGCCGGGGATCGAACCGGGGTCTCACAAGGAGACACCTGGCCCAATAACCAACTGAGCTGCAGGTGAAGGACAATACATGATTTCAAATACATTCACATGGTTTCAAAACATTTTAATATGGCATATTTACCTAATATACCTAGTACATGATTCCAAAGACATTCACATGGTTTAAAAACATTTTAACATGGCATATTTACCTAATATACCTAGTGCATGATTTCAAAAACATTATACATGTTTTCAAAGATTTTATGCATAGTTTTCAAAGACTTTTTGCTTTGTATGTTGACCTTACATACTTAGTACACGGTTTCAAAACATTCTCACGACATGCTTACATTATTCTAGACATTTTTTATGGTGAAACAAAAGACAAATCCCAAATCCTTATAGGATCTTCCTATCTTCATAGTTAAATTCTTGTGGATGTTTAAAGTGCAAATTGAAGTCCTTGATTGGATTCCTTGTGTACTTTAATGCATGTTTACAAGTTGATGACCAAGGATCTTCCTATCTTCATAGTTAAATTCTTGTGGATGTTTAAAGTGCAAATTGAAGTCCTTGATTGGATTCTTTGTGTACTTTAATGCATGTTTACAAGTTGATGACCAAGTTGATGATTATGTGTTTATGTGGTTAATAGTGATTTAGATAACGAAACAAGTGTAATACCATAAGAGTATGGTGGATACGCCGCTGGTACTTCCTATATATAAGTGTTCTTATTGTATTACCCTTGTAGCGTTATCCAAGTCACTTTAGGATTACTGTGTTTAGTTGATTCAAATGTTCACTATCCAAATCCTTGTAGAATCTTCCATATTTTAATGTGTTAGATTCTTAGAAGGATATCCAAAGTACAATCTTAAATCCTTAATGGGCTTTTCTATACAAATAGTTAGACCCTTGGATTCCAAAGTACTATTCCGAAACATTTATTCCAAAGTTAAAGAGACCCTTTGGTGGTCTAGTTAAAGAGATTATTCGTTGATCTAGTTAAAGAGACCCTTTGGTGGTCTAGTTAAAGAGATCATTTGTTGATCTAGTTAAAGAGATCATTTGTTGATCTAGCTAAAGAGACCCTTTGGTGGTTTAGTTAAAGAGATCATTCGTTGATCTAGTTAAAGAGGTCATTTGTTAATCTAGTTAAAGAGACCTTTGGTGGTCTAGTTAAAGAGATCATTCGTTGATCTAGTTAAAGAGATCATTTGTTGATCTAGTTAAAGAGGCCATTTGGTGATCTCGTTAAAGAGATCATTCACTGATCTAGTTAAAGAGATCGTTTGGTGATCTAGTTAAAGAGACCCTTTAGTGGTCTAGTTAAAGAGATCATTCGTTGACCTAGTTAAAGAGACCATTTGGTGGTCTAGACAAGTCATCACATGTTTATTTGTTTGATTTTTCCCACACATCACAAAATGAACTATGTGGACTATGCAAAGAATTGAGTAATTATGGGTGCACACATAATTATAAAATTCGGTCCATAGAAAACCATAGAAAGTTTTGTCATGTGTAAGAACCTATAGTAATAAGAATAACGAAACGGGAACAATGTAATAAGGGAATGGTGGATACGCCTCTAGTACTTCCTATATATAAGTGTTCCTTCTTACATTGCAAGCGTGGCGTTATTTAAGTTACTAGAAGTTTTGGACCCTGACCAATGTTGTTTTATCTTACTCTTTCCAACTCCAAACACGCACACAAGTTTCCTATAATAGCTTTCATATGAAACCTCTATAAACATTCTTCCATACAGTGTTCGAAATTCCAACTCCCTTTTTCAAGTTCACACCGAAAGGGGTAAGGTCCCAAAAACCTTGTAACAAGTACTTAGGACCATACCATAACCTCGTCTTTCAGCTCTTTTTGACCTTGCGCGGCCACGCATTGGTCCTACAAAGAAGGCTTAAGAGGCAGATAGCAGACAACACTTGCGCGCCAAAAGGAAATCATAAATCCTTGCATTTTCCTCCGTAAACAAAGGATGAAAATCCTAAGTTAAACACTTCCGCTTAATAATGTCCAGGCTTGGATATTATTTACCCAACTGGTGCCACACGATAAAGAGTCACACAAGATTATGGCAATAACCTTCTAGAAGGACCCAATCGTGCACCACTAAACGGTTACAACCGTCTGGACACGTGTCATCACCTTAGGCATCCCTGAAATCACGATGATGGCATGAAATTGGAGAGAAACCTCCACTTGATCACTTTCCACGTGGCAAACCCCCAGCCATAGATCTAAACAGCGATCCGTGTGCAATGTAACCGCTTACGGAGTTAGCATCTTCCGTCAGCATTTCACCAACGAGTTTTCCCACCCAAAACTCTCAGCTATAAATATGAGAACAATTCAGGTATGAAATTCAAGTTACACATACTTCGTCAATACTTTTTCTTCTTCATAAACACATACTTATTCTCACGCCGGAGTCGGGTCAAGGAGAGAACCGCTCTACTCCCCTTGACGAGGCTAACGGTGTTTTGTTTTGCAGAGTTTACCGGAGAAGAAGATCAGTCATAATCTCATCAAACGAGAGAGAACAACCCCCTTTTATGCAGATCCAAACCCCCTAGAAAATTTGATTCCGGTCATTTATCTAGTGTTTCTTCATTGGCGCCCACCGATTTCTTTGTCTCATCCAATTTTCTCTCGTTTGTTGATCTAGCCTGTTGATTCCATTTGCATATGGAAGAAACTTCGTCTCATCGGCAAACCGGCCCTCGGCCAAATGTCGGTAATAATTTTCAGGTTGAAGGAATTCTAGAGGATGCCTCGGACGACAACGAGGTACAATCCAATCGTGTGAATGAACCTATTACTCCAGGGATACAAACCAGAGATCCCTGTTCACTCAATTCTGCCTCCAGGAGAAACCCCAATCTCCTGGTACGTCAGGTCTCAAGGGGCACTAAATGCAGTATACACACAGCTGCGTGCATAGACTGCTCCCCAAGCTCAGTCGCGAAGGCCAGGATCCCGTGCTCATACCTCTCAACGTGAGGGTCCATCTCACATCGAAGACACATAGGTATACTCCAGATCTACATCGAGATACGAGTATACCCAATCAGGAAGTCATCAAAGAGAATATCGAGGTGAGTCTCATCCTCACAGAAGGCAGTCAGTACATACCAGGTTGGGTTCTCAACGAAACACCCACATCAATGAATCTGATCCAACTTACCGCATAAGTGAAAGTGCCAGCGTGTTTGATCGATTATAACCAAACTACAACAAGTGTAGACCCCGCGCGGTTTACAACCCCGAGGCTGAACACAACTACGATTTGATTTACCGCCCCGCGGAAGCAGCGGAAACTTCAAAGTTTATCATGGAAATAGCTCTGGCTCCACTCGAGAAAGCTAAACTACTGACCAACATAGGTAAATTCAATGGGCTGACAGACCCTGATGACCACTTGAGCGTTTTTACAAGCGCAGGGCTGGTAGGTGGCTGGACCCTACCATTATGGTGTCATCTTTTCGTACAGACCCTTACTGGCACTGCGAGAATTTGGTTCGACAACTTACCCATCGGGAACATCACAAGGAAGTACTAGAGATCGGGGGAGTCCATGAGCAGCTGATTCGCGCATAGTTCAAATATGCGGTCAGATGTGATGATATGATAAAAGTCCTCTCTGGGACAGAAGACCTCCCGAAGAGATGGGAGAAGGTGATGGCAGCGGCTAAGGTTTACGCACAAACAGAAAAAAAAAACCTTACCACTGACCGGCCACCACCACCACATAACCGACCTTCCGACTTAAGCTCAAATGGCGGGAGGAAATTCAAGAAAGGATGGCGTGACTCTGGCTCAGGAAACCATTCATCTGAGGATGCTCGGGCCACGATCAATAAACTTGCCACGTAGAGAGAAGTCAAACAGGAGAATAGGGAGAGGCAGTGGACTCCCTTAACCAAAACTCCTGCGGAAGTTTTAAGCACCGAGGATTATCAGTTCAAACCTCCAATTCCCATGAAAAACAAGCGTGGGCAAGACCCAACTCAGTATTGTGAATATCACAAGGACAGTGGTCATACCACCAACAATTGCATTTCTTTGCGCACAGAGATTGAGAAAGCCCTTAAAAGTGGCGAACTCACACATTTACTGTAAAATGTGCGCAAAGAAATAAAACAGATAACTCGAGGCAAGGAAGGCCCGAGCAAGAGAGCGAAAAACTAAGGAGCAACTCTATGGTCTCCGCGCAAGAAAGACACAACTTATCAAAGATAAAGTAGGAGAATAGAGTAAGTTAAGTCTCGTATATTTATTAAAAAACTTTGTAATGGCCTCTGTGCCCTATCCCGAAATAAACAAGCAAAGTTTCTATTATTCTTGTGTTTTCTTACAAAGTGCATGCAATTTCTTTTAGTAAGCGCAAAAACATTATGGTAAATATAAAATAAAGCCTCATGAACGGTCAGTGATTACATCATAAACGACCATACGTTCACACGTGAGCTTTATACCAACTTCATTCGCCTTACTCAATCAAAGTAATTGTACTCATGCAACATATTGTAAACAACAAAACACGACATACTATTATCAGCGTACAAATACGCCTTAAAAACTATCAAACACGACAGTGTTTTAGTTACTTGCGCAGCAGCGCACCAACAAAAGAAAGAGGTACACATCCCAAATATTACAGAAAATTGTTCAATACAATTTAAAAAAAAAAACTACGCTAAGTCTTCACCCTCATCCGGGAAGATTTCCTTTAGTTGTGCCATGTGATCGTCAGATTGCAGCGCAACATTTATAAGATCCATAACGGGAATCTGCAAGTTGTCAAATTCCGTCTTCAAAGCTGTATGCTCAGCACTAGTGTTAACGCCATAAGTCGCAGACCTGCTAGTGTCCCAATCAACCTTCAAAGCGCTATTCACATGCTGAGAACATTCAGTATAGCCTTGCGTATATCCATCATTTCGCGCGGCAATCACCAAGCGCGCAACCGTCTTATCAAGCTCTTCAGAATTCAAAACTGACTCAGCAACCTATAAGAAAAGAAGGCAAAATAAACAAAAAAAAAAAAAAAGAGGAAGAAAAGAGGAGACAAGAAGAAAGAAATTTACACAGGCAATTCCACGATCTTTCAGCCAAGCCATGTCACTCTTCAAAGGTTCAAGCTCGCTTTCCGCTGTAACTCGCGCCGTCTCAGAACTCTCCAATTTCTCTTCGGTTTTAGTTAAACGGCGGGAAGTTTCAGCTCTTTCGGAGTGCGCCAGCTCTAGATCCTTTTTAAGTTTTTCCTGATCAGAAAGCAAAGCAGTGAGTTCTTCCAACTCTTTATCTCTAAGAGCAAGGGTAGCACAAACCCGTACCTCTCGTTGTTCACTTCGCTCCCTGTATGAACTTGCTTCGACAAGCGCTGCTTCAGCGTCAGCTTTCTCCTTCTTTAACTTCTCAACGTCCACATCCTGTTTTTTCAATTTTTCAAGCTCGGCTTTAAGGTTATTGATAACGTTGCGAAGTTTGGCTTGTTTAGCATTATCTTTTTCGCAGATTTTCTTCTAGTTCTTACGCTCTTCAGACAGGAGGGCCGCTTCGGCTTCCGCTTTTCTTTTCCAGCCTGCAACAGACCACTCTTCGGTTGTCCGATCAGCTTCAAACTTGGCCTGATCAGCTTCCAGCTTGGCCTTCAACCGGGCAATCCGGGTTTCCTCTTCAGCAAACTTCTTCTGGGATATCTTGAAAGCAGCCCAATCCTTATGCATACTATACCACTCGCGCACTATGCGGTGTGTAGTAGACACATGCGAGGCAGCTTCCTCAAGATAAGCATGGTAAGTCTACTCATAAGATCGGCTCTCTTGGAACTTAATTTCCCCAAGAGGAAAGGCCCCTTGAAACCACTCATGACAGACGCGCCAATCAGAGAAAGTGTCACCTTTCTTCAGGTTCCAAGCAGGAGCATGAATCTCGGAGGCGTCTTTCTCTGAATAAGTTCGGTAATAATAATCACCCAAGGTTTCCTCTGTGCGAATAGGAGAATCCTTGCCAACACCAGAGAACGAACTTTGATTCTCAGCAGAAACCCTCTCAATATTTTCGGGCATGGAACCTGAAACCTTAGCAGGAGACGCTGTAATCAGATTTTCTTCAGCAGGTCTTTCTTTACCCAACTCATGCGCAGCAAATTCAGAGGCTTGTGGATCACCGCTACCATCCACAACTTCAGGCCCAACAACCTCCTCGGCCTCCACAGTAACATCAACAGGCTTGTCAGCCTCAACAGTCTTCTCCACACCACCCTCAAGAACCTCAGTAGCCTTTAACTGATCAGCAATGGAAGCACGCGGAGGAGAGGGTGGGAGTTCTTCATTAACCACAGGTGGCAGCTCTGTGGGGATAGGAGAAACAGGGATACCTAAAAGCAAAACAAAGTATATAAATACTCAACGCGCATTGAAAGAAAGCAAGGATAACACTTACTAGGAGCAGACTCTTAGATAAAGGCATCCAGATTACCTTTTCTAGTAATCTTCTTCCTCTGAACCTTCCTCGCAGGCTGACCTTCAGCCTCAGCACCAGCTTGTTTCCTTTTACCCATTTTCTGTCGCACCAAGTGCTCAGGACTAGATCCCAGGTCAATAGGATCATCTGGGTTGGATGGAGGGAGATCAGCAGTATCTCTCGGTTCAGGTTTTGGCCTCCTAACAGTAACTGCAGGCGTAAGACCCTCCAAAGAGTCAGAAACCACCACATAATCACACCAGGAGTCAGAGGAACGGCGCATACCTTTCTTCTCTCCCCCAATATTTTTAACTTTGGAGGATTGAGGTTTTTCAGCATCACTCTTTTTAGGCGCAACATTACTGGTTAACCACAGGTGGCAGCTCTTCATTAAGCACAGGTGGCAGCTCTGTGGGGATAGGAGAAACAGGGATACCTAAAAGCAAAACAAAGTATATAAATACTCAACGCGCATTGAAAGAAAGCAAGGATAACACTTACTAGGAGCAGACTCTTAGATAAAGGCATCCAGATTACCCTTTCTAGTAATCTTCTTCCTCTGAACCTTCCTCGCAGGCTGACCTTCAGCCTCAGCACCAGCTTGTTTCCTTTTACCCATTTTCTGTCGCACCAAGTGCTCAGGACTGGATCCCAGGTCAATAGGATCATCTGGGTTGGATGGAGGGAGATCAGCAGTATCTCTCGGTTTAGGTTTTGGCCTCCTAACAGTAACTGCAGGCGTAAGACCCTCCAAAGAGTCAGAAACCACCACATAATCATACCAGGAGTCAGAGGAACGGCGCATACCTTTCTTCTCTCCCCCAATATTTTTAACTTTGGAGGATTGAGGTTTTTCAGCATCACTCTTTTTAGGCGCAACATTACTGGTTGTCGCGCGTTTCTTCTTCTCTGGGCCTATGCCCAAATTTGACAACTCACCTACGAAAGCGCAAAGTACAATTTACTCAGACGCACAACAGAAAGCAGACAACAAACAATATGCGCAAGCTTACCAGCACCACCAACTGGTTGTGTAGACAGATCTACATCTTGAGGAAGTACAAAATTCCTCACAATCCAATGGTACCAAAGCTCCTCATCAGGCTTCTTCTGAATGGCACCCATCTTTCCGCCTTCTCTCTTATATGCAACAACATACAACAAAACAACTGCAAGGGAGGAAGAGCAAGTTCAAAAAAAAAAAAAAAATAGGAAGAAGGGGCAAAACCCCAATTTTACCTTTACCATCCTCCGTATACACTGGTTTGTCTTCCCGGTCCATCTTCCAATTCAAACTCATACTAGCACCAACAAGGGCTTTCTCCGGCATGGCAATGTTAGGAACGTCCTTCAGATCTTGATACCAATTCTCGTCAACAGGGGTTTGAATCGTTTCAATAGGGACGTCTTCTTTTCCCCTTAGAACCATCCTCATCGGAATCACCCCTGCCTTGATAAAGAAAAACTTTTGTTTCCAATCATGGAAAGATTTTGGAGGATGCTGCAGAATCTTCTTTGCGGACACTCTTTGGACAAACGAGTAAAACCCTTGGGTAGAGTGCATTTGGTGAAAAACCCTAAATCGATGTTGGCTCAATATGCATCGTTCGACACACAAAGTCGAAATGTCGAACCCTAACCATGCCAATAGGGTGCAGTTGGGAGATATGAAATTTATACTACTCAAGGATTTCAAGAAAAAATTTTGTTACAGGCAAGCGAAAGTTGCCTTCATAGAAAAAAATCCCAAAAGAGAGTGATATACCCAGCTGGAGCATCTGCTGCTGTCTGACCCTCCTCAGGGTACAGGGCACCCCATTTCTCCGGGAATCTAAGGTTTCGAACCAAACCATCGAAAGTTGCTCAGGGCCACTTTAACGGTGGAAGTTCAGCAGACATTTCTTCGGATAAGTCTTCTTGGTGTTCTCCGGTTGACATAAGAAGAAGAAATGACAAATTTTTTCTTACCGGATAACGAAGAAAGGAAAGGGAAAAGTTTTCAACAAAGCAATGATTAACAGAAAGGGGCAACTCAAACAAGCTTATATACTCACCGCAATAAATAGCATCGGTAACTGCCATAGCACCCTTTCCGGATATCACAGTTACCCAAGCGACAGGAGCGAGTGAGAATCAACACAAACGCGAGTTCACACGCGCGTGCAAAGCACGGACAGTAAGGGACAACTGACAGTGACAGCCTGTCACTCAGCCCTTACTGTACCAGCCCCATCTAAAGTCAAAGATTTCCAAAATCTTTATAATAAGCAAAGTAAATCTTCTCATAGAAGATTCCCTAGTTTCGCGCCAAAAAGCATTTCCCTCTCATAAGTTTAGTGCTCCACTTACTTGCATAAGAGCAACACTAGACTGGGGGATTTGAAGGGGTAAGGTCCCAAAAACCTTGTAACAAGTACTTAGGACCATACTATAACCTTGTCTTTCAGCTCTTTTTGACCTTGCGCGGCCGCGCACTGGTCCTACAAAGAAGGCTTAAGAGGCAGATAGCAGACAACACTTGCGCGCCAAAAGGAAATCATAAATCCTTGCGTTTTCCTCCGTAAACAAAGGATGAAAATCCTAAGTTAAACACTTCCGCTTAATAATGTCCAGACTTGGATATTATTTACCCAACTGGTGCCACACGATAAAGAGTCACACAGGATTATGGCAATAACCTTCTAGAAGGACCCAATCGTGCACCACTAAACGGTTACAACCGTCTGGACACGTGTCATCACCTCAGGCATCCCTGAAATCACGATGATGGCATGAAATTGGAGAGAAACCTCCACTTGATCACTTTCCACGTGGCAAACCCCCAGCGATAGATCTAAACAGCGATCCGTGTGCACTCACGTCGGATCGAGAAGCTTAACGGAAGGAAATGTAACCGCTTACGGAGTTAGCATCTTCCGTCAGCATTTCACCAACGAGTTTTCCCGCCCAAAACTCTCGGCTATAAATATGAGAACTATTCAGGTATGAAATTCAAGTTACATACACTTCGTCAATAATTCTTCTTCTTCATAAACACATACTTATTCTCACGCCGGAGTCGGGTCAAGGAGAGAACCCCTCTTCTCCCCTTGACGAGGCTAACGGTGTTTTGTTTTGCAGAGTTTACCAGAGAAGAAGATCAGTTACAATCGCATCAAATGAGAGAGAACAACCCCCTTTTATGCAGATCCAAACCCTCTAGATAATTTGATTCCGGTCATTTATCTAGTGTTTCTTCAACACCCTCATCAAATTCTGCTACGACAAGAATACCACTTTGACACTTACATGGCTCTCTTAATGCTTGGTACAATCGAAAACGCCGTACACCTGTCTGTTGGAATGAAGTTTAAATCATCGGATTTGAACTCATTCCTCGAAACAACAGACGAATACGATTGACAAAATTCGCTGGAAATCCAAACGTGGCCCAGAGTTTTACTTAAGGAACGGAGGATCAATTGAAAGCGAAGTACCCACGTCTTTTCTCACAAGTTTCCTCTAATTAAATTTCAGGACGAATTTTCCTAAAGTAGGGGAGAGTGTGACATTTGTGCCTTTTCAATCATCGTACAATCCCAAACAATTTCGTATTCAATGAAACCTTGTATTTTATTTAAGGGATAGTATAATTACATATGACATTTGCACATTTTTAGTCCTTGTACAATTTCGAACTCTCAAAAGCTTTTCTGGAACTAATTCGTAAATTTACTTGAACGTAATTAGTTTAACGCGACGTACCCTCCGGAACAAGGACATAAGCTACACATATCCTAAATACCTTTTACATAACTTAGAAATAAGTTTTGAAGGGTTAGGTATGGCAAAAACATGCTTATTCAAGTCCGAGGGCTATTTGCGACAAACTGCGAAAGTCTGCCAATTCTCGTATTTTTGAATACGGACCACATTTACACATCCAAAAAAAATATGTAATCAATAAAATCTTGTATTTTATTGATAAGAATGCAAAAATATCAATCGTTGCGAAAATTCGGTCATTTTCGTGTTCGTTATAGCGTTTGACGTAATTATGTGAAAAACATAACCATACAACCGAACGATCCGACATCCACGACATTTTCGGGGAAAATCCAAGTTACATATGCCTTAACCCCTTTATAGAGCCTAAATATTAAGTTAAAAGGTTTTAAAAGTGAAAAAACGCGACTAAACAAGTCTAGGGGCCAAATCTACCAAGTTTCAAAAGTTAGTTTAAGGGTATGGCGGGGCGCGATAGACTAAGCCCAAACCCGTCGCGGGTAGCCAAACGTGCCTAGTAACAGAATTGTTGGCAGCCCCTTGTTTTTTCATGCCTTGGAGCCCAAGAACTCGTGTTCTCCAAGTTCTAACCTTCAATTGACACTTGTTTTGATCACCTTTGATCTTTGACACCTCATGAGACACGTGTGATGATCTTGTGGCTTCCAAATTGCTACAAATAGCAAGCAAATTTCACCATTTTTCCTTGCTCATTCGTTCTTTCTTTCTCCCATCTCTTTGGAGCTTGTTTCCAACTTTATGGAAGCCTCATACTGAGTTCTAAGACTTCCTAGAACACAAGTAAGTGTTCTTCCTTAGTCTTTTTCTTTATTTTAGCTTGTTATGTGCTAAAAGTCAAAAAGTTTGAATTTCTATTTGACTTTCGATTCTAACCTTAATTAGTCAAAGCAAAGTTCAATTGAAATTTGCAAGGTGATTGTAATCACGAAGGTTATAATCCCTTGTGATTTCACCTTCTGGTTACCACGTTTACTAGTTGAAGTGACGAGTCAAAATTTCGGTCAAAGATGCGCCTTATGTGCATTTTACGGCGAAACCATTTTCGGGTATAAAAACACCAAGTTTTGATACCAAATCTGTTTTATAACTTAGTTAGACATGTTTTAACATGTCTAACTCGTCACTTCAAGTTTAGTGCTTCTTTAGGGTCGTAAGTCGAGCGGTCTTGACCACCGCTTTGACTTTCGAATCCGACTCGTTCGGTCGATCTTAGGATCCGACCAAACACATATTTGTGATCATAATTATATAGGGAATAACCTACTGAGGTTATACCATATGGTCACGTCGTTTGATTAGTGTTATGATAAGTCGCTTCTATATTCTTACAAATGACCAAAATGCCATTTTTGCGCATAAATCAATTCTAAGCATATGTAACCAAAGTTTTGACATATTGTTGGTGCAGTCATCTGTCGTCTTCGTCTTATATCGAGTTCTCAGTTTCGGTGCAGATCTGAACCAGCATGACATCATCAATATGATATCACAAGTGACATCATATTGATGACATCACAAATTGTCATCATCACAAAATGAACATGAAGACTACTATGTCGTGAAAGTCAAGACTGAATGTTAGTCTCACATGAAGACAAAATTGTGAAGGTCCAATAAGATGCTTTTATTAGATGGTCCAATCATTTGAGAGGCTTCCGTTTGAAGTCAACCGTTTGAATTGTATTTCATTTGAGTAGTGGTTGTTTGAATAGTATAACCGTTTGAAAGGTGACCGTTTGAGCATGTTCAAACGGTAGGGTCTGCCTAGTATAAATAGGTTTCAAACGATCTCATTTGTAACATTCTAGTTTCCGACGCCGAGGTGCCGTCGAAGTGTCTTTGCACTGTAATATGTTACAAGATCAATAAAAGAGACAATTAATAGTGAATCCAAGCTAAACGAAGACCGAATCAATGTATTCCGCCTCTGATTCGGTCTGAGCACTCTTCTGATCGACTCATCAGGTCGTTTCACGATCCTACACATATAAACTGATGTTACAACGTTATCAAACATGTTTTGACATATAAGACTTATATCATAAGACATATTTAACCATCCGAACGTATATTTACGCAAATGACCCGTTAAAGTAGTGTGAACTACCTTAACGAGTCATAACGGGTCAAAAGTTAGGATCCTTTCAAAATCAAAATGTTAAGTTTATTAAACCATATCATACGAGTCCCAACACTCGTATGGTTTGTAAGACTTCATTCTATCTGATCTCCCGTTTATAATTTCGACACGCTAACATAAGTTATCCAACATATTAGGACACGTTTGAGCTTTGTTATTTCCATTTATTCAAGGACGCTTACGCAATCACAAGTGAGTATATAGTCCCCTCTTTTACGTTTCTAAATGTTTTGGGGTGATTCATATGTGCCTATTCACTAGTTTCATGATTTCGAAACTATATGATTGTACATACATAGTACTTTATCCTTTAACGATTTGAAACCGTTACCTATGGCTTAAATAATGATTTTCAAAAATTGTAAGACCCTTGTTGGTGCGTATTTGTATTCATGCCTAAAGTACATTCATTAACAATGATCAAGCCGATTGGTAGTGTGATATAGCGCTATAGGACTTGACACCTCATTCCCGCTTCCTAGGTTTGTTTGGAAGTTTGAGTACGGAATGTTAGAAACCAAGTTTACACCAAATAGATTCACCTTCGTGGTAAATCTATAATGTCAACCAAAGTATAGTTTGATATACTAAGCCCTTGTGTAATGGGGCGCTTTGGCCAAGCATGGCGCCCAAAAAACGCCCGGAACACCACCCCCCTAGGCGCCATGTTTCAGAAATTTGGGGGAGGCGCGAATATGTTCGCGGCGTGAGGGAGGAGTGAGGGAGGAAGGTTATTAAGCTTGGACCAATCAAAAAAAGGTTAATGTTTTTATAATTATTTAATAAAAACGAAAATTAATAATTAGGTATTGATGGGTAGGGGCTTTATGACTACGGGCTTAAATGCATAACGCCCCATAACGCCCACCCGCACACGTGGCGCGCCACATGTCGCATAACGCCCCTAAAAGGGCTTTATGACTACACATGGCCTAAGGTTTGAATGTATTACCAAACGACCACAATGTGTTATTACAAAATTTTTGCAAAGTTTTCCAATTAAGCCATAAAAATTAATCTTTTATTGATATGACACGAACCAAACTATATTTTGATATACTACCAAAGTATAGTTTGATATACTATCGATTCTCTTATTCACAAACCAAAGTATAGTTTGATATACTACCAATTGTGATATTTATAAACCAAAGTATAGTTTGGTATACTGCCGATTCTGTTATTCATAAACGAAAGTATATTTTGATATACTACCTATCCTAATATTTCAAAAACAAAGTATATTTTGCATATACTACAAATCCTATTTATCAAAAAGCAAATTATTATAGATATCAAACTTTTATCAAGGATTCATGGTTATTTTTGAAATTGTATAATCTTTTTCCTTTAATATCCAAAGCCATGAATCTAAATCACAAAACCTATGTTACTCACATGTATTTTTATGCCGATGTTTTATTTCCACATATGTTTCAGGTACTATTATGTGATGATTGTTAACGCATGCTACACATAGGATGGACTCGGGTCTTAGCTTGCCTTAAAACTTGAAAGACAATTGTTTGTATTTATTTGATTTCACAAAACAATGTAACACATTAATTCAACAAAAACAAAACTTTATATATCATATGTTGTGAAACAATTTCCTGTGACATGACTCCCTGATGTTTCCGTCACGGTTTGTTTTATTACGCGATTGAGGTATTACAGTTGTGGCAGTATTCCTGTGGAATCCACCTAACCCGGATTGCGAACCAGTGAACGCCCAACTCAAAATGACGAGATATATAATGTAGTAATAACATTGGTTGCGCTTAAAAAAATAAAAATAATAATAACATTAGTTGACAAAAAAATTAACAGAACGAGATAGAAAATGTAGTAATAACATTGGTTGCGGTTAAAAAAAATAAAAATAATAATAACTTTAGTTGATAAAAAAATTAACATTGAATTAGGTGAGCCTTTAGAGTAATTATATCTCTGAAAAACCATTCACTTTTCTAATATCGGAAAATGCTCACATATCCATCGAGTAGTGCTAATTAGACACACCAACTTTATAAAAATAAACAAATAATACACTTTTTTTAACGGCCAACAGAATCAATCCCGAGCACTCACAAGCTATCAAAAATATTTCTAAATTTTACGTACAGGTTGGCAAAAAAATCCGCTCCTTTTTGTGTAAGGTCTTTGATTTGTCGCTAGCTATTTGCTACCAATTTTTTATAAATAGTCGTTCAAAAAAAAACATGAACTTTAAATAAACCAAAGAAAAAAAAAACTTCATGATTCTGTAACAATGACAATCAGGCCAGAAAACATCATAGTACAAGAGTCTCCTGCAAAATAAGGGTGTTCATAGTTTGATTTATAGTTTCCTCGGAATGAAGCTTGATATGATTGTAAGGTAAGAAACTAATTGAATCTAATTTGAGATTCAATCTCTAGATTGATCAAGTAAATAAGGGATTGAAAAACCACAAATATTTAGTCCAATAGCAAACAATTCAGATTTACTTTAAACAAAGCCGGATTTAATTAGCATACAAGTTCTTAACAAATTAAATAAATGTAATCAACATTAGTCAAGTCGATGCCCTTATTAATTGTCACAGAATGGTTGCCGATGTAAATCTGGATGAGAAAGAGGGTCGATGATTTTGGAAACAAGGGTCTAGTTTGGAGTTCTCGGTAAAGGAAGTAAGAAAATGGTTGAAAGGAGCCGATGTGCTTGATGATAATAGTCGTTTTATGTGGTGCAAATGGATACCGAACAAGTGTAATATTTTCATGTGGAGGGCGAGTATGGACAGGATTCCAATTTCCAACACACTATGCTCTTCGACGAAGGAATATCTGTGTTGGAGATGGTATGTGTGTTTTTTTGTGGTGAAGCGGAAGAGACCTCGAATCATTTATTTTCGGCATGTAGATTGGTTGACGGAGTGTGGAATGCTATAGTTTCGTGGTGCAAGATACCGCCTATCTATGTGTTTTCGACTAATGATGTGCTTCAAATCGTTAAATATGCGGGGGGATCGAAGGCTAAGAAAGACATCTTATATGGCGTTATTATATTGGCATGTTGGCGAATATGGAAAGTTAGAAATGAGAAGATTTTTACAAGCAAAGAAACGAATGTGGCACAATAGTTTCGATGTTAAGTCGTTGGGATTTCTTTGGTTTAGAAGTAGATATAAAAAGGGGTCGGTAGAGTGAAAAGATTGGTGTCATTTTTATTTTCCTTTGATGTAAATTTTGGTTTCTCGGTTATCTCTAGCTTGGAGGTATCCGCTTAGTTTATTTAATGAAATTCACCTTCCAAAAAAAAAAAATATATAACGCTAAAAAGAACATGAGAAAACAACTCTATACATCAAAAGTTGTAATGATGATCAATATTATCAAAGTTTGTATTTGATAGATTAATATGTGTATAACAGTATAAGTGTATACGCGTTTGTGTGTGTTTGTATATACGTTTGTACGCATGTATGCACATGTATATACTATGCAAGCCTCGCAAAAGTTATTTTCAATGATTTTCCAGATTTATTGGTTTTCTCCTGATATAGCCTAGTGGAGATAGATATGATTGGATGGTTTTGCTGGTGGCACGATGATACTCCAACGGTCCGTCAGTGATCCTATTGCCATTAAAAAAAATCTAAAATGGCCAATCTTTAAGAAATCTAGCTATAGCTTTTACACATTTTAATAATAGAAATTAAACCAATGTAATATGATTTATGTAATGTTTCTTAAATGGAATAAGAGTCGTGGTTAAAAAAAGATCTTTGGCCTATTTTTAAGTAGTTTATAACATTCATATAAACCTTTCATTAAAATATACTATGTATATCATATAAAGTTTAAAGTCTTCTCATCAATTGAATATTGAATAGTTGATAATATATAAAATATAAACCAAAAGTTTACTATGAAGCACATGGAATGCACAAATCGTAATGTGATAATGATAAACACTTTACGTTTTACAGGTGATGATCCACCATAATTATTCCCACGGAGAATCAACTAAACTTCAAAATATTGCATGATGAATTTATGATCACTGAATCTAAAGCTTTCGGTGCCTATAATTCCTCAATCAATTCAAGAAGAGATTTGTGGTTTTAACATACAGAATATACATAATGTAAAAAGTGGAGCAATATTTTTATAAATTTTTTTCTCCTACTACTTAAGAATAATGTTTAATTTAATTGCAAAATATAAAAAAACTATTGTAGAGTTTTTATAATTACTATACTAGTGTAAAATCATGTTTTTTTTAATTCTGAGATAAAAATACGTGCTTAATAAGATTGGAAAAATAATACCCTTCTTTACTTCTTACATTAAGGATATTTCGTATGTTAAAACTCATTTATACAATAACTTAACCCTATACTGAATATAATACAGTTAATTATGGTTTTGACATGCAAGATGGCAAAAATCTTGGTTTCAACATTTAGAATTTTTTTTTTTTTTTTTTTTTTTTTTTTTTTTTTGCATACAACCTTTTGTGGTTTCCATTTAGTGCTTAAGAATAATGCAATTACATTCTATTGCTAAATAAAAAAAAAGCAGAACACACTATAACACAAAGAACATCAAACTAAAACACAATTTAAAAAACATAATGGACTAAAACACAATAAACTGTGACTGTGTTACACAATTAACTAAAACACAATGAATTTTTGTGTTGTATAAAAACGCAATAATAGAAAACACAATCAAATGTGCTTTATCACTTTGTTACAAAACGCAGTGAACTAAAACACAATAATATGTGTCTTATCATTGTGAAAAAAAACACAATTAAAAAACGCAATAGACTAAAACACAATAAAGTAGTGTTTTTTTATAAAACGCAATGAACTAAAACACAATAAAATGTGTTTTATCATCGTGTTATAAAACACAATTAAAAAACGCAATGGACTAAAACACAATGATTCGGTGTGTTTTATAAAACCCAATACAAAAACCCAATGAACTAAAACTACAAAAAAAAAAAAAAAAAAAAAACAAAAAACCATAAAAATCAAAATTAAAACACAAAATCATCAAACAATTCACCCATCAGAATCAAAATTTATAACAACTCGCTCACATTATCACTTACATCCCCCACTGAAACAAATCAATCAATCAAACCCCAATTTTATCACAACCGGTTCAAAATCAGACAAAATTACACAGATTTAATCCAATGGATTAAGGATTTCTAGGTTCATACGATTTATGGGATATTTAGTTTAAGTAATGAAAATGATTTGAAAGTCAAAAGATATATATAAATATAAACTTCAACAACTCATATTTTAATATAATATATATTTTACTCTGAAAATAAAAATATAGTATATCCATATTCAATTAAGTATAGCATACATTTATCAAAATATATATATATATATATATATATATATATATATATATATATATATATAATTTTGGCTAAGAATACATGTAAATAATAAATTAGTCCAAACTTATAGGTTCATAAAATAGGCTTGGTTACAAGTATATCTAATACAAACCACTATATTTTAAAGGCGAATATTATAGTTTATAAATTATGACAAAATTACTTATTTAATTAATCTAAATAATATGTAAGACTAAATATGGTGTCAAATTATATATAATAGTGTTTGTATAGCATATAATAGTCTATAATTTTTCTAAAAATATAAGTGTGTGTACATTGTCCAATTCATCCAAAAATTACTTATGTCTAAAATGTGTTTAATTTTTTTTAATTTAATCAATAACCTAAGAACTAATACTAGTTTGGTTTAGTCTATGGTTAAACATAGCATGTCTGGATTGCCTAATATTTAAAGGCATTAATATAGATTAACAACATATAAGTTCTAGTATTTTATATATATTGCATAAGACATATGATTTAATATAGTATAGTCTAAATTTAAATTTGTAAAATTAATATTTCTATAATTTTCAATAATAATATGAAAATTTAATATATTAATAGTCTAAAATGAATAACATGAATTTCTAGTATAATTATTCTAACAAAATATAAAGATTAATATCTAGATTATAATAAAATAATTCTTATAAAAATAAGCAAACATGATAAACATTATAACTAATATAAATACATCATCACATACGTCTAAGATCATCATGGAATAGGTTAATTAGATTAATTTATGAAAATATAGAAATCCCGAAAAATGCAAAGAACCCTAGAATCATGTAATTCTAATTGAACTACAATTACCTTCTATCAACAGAAATTGATAAAGGGTTTTTGTAAAGAATGAAAAATGAAGTGAAATGGACTCAAGAATTGCCTCAGATGATTTAGAATTAAATTCGAATTGGAAGAAAGAATATTTGAGCCCTAGAACTTGATCTTCAAAAATTGGCAAATGAATTGAAGGAATGGGGTGGGGGTTTTTTAAGCAGAGAACTTAGAAACAGTAAGAGAAAAACGTTTGGGGTTTCAATTCTATAATGTCTACATACATTGGGAACGAACTGGTAACTGAAATCATCATCATCATCATTATCATCATTATCATCATACTCAGTAAATCCTACCAATAGCAAAGCTAAGGTAGGGTCTGAGGAGGGTATATGTAGACAACCTTACCTCTACCCCGTAGGAATAGAGAAGCTGCTTCTAGTGAGACCGCCCCCCTCCGGCTCGAGAACTAGTAACTGAATACAAGCATAAAATCGAGATTAATGGTGAGTTATGGATGCAAATTTACCCAAAACGCGAAATGCACCAGATCTATTTTATGGGTTATTGCGCGTCGCGTGGGGTTCCATTAGATCCTCTACGTGGCACGGGGTGGGGGGGGGGGAGCTTAACCAGGTCAAAGCTAGCTTCATCGCGCGTAGCGTGAGAGCCAACTGAGGTTTTCAGAAACATTGTTTACTTGTCATTTTTAGTCCCTCGGGTTTGGGTTAGTCTGAAAAGGCATTGTTTAGGAATAAATAAACGAATATACATGATAAAATAACGCGTATAAGACATGTATAAATTAGAATTAGTAATTGTAACAATATAAATCTCAAAATGAATAACAAAACATAGAATATTCAACATTCATTTCTTAGACAAAGATTGAATTATAATAGATGCGAATATAAGTCGGGTTACAAAATATGGATAATCCGAGAGTGTGAAATAAACAGTCTCCCGAAACTAAACAGTCATCATCATCGACAAAGCAACATTAAACACACAAAATCCAACAACTTTAAAAGACGCATGTGAACGCACGATAAAACACAAAAACCCTGACAAAACAACATCAAATCCAGACGAACCGTCTAAAGCAATGGGTAAACCAAAAGCCCAACAGAAACAATAGTAGTCCAAAAACAGACCGTATGTTGGTGCACTACGTCTGTCGACTACGTCTTACATCGAGTCTTAGTGTTGTATAGATTAGACATGGCACGAAAACCAAGAAATGTGTGTTAGAGTTAGTTTCGCTTATGTGTAATTCATATAGGTCCGCTTATATGTCAAGAAGTTAGGTCCGCTTATTAGTCATTGATGTAGGTCCGCTTATACGGACATGACCGTATAAGCGAAACCTGTTGGCCTATATAAAGGGTCATTCAAGCGAACCTAGTAGGTGTGTTAAAGGTGTATTTCTTCCGGTTAGCCACGAAGTGCTGCCGAAGTGCTGTCAGAGTCTGTAAACGTTATCAAGATCAATATAACAGCAATTATAAGTGAATCCGGCTGAAATTGCACCAAATCATTAGTTTCCGCCTCTTGATTTGGATAGGAATTCTTCTGATCGACTCAAACAGGGCCGAACACAATCCTACAAGTGGTATCAGAGCTCAGGAGGAGGAGTTCTTGCCATTTCAGCTGCATTTCATCTGTTTTTCTACACTATCTTCAAATTTTCAAAATTTTATCGGTCGAAATTGTCTCAAAATTTCACAGAGTGTGCGCAATTGAATATTAACAAACCCTGGAAAGTTTCAGACCAAAATACAGACAAAAAATAAACGAAATGATCTTCGAACTTGGTTCCGCTTTTACAGACATTTGATAGTTTCGCTTATTTGGACAGTTAGATTCGCTTCAGTGTCACCTAAACTGATAGTTCCGCTCCAAAATGCATTAGTAATTCCGCTTTTGTGTTCATCACAGGTCCGCTTCAAAGTCACTTAATTGTAGTTCCACTCAAGAGATCTGATGTGCGTGAAGTGTGTTATATTTTTGATGAGTATTTAAGCCCCTTTTTACACTTTTAGCCAAGTTTTAAATTTATAAATCACGATATTCACTAACACTAAACACACATATGGGCAAGTGCACCCATCGTGGACGTAGTATAGTGTTGGTAAGATACCGAGGTCGTCCAAGGACACAAGAGCTTTTAATACCGGTTTATCCTCAACGTCTAATCAAATCAAAAAGTTAGAAAAATGTTTTAAACTAAGAAAAGTAAAAACTAACTAAATGCTGAAAATAAAAATAAAATAAAAAACAGATAGACAAGATGAATCACTTGGATCCGACACGTGTATTAGTATAACCTTTGATTATTTTCGCACTTTTGCACTTGTTTAAGAGATTATCTTAGTTATTGTAGTAGGCCCCTCTTTTGAAGGCGACGTTACCCTCAACCCAGTAGTTTGAGTCAGCAAGGATACAATCCTAAAGGGTCGGATTATTGAAAGATAATGAATTAAGTTATTAATGCAAATTATGGTAGGCCCCGCTTTTGGCGGTGACGTTACCCTCGGCTAAGTAGTCTGAGTCAGCAGGGATACAGTCCTAAATAGCCGGGTTATAGTATTAATAGTAGTTAACTTATGAGGGGGTCAAAGAGTTTGGATCCCCGCCATCCAATACCTATGGGCATTGAAGGAGATCCTACTAAATTTGACCCAGGTCCCAAGCAGGACCTCTAAACGCTGAACAAGGGCAAGACCCTTACCAAACCGTTCCCTTAACCCCCGACCAGGTAGCCAACATATCTCCATATAGACCGTGGAGATATGAATGGTGAAAATCTTTTATTTTATATAGACAGTAAAATAATGCCAAGACACCACGGACAAACGATAAGGAAAGATCACCTTCAACATAAGTAACTAGTTATTAAAGTCATTAATACAAAACCAAATAAAAAGTGCAAAAGATTAAAAATAAAAAGTATTATACTAAACACTTGTCTTCACCAAGTGATGTAAGAGACTTAGGCAAACATGGCCTTGATTGTCAAGAACTCTTACGATCAATCTTGGATCCCGAGACGACTCACACACTCTACGATGGACAATGGATGATGGTGGTGGATGATGGTGTTATGGTGGTGGTGGGTGGTGGATGAGGTGTGAGAGAGGTGGTGTGCCAAGGGATGAGGGAGAATGAAGCCAAGCTCCTCTATTTATAGGCTGAACAGAAGGCTGGACACGGCCCCGTGTCCGCTGGACACGGCCCCGTGCCCGTCTGACATTCTCTCACTTCATTATTTGTAATTGCGAATTACAATTAATGCGCCTGCTGTACTTTCACCACGCCCCCGTGCTCGCTGGACATGGCCCCGTGGTGGGCAATGGAAGCTTCTACTGGTTTGTCTTTTATGCTGCTTCCTGGGCACGCCCCCGTGTTTGCTGGACACGGGGCGTGTTCAGACTCTGTTTCTTCTCTTTTGCCTTGGGAGGTGCCGTTGAGGGTCCGGGCAGTCCACTTTTGTTCCTTTTCTTGTATTTTATGGTAGAATTAGTTGTCTTTTTGCTTCTTTTGTGATTTTGAGCTCATTTCATCCTGAAAATACAAAAGGAAGACAAAAACACTCTTTTTCCAACATTAGTACTTAAAAAGGGTTAGTTTTATGCCTTAATTGATGTGATTTATATGTTGCATTTTACACACATCAAATACCCCCACACTTGAACTTTTGCTTGTCCTCAAGCAAAACTCTTTAAATGTGGCTTACACTCCCAAATGGAATAGGTAGAAGAGAAGTTTTTTAGCTTGTCCTAGAGTGTCGGGAATCCAAGGTTTTTATAGGTTTTATTTTTATTTATTTACAATCCTATTCGTTATGATTTATTTTGAACGTTTCATAAGATGAATTACTTATTTAGGCATAGCATGCCTTATTAAAATTCCATTTATATACAAGTTCACATACCTCACGGGAGATCACTCAACACTCGGCCGAAGGTGT
Organism: Helianthus annuus; assembly: GCF_002127325.2. Classification (NCBI taxonomy): domain Eukaryota; kingdom Viridiplantae; phylum Streptophyta; class Magnoliopsida; order Asterales; family Asteraceae; genus Helianthus; species Helianthus annuus. Next base: position 132,427,923 of record NC_035438.2, on the reverse strand, counting down.
ATATTTTAGTGAATCACTCGAGAGCGGCACGGAACTTACGTCTTCCATAGGCTTGCCAAGCAATCAATCCTCCTCCTTTTTAACTTTTTACCTTTGTAAATATCAAGAGGACTTTTTGGGTGAAGGCTTGGGTTTAAAGGTGGGTGGTTGGTTAGTGGTTAGTAAAAAGGGCGAAAATCGTAACAAACGTCGGTTTTCGTGAAGTACCTTGTTTTTAGTGACTTTTTATTTTGAAGTATTTCTCCAAACAAGCTTTTATAGCTTTTGTTTGTTTTTGACTTCATCAATATTTTTTTTTTTTTTTCAATCGTCACATAAAAAGGTGAGTTTACGACAAAGCGAACTTGTTACTAAAAAAAAATAAATAAAAAGGTTTTTTGGTGGGTAAAAAGAGTTTTGGGGTAATGAAATGAAAGGTTTAGGCTCAAAGGGGCTATCTAGGAGGATTTTGGGTAGGTAAAAAAAAATGAAAAATAATGGTTTTGAAAGAAAAATGGTTAGTCCTAATGCCTCCATCATTTACTTACTTGGGTTTAAGTTGGTAAGGACCGGGAATGTATCGTCGTGGCAAGTTCTAGATTTGTAAGGACCGAGCGGCTATTCACACAAGAAACGAAAAATGAGCATTTAATCTAAATATGTGTATTTTTGTGCTCAATAAAGGCTCAAAGCTCACTTTTGTGGGAATGGGTTTTTAATGTGACCAAGCATATATAATCGAATTTTTAACTCGACTTGTTATACCGTTTCATAATTTTCTTATGTTGGTTCTTTTTTTATCATGACGCTATCGGTTGTAAACTTGTAAAAATATAACCTTTTTAGAACTTGTTATTCCCAACTTAAACTAAGACAAGTAAATAAAAAAATGAAAAAGTTTTTTGAAAAAAAATTTGGGGTGTTTAGCGGTTCCAAATAGAGTTTTGTGTAAGGCTTGTGTTTAGGATTTTGCAAAATTTCAAGGGTTTTAGCATCCCCCCCCCCCCACACTTAAATTACACATTGTCCTCAATGTGTCCAAAAATAATGTTTTTGGTTGATTAGAATGTATAAACGTGGGTTAAAAAGCAAAGATTTATGTTACTGGCATCCTAGACACGACCCCGTGTTCACCGGGCATGGCCCCGTGGTCAAGTGCCAGTAACAAAAATTACAGAATTGAAACAGAAGCCTGGACACGGGGGCGTGTCCGCTGAACACGGCCCGTGTCCAGTTACCTGAACTGGGTGATTTTCTGCAGGGGCTCAGCACGGGGCCGTGTTGGTTGGGCACGGCCCGTGTTGAGCCTTCTGTGATGGAGATTTTTGTCGGGTTGCTCTGTTCTTCGTGCATGGTTCCATTTTTCTCGTTCCCCTTTTCATCCATTACCACCATGAGTGTGTTTTATACTCACGACAACCATTAATCATAAAAACCATCATAGCATTGCAAATCATAGGGAGACATTACATTAAGTTAGCTAAATAACTAGGGGATACATAAGGTTATCATAAGGGTTCTACTTATTTAAGAAAATTTCGGGAATAGCTTCCCGATGTAGTAACTCTCTCTAGCCGATGGCTCCTCGGTTGTCGTTTAAAGCCATTCTTCTATCTCCCTTGGGAGGTAAAAGGTAGCTTCATTCTCTTCGGTGTCTCGAGGAGGAACGCTCACCGGGACTCCTTGCACCACCCTTGGTTGAGGTACTTGGTGCATGGCGTGCCATTCTGCTGGAATGATGACCTCGGGTACTACATTCCACGCCCTTTGGGTTATCACCGGGACCAAAGGCGGGGAAGCGAGAAGGTTTAATCTCTGGTGTAGGAGATTTACTTCTCGTAGGCAGCCCTCCAAACCTACCGTCAGATGATTAATACGATCCACTAAAGCTTCTTCTACTCCCGTCATCTCGTCTATGGCTTCCCTCAAAGCGTAAACGTAGTTTACTAGGGAATCCTCTGCCGTAGACGACCTCCTTCCATTTCGGTTATTTCTCGAAGATGTTCCGCTGTTTCTGCTGGCCATTTTCTGCGAAATAATCCGAAGATAACTAAACTTTTTTGCAAAACAGTACCTCGAACACGGCCCCGTGCTCAGTGAGCATGGCCCCGTGTTCAGCTATCTGCAGGATTTTTGTCTAACGACTCCAGGTTTTTAAATTATTTTAATACACTTTTATTGTGTTTTAAGCTTAGATAATTTAAAACAAAGTTATAGAACTAACTTTAGACAAGAATCCGTAGCAAAAACTCCTACAAACCTTTCATAGAAGGTTGGAATCATGGGTTTCCAAGCTTCCATGGAGGTAAGGTTTGAAAAATTTTTGGAAGAAGGAGAAATGAACAAAAGTGGAAAAGACAAGATGGTCCTTAGGAACCTTCTTTTAGCATTTACCTAGGATGGTATATGTGAAGATCCCAGGAATCTCTGCTTGGTGAAGTGGTCAAAAATGAGCAGGATTCAGGCTGCATTTAAAGAAAACGACAGCACACTGGACACGGCCCCGTGTCCGCTGGACACGGCCCCGTGTGCAGAGAAAATCCTGACACATTTTGTCCGTATTCTGACAGAATCAGCAGAGAATCTTCTGAGTGAACACGGGGGCGTGTTGACCGGGCACGGCCCCGTGTCGGCAGGCTGTTTTATGGAGTTTTGTTTCTTACTAAGGAGCTAATCTATATCGGGTGGCTCTTGACTTGTTGGAACAACCCCAAAGTGCCTAAGATACCTTAATTGTCCTATACTAAGGCGAGAACGCAAGAGGTTGTCGGTGAGGGTAATTCCTATTTTCATTCTAGGTGGACAAGTCCAACCCTTTCCCGGGCTCTCGTTAAAGAAGGTGTATGCCGAATCGCTCAGGTCTATGTATGCATCGAACGAAGTCGATAGGGAGTCCTTCACGGCACAATCGGCACAGGGACGACTATCGTCCGCGTCTTTTCTAGGCAAGAAGGTATTTTCGGGAGCAACGAGGTTGTCGGAATGCGGTTCCAACATTTCCTCATGGTCATCATCTTGGGATGGATCTAAAAAATCCTTCCTGAGTTCTTTTGACCAATTGAGAAGTAGTTCTTCTAGTTGAAATAACTCGTCAAGGAGCATTTCTCCTAGAATATCTGGCTGGGCGCATTCGAGGGAGAAATAGTGCTTATTTTTACTTTCGCCCCTCTTAAGGTTACAAGGAATCGGTGGGTCTATATAGTGGGGCCTATAAGTGAGGAAAAAACATTTTAATTCCTCATGTTCGCCTCCACATATTTGACACCACAAACCATAAGAGTGCCGAAAGTAAAAAGAATTGCTATTACTCATGTTTGTGTCAGAAATTACCAACCGCCGGGATCTAACGGTTCTGTTTTCAGCAACTGAATCTTGGGCACGGGGGCGTGTTGAGTGGACACGGCCCCGTGTTCAGCCTACTGTCTGACTTAAAACAGGATTGCCAGTTCCAATGATTGAGCACGGGGCGTGTTAAGCGGGCACGACCCCGTGTTGAGCTCTGCAGAAGCTAAAAATCTAAGAAAAAATCTAAAAAAATCAAAGAAAAATGAAAATATGATTAGGCCGTTGATTCCTAACTTTCTTAAAATCCTTGTGTCCCCGGCAGCGGCGCCAAAAACTTGATGTGCGTGAAGTGTGTTATATTTTTGATGAGTATTTAAGCCCCTTTTTACACTTTTAGCCAAGTTTTAAATTTATAAAACACGATATTCACTAACACTAAACACACATATGGGCAAGTGCACCCATCGTGGACGTAGTATAGTGTTGGTAAGATACCGAGGTCGTCCAAGGACACAAGAGCTTTTAATACCGGTTTATCCTCAACGTCTAATCAAATCAAAAAGTTAGAAAAATGTTTTAAACTAAGAAAAGTAAAAACTAACTAAATGCTGAAAATAAAAATAAAATAAAAAACAGATAGACAAGACGAATCACTTGGATCCGACACGTGTATTAGTATAACCTTTGATTATTTTCGCACTTTTGCACCTGTTTAAGAGATTATCTTAGTTATTGTAGTAGGCCCCTCTTTTGAAGGCGACGTTACCCTCAACCCAGTAGTTTGAGTCAGCAAGGATACAATCCTAAAGGGTCGGATTATTGAAAGATAATGAATTAAGTTATTAATGCAAATTATGGTAGGCCCCGCTTTTGGCGGTGACGTTACCCTCGGCTAAGTAGTCTGAGTCAGCAGGGATACAGTCCTAAATAGCCGGGTTATAGTATTAATAGTAGTTAACTTATGAGGGGGTCAAAGAGTTTGGATCCCCGCCATCCAATACCTATGGGCATTGAAGGAGATCCTACTAAATTTGACCCAGGTCCCAAGCAGGACCTCTAAACGCTGAACAAGGGCAAGACCCTTACCAAACCGTTCCCTTAACCCCCGACCAGGTAGCCAACATATCTCCATATAGACCGTGGAGATATGAATGGTGAAAATCTTTTATTTTATATAGACAGTAAAATAATGCCAAGACACCACGGACAAACGATAAGGAAAGATCACCTTCAACATAAGTAACTAGTTATTAAAGTCATTAATACAAAACCAAATAAAAAGTGCAAAAGATTAAAAATAAAAAGTATTATACTAAACACTTGTCTTCACCAAGTGATGTAAGAGACTTAGGCAAACATGGCCTTGATTGTCAAGAACTCTTACGATCAATCTTGGATCCCGAGACGACTCACACACTCTACGATGGACAATGGATGATGGTGGTGGATGATGGTGTTATGGTGGTGGTGGGTGGTGGATGAGGTGTGAGAGAGGTGGTGTGCCAAGGGATGAGGGAGAATGAAGCCAAGCTCCTCTATTTATAGGCTGAACAGAAGGCTGGACACGGCCCCGTGTCCGCTGGACACGGCCCCGTGCCCGTCTGACATTCTCTCACTTCATTAATTGTAATTGCGAATTACAATTAATGCGCCTGCTGTACTTTCACCACGCCCCCGTGCTCGCTGGACACGGCCCCGTGGTGGGCAATGGAAGCTTCTACTGGTTTGTCTTTTATGCTGCTTCCTGGGCACGCCCCCGTGTTTGCTGGACACGGGGCGTGTTCAGACTCTGTTTCTTCTCTTTTGCCTTGGGAGGTGCCGTTGAGGGTCCGGGCAGTCCACTTTTGTTCCTTTTCTTGTATTTTATGGTAGAATTAGTTGTCTTTTTGCTTCTTTTGTGATTTTGAGCTCATTTCATCCTGAAAATACAAAAGGAAGACAAAAACACTCTTTTTCCAACATTAGTACTTAAAAAGGGTTAGTTTTATGCCTTAATTGATGTGATTTATATGTTGCATTTTACACACATCAAGATCCCCTTGAACAGACATCAGGTAGATCCACTTGAATAGACATCAGGTAGATCCGCTTGAACAGACAACTTGTAGTTCCGCTCGTGTGACAATTTTGTGGTTCGCTTATTTGGTTAAACTTGGTTCCGCTCATCTGTTCAAACAAAGGTTCCGCTCCAAGGAACAAGCAGTAGATTCGCTTATAGTGACAGATAGTGTTTCGCTTAAAAGAACATATTGCCTAAACTTGGAAATTTTGTGAATTTTTTAACCTTGACAAATGGACAACGACTTTTATAACACCTTTGCTAGCCCGATCTCAATTACACAGAATGCTTTGATTGATAATGAAACCGGAACGTCTCAGAAACCACCTAAACTCATGGATATTGATGATTATAACGTGTGGTCTGAACGATTTGGAAACTGGGTCGAGGCTTATCACCTAGATGCGTGGGAACACACTGAAGAGCCATATGTTAGACCCACGACAAATGGTGTGCAATTAACAATTCGAGAAATGAGTACGGAGGATAAAAAGAAATACAGGGACGAGAAACTGATAGTGAGTCTACTTCAGCAAGCGATAAAAGAAGATATCCTGATACTGCTTCAACATGATGGAACTGCTTACTCAATCTGGACAGAATTAGAAGCAAAATTTGTTGGAAGTGATGATATGCTTAAAAACAAAATGTCTCTCATGAAGAAAGAATTCGATTTATTCCATGGTTTGAAAACTAAAAACACAAAGCAGATAATTGATAGATATTGAAACTTGGTAAGAAATATGACAAAACTTGGTATTAAGAAAGATACTGATGAATTGATTGAAAAAATTATAGATGCGCTACCACATGAAACATGGGGAACATTTCTGATGATGCTGAGATCCAACAGAAAAGATTACATGAATATGACATTGGGAGATTTCATCAAACACCTGGAAGCTCAAGAGATGGAGCAAAGGAAGATTGCCAGGATGAAGAATTACGATGGAGAACAGGATATCAGCTTGTACTACAAGAGTGGTGCTACTGGATCAACAAATCATTCTCCGAAAATCGAAACTGCTTTCAGAGTTAAAGATTCTTCTGAAAAGAAATCATCCCAAGGATCAAGCACCACAAGATTTTCATCATTTGATCCAAACATTTCTGTAACAAAGAATGGAAGAAAACTTCAGTGCAATATTGTTCTTAGTCTTGAAATGATCAAGATTACACTGAAGAGATTGCTAAAAATCAAATGTCTTTGTTGGGAATGGTTCTTGAGTCTTATAGTAGTTTTGTGGCCGGAAAGATCGGTAATCCAATGCTCACGAAAGAGGATTACAATCAAACTGATGCGGAGGAGATGGAATTAATGGAAATAAAATGGTGCATGGCTAGTGTGATGAGACGAGCTGAAAAGTTTAAACAAATTACGGGAAGAGATGATTTCCGTAATGCAAATGTTTCAACTTTAGGCTTTGATAAATCTAAAATTACGTGTTTTCGTTGCAGGAAAAAGGGGCATTTCAAAAGGGAGTGCAAAAATCGTGAAGCTACTGGTGCCCAGAATCCTTTGGGAAACAACGATTATCACAAAAAGGCAATTTATCATCAAGTCACACCACCAGCACAGCATCAGGCACAAACTGCACATGGGAGAGATGTGATTGATAGTTCAAAAAGAGCATGTCTAAGCAAATATGAAAATTTTTCATGGGATAAATATATTCCAACAAACAGCAAAGTGTGTTTGGCAGAACAAAATAATGAAAAGTTGGCTGAAGGTTTCTGCTGGGATGATTTTTGCTCAGATCAAGATCTCATGGCCAAAGAGATGTCCAAAAACACTTCAAATGTTAATGCTTTCATTGCTAATGCCTATGATTTGAAATGTGTAGAAAGAAGCAGAAAAGTCATAGAAGCTGCTAAAGCAAGACGGAGAAAGCTTGAAGAAGAAGAAGAAGAGGAAGAGAGATTAAAAGCTGAAGCTGAAGCTGAGAGAAAGAGAAGAGCTGAGTTTTTACGATCAAACAGAAAAGTCAAAGAGGTTCCTGAATTTGAAGTTAAAGTTGATGTAGGACCAGTCAAAATTCCTGAAAAGTGCATGAATTGTGATTGTTTAATCAAGCAGAACAATGAGTTGTTGCATAATATAAACAGATTGAAAGAATCCTATGATACAATGAACAGAGAAATCAACAAGTATACGGATTCGAGTGGTGAACAAGCTGTGGCAATGAATACACTGAAGATAGCGTACCTGAGACAGCTTGATGATGCTAATTTTCATATAAAGAAATGTGCTGATCTGGAGTTGGAGTTAGCAACACAAAAGATAGAAACTGATAAAGTTAAAAAATTATTAGAAAGTTACTCATGTTTTACTTTTGTTGTTGACAGGATTTATCCGGTTGTGGAGAATTTGAAGACGTTTGAAGAAGTGAAGACGTCCGATGAAAAGAAATCTGTGACAAAAGACGAAGAAAAAGTGAAGACTTCTGGTAAGAAATCAAGTGTGGTCTACAATAGATGTCCGCCCCCGGTCGAAAATGGATATTCACCTCGAAATCCAAATTCCGAGAGAGTCGAAAAAGCAATAAACTTAGAATGGGAGTCTGGACCATCGGATAACTTGCCAGAAAATATTGATGTCACATACACGTCATCCGATACTGATCATGAGTCAAAGTTGATAAAAAGTGTGGTCGATGAGGTGTTAGATAAAGATGACAGTGAGGAGTCCAAACCCGAGTCAAATCTGGGTCGAATGCGTCAAAGCCAACATTCAAAAAGGACAAACGGGTTTATGATAAAGAGATTTTGATGTCAAAATCTATTTTGAATGACGAATCATTCAAAGTAGCATACACTTTGAAAGATTCTGACAAATTATATTCTGATGAAGCTTTTCCAATAAGAAGTGTCAGACTTGAAATGATTCAAAAGGTTTTCAAAATAACAGAAATTAATATTTCTGAAATAAAAGATTTAAATCTTATCGGAAAATCTAAACAATACACTTCAAGAGATCAACAAAGAATTAACAAGAAAATGGGTTACAATTGTGGTTATAGTTTCCAAAAGAAACCAAACCATAATCGTAATTTCAAAAAGAAAGGATTAGGTTTTGTACCACCGAAAAACTATAAAAATGAAAAAATGTATAAACCAAAAACTATGTTTGTTTCAGGGAAAACGTCAGAAGCTGTGAAAGAACAATCATTCAGAAAGCAGACAAATCAGGAATTCCTTGCCAAGAAGCAAGAAGAACTGAAGAAGAATGATGTTCCAAAGAAGATTGAAAAGAGAACCTGTTTTCAGTGTAAAACTGTTGGTCATGTTGCGAAAAATTGTCCAAAGACATTCAAGCCAAAACAGGAAGTCTCTGGTAAAATGAAAGAAAAGGTTGTCGAGAAAACTGAACTTTCAACCCGGAAGTTTACTGGCTTTGAAAATTCAACTTTTGAAAAAGGGGAGTGTTCAAAGAGTGCTTCAAGAAGAAAAGAAAATGTAATAAATCAAAAATGGGTTGTGAAAGGTTCAGGTAACAATTCTGGTGATGAATCTGATTCCACAAAATCAGAGGAGCCACGTGTTGAGAAAAAGGTTGATAGAAAAGTTCCAACTATGAACGATGAAAATTTTCCACCTTTGCGTGCTGAAAATTTTATGAAGAAAGTTGGAAAAGTTGAAATTTCAAATCAATTTTATTCTGACAAGAAGAAATTTGATGTTGAAAAGACTTTCAACGGAAATGTGAAACACATTTTTGGCAAAATGGTCAATGGTAAAGCCAAAGGTGTTAAAGAATTTTATGCTGCCAAAAGAGGGGTTCACAAGTCCGTTAAAAGTAAAGATGAAGAAAATGTTGTTACACCCAAGGAAGGTTAGGCTTGGGTGGATATATTTTTCAAAGAATAAAAACCTGACTTGCCGGAGATCCCAAGTTGGTAATTGTGGATCAGGAATCGGCATCATTCTTTATCATGTTTGTATAATGTGTTTGATAAGTTTTTGCAGGACTTGCCGGAACTCCCAAGTTTGTAAGCGAGGAGTAGGAATCGGCACCTTGAGAATTCAACCAACAGATAGTAATTGGTTGAAAAACAGGTTTGAAGATTTGTTTGTGCATATCTGCATATGGTGAATCAAGGACATTAATTTGTTCTTGAATTTTTACTACAAGTGGTTGAAAGATAATATGATGAACCACATCCCCGAATTTGTTAATTGACAAATCTACAAGTGGTAAATTCCATCAAACTTATTTTTCGAAAAAAAACCATTTTGATTGAAACAAACTTAAGTGTTTTGAAATCATTATGGGAAAATAGTTTGTTGTGAGGGGGAGTTCTGATTGTTTAAGCCAAACGGATGGAGAATTGAGGTGATTCGATATCAGTTGTCATATTCTGTACAGTTTGTTTTCAATTTTCTTTAGATGTATTTGAATTTTAGGGGGAGTAAGAAATTTTAGAAAATCCAAAAACATCAGAAAATTTGAAAAAGCCAAAAACATGAAAAATTTAAAAATGAGTTTTGGTTGCATATAAGAGCAAATGATAGTACATCAGTGGACTATCACAGCATGCTAAAGAAATGTAAAATCACAATGTGATAAACAATCTTAGTGTGGATGTGTCAGTAGGTTTTCGCACATTTAGTAAACTATAAAGAGATATAAACCTAAATTTCAAACTTGCTTATTCTGTGGGGTAACAAAACTGCTTGGATATATAGGTAACCCTGAAATCTTGTTTGAAAGGTCCCTTATTCTGAGATACTAGGTCTTTATACTCAGTGATATCTGGGGTATTATCCTGGGACTTCTGCTATATGGAAGTACTGACCTAGTCCCCGGATAATGCTTTTTGCAAAAAGCTTTGAATATAAGCTCGCCCTCAGCATGCTGATGAAACAATAAAATTGATAGTCGCTGCTGTTGTAATTAAAAGATCCTCTAAAGGGGACACACCGAAAGTCGAAGCCGTCATCTCTCTGCGTATACGGAAGTATCGACCTGAGCTCTCACGGCCCTCGCACATAACCCTTACAGATATCAACTGTGGTATACTCACCTGTAAGACTGAATATTGGGATCTGGATACAGGAGTATATTCAAATAGTGGGACACACGGATAAGTTTAAGTAATTAAGACACTAATTGCGTATCTCGAAACAGTTGAAATTTGTGTGAAAATTTAAGTGGACAAACATACTGACAATCTAGGTAAATTGTTTAGAACTTAAAATGAAATAAAGCTTAACGGTGTTGATGATATGTCTTAGAAACTGATATGATCCTCTTGCACGAACTCACAAAAATATTGTCTGTAAATATTTCATTTCTGCATTGTTTCGTGTTTTTACAAGTGGTGTTAGTTACTTTCTTCCAGATAATCCAAAAAGATTTTAGTGTGTTTTAGCATAAATTTTTGTAAAATCCAAAAAGATTTTCGACAACTGGTGTTGAGAAGCTGATTTTCGAAGTTCAAAGTGCTAAACATGAAGAACAAGTTTGGGAGAGTGTATTTGATGTTGTTAAGTTTGTTTGAAAAGAGCCAGTAAAAGATCTTGAATGTAAAATTATTTCTGGAAATTCTTGCAAAAGTTTCTAAAAGTTTGAAAGTTTAATCTTTAAAGAAACTTATGTGAAGGTAGAGATTATGCAGGTAAATGTGTGCCAGGTGACTATTCTGTGATGGAATAGAGCCAGGTATTGATCTTGAAGATAAATTCTGAAGCTGTGAATTCCAGACTACGATCCCAGCAGATTGAGAGGGGGAGTCTGAAGACACCGTGTCAACATCCGAGAGAGAGAGGAGTTTGTTGATAATGAAGATAGAGTTTGCGGATTCTTGCAATGTTAAATTCTTCAGAGGAAGATTGAAGACTGATAAAGACTGTAGGTTGACAATCGAAGACTCGAAGACTCCGTCAATATCCGAGGGGGAGTCTGTTGGTGCACTACGTCTGTCGACTACGTCTTACATCGAGTCTTAGTGTTGTATAGATTAGACATGGCACGAAAACCAAGAAATGTGTGTTAGAGTTAGTTTCGCTTATGTGTAATTCATATAGGTCCGCTTATATGTCAAGAAGTTAGGTCCGCTTATTAGTCATTGATGTAGGTCCTCTTATACGGACATGACCGTATAAGCGAAACCTGTTGGCCTATATCAAGGGTCATTCAAGCGAACCTAGTAGGTGTGTTAAAGGTGTATTTCTTCCGGTTAGCCACGAAGTGCTGCCGAAGTGCTGTCAGAGTCTGTAAACGTTATCAAGATCAATATAACAACAACTATAAGTGAATCCGGCTGAAATTGCACCAAATCATTAGTTTCCGCCTCTTGATTTGGATAAGAATTCTTCTGATCGACTCAAACAGGGCCGAACACGATCCTACACCGTAACATACGTATTTGTTTCCAAAACGGAAACAGTAACAAAGAACAGTTAAAGTTGACAAAATTATTGACAATCAAAATCATAAAATGAAACTATTGCCAAAAATAAACCAGAGTATTCGACAAGAATAAAAAGCCTAAACCAAACGTATAAGCCAGCCATAAAAGAAAACGACAACAGTAACAAAGAACACTAAACACAGACAAAATTTTTACGACAATCTAAATCATAAAATGAAAACATCAAACAAAGTACTGAAACGAAGAGATTGACGCTTGGTAAGGGTGAGTCGGCTTTTTAATTTAAAATCTCATTTACGAGTTTCTTTGCGACTTCGGAGTACATTTATATTTAGTTAAGCGTTTATACGTTATTAAAAGTATAGATATTTGTTAAGTCTAAGTAAACTGTAAATCTACACCAAAATTGATATTTTTTATTTAATCATTTTTAGTGTCATTCAGTTCTTAAATCTGGTCCTACTAGTGGTTTGGTAAGACAACAAACTCATATAGTCCATTATCAAATTATTGATTACAAACACCAAACTAAAAAGGACTATATTATTGCATATTTAACGGTATGATGAAATTTACAAATGTAAACTGCATGATCTGTTTCACAAATGCAAATAAGGTTTTAGGAATATAAGATTAAATATAAAGAAGTTTGTCAAAATTAATGGTATCCACTGTACAAACTGTAAAATACCCAAACCAGGAAGTTTATAAACCCTAGAAACAGAATATTCAGTAATACAACTAAAAAACGAACTGAGAAACAAACTCTCGAACTCTCAGATGATCATCAACATGATGATCAACACAAACGAACACAAGAATCAAATCTAACAGCAAATCAGAGAGATTGCCGTATGAAACCCTAGATCGCCCAAGGTGAGAGAACCAATGTGAGAGAAAAAATATCTGAGATAAATTTTCCAAATGACCTGAATGGACCCTTTTATACAGACCCGGATATATGCTTATATTCGAATACTCATATCTGGGTTATTAGGAAAGTTGGTGTTGGACCGTTATAACTGCTTCAAGCCTTTTATCCAGTCCAGCTAGGTATTCTATCCAGCCCAGCTTCATTCTTTTAACCTAAGCAGCCCATAGCACATATCATGAAAAACAAACAACAAAAATACCATAAAACTAACATTAATATTATTACTTGTATGGAATTGAATGAATGAGATATGTATTTTTAACCCCCCCCCCCACGCAATTCCATCAACTAAAAACATCAAAATGTTTTAGTTCATTACACAAACGTTGATGTGTTTTGACTAAGACTCCTTTTGTAAATAAATCTGCAACTTGACTTTTAGATTTTATACCAACGCATTTCAATGTGCCTTTTGCAATTAAATCTCTTAAGAAAAACAAATCCAACTAGAAATGTTTAGTCCTATCATGAAAGACTGGAATAGCTGCAATAGACATTACAACTTTATTATCACAAAACAACTTAATAGGAACTTGTACATCTACTTGTAATTCACTTAACATGTTTTTTTGCCAAATTGTTTCACATGGAGCAGCACACATAGACCTATACTCAGCCTCAGCTGATGATCTAGACACAGTCGTTTGTTTTTTGCTTTTCCAAGATACCAAACAGATACCTAAAAATACACAATAACCTGTAACTGACTTCCTGGTCAATAAACATTTTGCCCAGTCTGAATCAGCAAAGGCATTTAGTTCAAAAACACTACTCTTACTGAATAACAAACCTCTACCAGGAGTACTTTTAAGGTATCTCAACAAATGGAAAGCAAGTTTCAAATGACCATTTGTTGGACTATGCATAAACTGACTTAGAACATGAACTGCATATGCAATATCTGGCCTAGTGTGAGACAAGTAGATTAACTTTCCAATTAGTTGTTGATAACCAATCACATTTTGTAAAGGACCAGAATTACTATTAGGCATATTATTGACTATATGGTTTTGTTCAATGGGAACACTAACTGGTTTGCACCCTAACATCCCATACTTAGCCAATAAGTCAGTGCAGTATTTTCGTTGTGACAAGCATATACCATCAGCACATGACAACACCTCTATGCCTAGAAAATACTGTAAAGCACCAAGATCTTTAATTAAAAACTTTGTTTAACTTTCTCAATTTCAGACAAAGAGTTTCCAGTAACAACAACGTCATCAACATATACTAATAAAACAATAAAACACTATTCACATTCTTTATGAACAAGGAAGTATCACATTTACTTTGTACAAATCCACATTCGATTAACACACTAACCAGTTTCTCACTCCACATTCTTGGGGCTTGTTTAAGGCCATATAGAGATTTTTTCAATCTACACACTTTAGGCACCTCACAAGACTGATATCCTTCAGGCAATGACATATAAACTTCTTCATTTAACTCACCATACAGGAATGCATTATTTACATCTAATTGGAACAACTTCCAATTATTTTGAACAGCAATAGATATAATACATCTAACTGTAACAAGTTTAACAACTGGAGAAAAAGTCTCCTCATAATCAATGCCCTCTTTCTGACTAAACCCCTTTGCAACTAGTCTAGCTTTATATCTTTCTATTTCTCCATTAGACTTATATTTTATTTTGTATATCCACTTACAGCCCACTATACTCCTATCATGAGGTCTATCAACCACATCCCAAGTGTCATTTCTATGTAATGCAAGAATTTCATCATTCATTGCATTAACCCAGTTGGGATCTTGAATAGCCTCCTTATAATTTTTAGGCTCAAGGATTTTAGTCAACATAGTGGCAAAACACTTATTTTCAGAAGTTAGATTAGAAAAATTTAAAACATTTTCTATTCCATACTTAACTTTACTATCAACAATAAAATCATCAAGTTTTCTAGGAAAAACAGTTACCCTAGATAACCTTCTAGGCAAAACAGATATCTCAGAACCTACCGTGTCACCCTCAGAAGTTTCATGAGCTTCACTTTTGGTAGTCACAGGCTCAACCCTGCCTGGTGATACACTTGACTCACCGGTCTGCTGAGTATCAGCCACAACATCAGGAGTTTCAGGTATCACAGACTACTGTAACTCCTGTGTTCCCACATCAGACTCACCACAATCCCTTCTATCATCATAGGGATCATTCACAGTTTCCAAAGGTTTAGGTTCTGAGTGTAACGCCCTGTGTCCCGGAACTTTTACCTTTTTGTCAATTTTAGCCCTTATACTATGTGAAACTTGACTCTTTGATAATTAAATCTTGAAACTTTGAATCTAGACTCTTATGATGCTTGAAACTTTGTGAATCTTGATACTTTGAAACTTGAATCTTGGTGATACTTGATACTTGATTCTTGATACTTGATTCTAGATACTTGATTCTAGATACTTGATTCTTGATACTTGATAATTAATACTAGATACTCGATTCTTAAAACTAGAGACTTGATGCTTGACTCTTGCCACTTGATTCTTGACTCTTAAGACTTGTGAAACTTTGAGACCTTGATTAAACGAGAAACTAGAGACTTGACACTTAAGTAACTTAAAAAATTTTGTGTTAATTATACAATATAATCATGTGATAATATTACCCAATAATACGCAACACAACGCTTACTAACTCGCAAAATGAACCAAAGACAGAAAAGTTGTTGAACGGATTGGGCTGTCCGAATGGACATCCGACCCAGCTTCCTTGCACCGCCTTTCTCTCCTCTTGCACTATAAATACGAGCTGTCACCTCATTTTTCACTGATGTGATAGTCTCCTCCGACCAGACGCATGTACCCTCGTTCTAAGGCATTTCTCTTCCATTTTTCGGCGATTCCTGTAAGTTTTCAACATGATTCGTGTACAACTTTCATCTATACACATTTCCTCACATGATTCTTCATCAAATCCTACTTTTCACCATGAAAACACTGAGATTTGGGCACTTGAGGATGATATCATCACGGCTGCTTGTACAATCGGCTATGTGATGTCATTTTGTCAAGAATCTAGTCCAAATATGAGAGATTTCTATGCGTTTTACTACAAACCTTTACTAAATCCAAGCTTTTTCAGTTGATTACATGTTTTCTTCAAGCTTTCCTAAACATTTTACTAAGATTGGTGGAGTCTGGATCCAAAACAGGCTTAGGACTTGTTCCTAAGCCTGGAGTCAACTCGATAACAGATTCCCACCGGAGAAGATAACCGGATTACGGGTCAGACATGAAACTCAGCCAAGAACAATTGTCCGATCAAACGGGGTGATTCCCATCCGATCAGACGAGCTGAACCTTAGTGGGTTTCCATTGTCTTGATACGTTACCATGTCGTCTCTGTTAAACTCAAACTTAGAAACTTTACGAAGATTGCAAATGGAATGGATCACACCAGTCGAATGACCATCCGATCGGATGACCATCCAATGGAACGGTCATCCGACTGAACGACATGTTTCTCACAACCTTCAACACTTAAACTATTTTGAATCAGAACTTTGAACTTTGTAACTTACAGTCATTCGACCGAACGGTCAACCGATCGGATGACCATCCACTCGAACGACTTGGATTTATACTACAACAGAAACTTCAGAAGTTGAAACATTTTGGAAACACACCTTTTGGATCGGATAACCAGTCGATCGAATGGTCAGCCGTCCGGATGACCATCTGATCGGATGGTGATCCGTCTAATCTACAGGTCATCCGACCGGATGACCATCCGTCCGGATGGCCATCCGATCATGAGACCAGTCCGACACTTTGCACGCTACTACTTTTCAGTCCACCGCTTATCTGTTAAACTATAATCAAGCTAATCTCAGCGCTCCCTTCGATCTAATCAGTAGGTGTCGATACTTAGCACCCACTGTGAGTATACTCGATCCCTTTTCGTTTTAAACTTTTGGGATGCAACATGTATTTTATAAACTTGATACTTGAAACTTGTTTGGAAACATACTCTATCCTCTGTGAACGTGAAACTTGATACTTTTTGGATTCTTGATTCTTTATGCTATGTGAACGTTTAATCCTTGTGTGTAGTTCCGCCTTAACAATAGTAGCGCTATAGGAGTAACGCACCTCCCCATTATTCTCGGGGGTATTGTTAGGAGGAGTCTATTTTGCTTTCCTTGAGACTTGGGAAAGTGGTAAACGCATTGGGATACTTGGGCTATCACTTGGACTGCGTGAACTAGCATGGCTGAAACTATTATATGTTTACATGATGGATATGAGTCTTTTAAACTATTATACCATATACTCAAACTTGTATACTCGCCAGTACATTATTGTATTGACATTATTTTAATACATGTTGCAGGCTGATAGGATGCTGGATTTAAGAAACAAGCTAGGATGATGCTTAGAAACTCACCTAGTTAATTAAATAAGTTATGAACAATATTTGAAAGTTGATGTAATCTTGTTACTTGTCGTGGTGATTGATTGTGGTTGGTTTTAGACAATGTTTGAATTTATTTAATCTATATTGAAACTATAGTGTTATGGAAACTCATGAGCAATCTGAACGCTTAGTGCCACACCCCGACGTTTCCGCCATCAGTTGGGGTGTGACACTGAGTTATCATACAAGTCAAAAAAATTTAGAGCATTAACGTGTTTTATTGGATTAGAATCATATTTTTAAAAAACTGAGTTTTCCTTAACGGAAATATTGCTTCATAAAACTTAACATCTTTGGAAAAAAACATAGCTTTAGTATCAAGACTAAACAATTTATAACCCTTTTTTTCATAAGAATATCCAATAAACACACACTTTTCTGCTCTACTAGTTAGTTTATCATTTTCATTTAAACTTGTACAAAAACACAAACACCCAAACACTTTTAAATGATTCAAGAAGGGCTTAAAATTATAGACTAATTCATACGGGGTCTTGCCAGACAGAACAGATGAAGGAGTCCTATTAATAAGATAAGCAGCAGTCAGAATACACTCATGCCAAAATCTAACAGGAACATTACTTTGAAAAATTAAAGCTCTAGAAACATTCAACAAATGTCTGTGTTTTCTCTCAACAATACAATTTTGTTGAGGTGTATAAACACACGTAGTTTGATGAACTATTCCTTTTGTTTACAAAAACTTGACATTTGGCTATTGACAAATTCTGACCCATTATCACTTCTAAAACATTTCACAGTTTGTTTAAACTGTGTTTGTATTATATTTACAAAACTTTGTATATTTTCAAAAACCTCAGATTTGTTTTTCATTAAACAAACCCAAACAGCCCTGGAATAGTCATCAACTATGGTTAGAAAATATTTATGTCCTTCCCTACTAGCAACCCTATAAGGGCCCCATATATCTAAGTGAACAAGCTCACCTAGACAAGAGCTCTTGTGCTCACTTAGAGGAAAAGGCTCTCTTTGTTGCTTGGCCCTGTGACACACATCACAGGGACCATGATCAGACCTAAATGAAAGCTTTAAAGTATCTTTAAATACTTTAATAGCCTGATCAGTAGGGTGTCCTAATCTATCATGCCATAACTTATACAAACTAAAACTATTAAAGCACACCTCATTTGACACCACAGTATTACCACACAAGTATAAACCTTCCACCTGATTACCAATCACCAGGACTTTCTTGGTTAATAAGTCCTGTATAAAACATTTATGTTCATCAAAACCAACATACAACATATTGTCTCTAGTCAACTTATGAACTAATATAAGATTTACAGAATATTCAGGGACTACAAACACATCATGTAAGGTAACACCTTCCACTATTTTTAAAGAACCAATTTTAGTAACAGTTGCACTTGTACCATTTGGATGTTTAACTTGTATTTTCAGATTAGACACATCCACAAATTCAGACAAATCTTTTTCAGATTTAAGCACATGATTATTAGCCCCTGAATCTATAATCCAACCAGGTCCATTCCCTATTTTATTACCAAAGGAATATAAAGGTTTAGTGAACACATTTGAACACAAAAACTCACCTGAAACATCGCAGCTTTATGGTGTTTCAGGTGCCTTATCCTTTAACAAACTCAACAATTTAGACACTTGATCAGGAGTTAAAGAAGTAACGGGAATATTAGTTTCATCTACAACAGTATTGTTACTAGATCCAACCTTCCTTCCTTGATTCCCTCTTGGTGGTTTCATCCAAGACGGATATCCAATTAATTGAAAACACTTATTGTTAGGATCTGAGTTTGGATTGATTGTGATTTGTGTCTGAATTAAGATGAACAATGAAAGAGTAGTGCAGTGGAAATTAAATGGAAGCAAACTTTTCACAATCAAAAGGAGAAATGCTTTCAAACATATATTTTCAACAGAGAATCAAATGCTTAAATTTATTTCAAACTTTGATTACACTTGCATGTATGCTTACAAACTCCCCCTCAGCCCGAGCTCAGTAATTTGTTCGTGCAGGAAGAAAATGGTGAGGAGCTAATAGAACAGTACAGAGCACTGTTCTATTTATAGGCACGCAACAAACCACTAAGCATCTAAGCTGACGTCACCATGAAAGTGACATCTAACCTCCTAACAAACTCTTAACATTGACCTATACAAACACTGATATGCTAACTACTGATGTTACAAAACATTACATAAAGTAAATAAACAACTGGTGCATCCTTCCACTGCTGTGATCCCAGCAGTACTTGTCATGATCAGCAGTGCTTGAAACAAGGCAGTAGATTGAGCAGCAGAGCTTTAGTTCTTCATCAGTCTTTGACTTGATCAGCAGTTGTAAGTCAGCAGTTTGTATGATCAGCAGATAGGAGGTCAGCAGATGTTGAAACCACTTTCAAGGGAAGAGACTTGTATGCATAACATCTGCTTATTCTAGATCCACTGCTCTGATCCAGTTTTGGCTTTAATTATCTATTCCTTTGGCAGGGTTCAATCCCAACAATCTCCCCCTGGAACAGATAATGCCAAAACTCTCCATTATTGGAAGATATTTATTGCCTCATCAGCAGTTCCCTTATTTGCCCTTTGAGTTGTAATTTGAAGGTTAAGGCATCTGTGTCCTCATCATCCCTGCTAAGTGGAAGATCAAGGAGATCCTGCAAATCTTCAAGACTCTGGCCAAGAGCTTGTTCCCTTGTTAATTTCTTCACTTCTCCACTAGACTTGAACACTGTCAGTACGTGGGTCTGTTTATCAGTTTTCCACTTTAGTACTTTTGAGCCTGGTGGGTTTCTTGGGAGATTTTTATTGGATGAGGTATTTGGTGATGCAGGCCTATTCATGGCTGGCTGAGCAGTACTTGCAGATTGTTCCAATTCAGGATCTTCTTTCATCATTAATCTAATGCCCTCTTTTACAAGGTCATTTCCAGCAATTAGATCTTGAACTTTTTCAGCACCCAACTGGTTTTGACTCCTTCTTTTGTAGATGGCAGCGCCAGCTGGAGCAGTGGTTCTTTTGACTAGCAGCTTTGGTGGTCTTTTTGAGACCTCTGCTTTGGAGTAGTCAGGCTTTTATGGAACTGTTGGATCTTTCTTTCTCAGTTCCTCCAACTTTTTGTAGGTAGCCCTGACCCTATCTTCTCCCCACTTTGTCACAGAATTCTTTGACCCATATTCAGCTGCTATCAGCTCCTCTTTCATTCTCTTCAACTCTAAGGCCTTGTCAGCTTCAATCTGTTTGAATTTTTTCGGAGGAATCTGCTTGACCTTATTTTTGATCATTTCTTGAATCCTGGCTGCCTCTTTTTCAAGCTCAGGAATGGTCCAGTTTTTGTACGTGTGTTTCTCCCCCTTGTATTTCTTGTAGGTCATGATGTTATCAATGTAGTCTTTTCTCAAGGACTCATCTGCCCTTTCTGAGATTTGCTGACATACATTTTTGGCAAATTGCTCCATAGATCTGACCTGTGTGAGTAGAAACTGATAGTTTTGCTGAAATTCTCTATCAGATTTCCCTTGTTTATTTTTGGTTGAGATATCCTCTGCTTGCTTGGCCTTAATTTTCAAATATTCTTCAATATTGTTTGGCCTGGGATATCCTTCAACTGATGGCAAACTCCTTTTAGCGGGGTCATCCTTCAACCACTGTTGTCATTACAGCAGATGTTGTAACATCTGATGTCTTCTGCTTTTTGGCAGGAGGTGATGGTGGAGATGTTGTTTTAAGTGGTGATGGTGGTGGTGGTAAGGCAGTGGTAGTGGTGTGTGTTGAAATGAGAGCATTTGTTGAAACAACTGAAGTACCAGCAGATGTTGATACAGCAGGAGTTTCAGCAACTGTTTGGGTGGAGGTTTGATGTTGGTGGCTTTTGGATGGTGGTTTTGAAGTATGCTTAGTGAGTCTGGATGGTGTGGACTTGGGTTTCCTTACTTTTCTAGTAAGATTTCTTTTTGGCACATGATTTTAAACATCCTTTAACCCAGAACAACCCTGCGCATTCAGCTCCATATAAGCTCTTTTCTCCTCATTCCACCTTGAAATATCCTTTGCCGCTCTATCCCTTTTTACACTTATTACACCTTCATCAAGTGCATTCTGGGTAACATCAACCTTCTTGCTGCCATCTGGCAAGGGAATTTTCCTTAGCATAGCATCCTTTTCTGGCTCAATATACAGACCATTATTAATCCCTTTCTTTCTCCACTCCTGAATTTTCTCCCCCTTTTTGGCATTATCTAGGGAGAGTTCATCAATAAAAAGAACAGTTGGAGGAGCAGTGGTTGTCAACGGATGAGCCTTTATAGCCTTGATGTCTGCTTGTGTGTTCTTGAACCTAGACTCCATTGTGTTTCTCAGCTCTTGAACATGTTTTTCATGTTGCTGATCAGCCATCTATTGTTGTTGTTGGAGAAAAGGTTGGAAAAGGTTCCAGAGCTCATTTATGACATCTGCTGGTGGTGGAGCAGGTGCTTGAGGTGGAACAGCAGTGGATTGTACCATTTGAACTGTCAACAACTGATGCAGCATTTCTTTGATTTTTGCAACAGAGGTATCCAGTTTTTCAACTCTTTCCGTCAATTCCTAGTACTTTAAACCATCACCCAACTTAATGGGATCATCTGATTTCCCACTATCAGTGGTTTTATCAGAGGTTGAGGTAGGGAGTGTACTCCAAACATCAACAACTGATGCCCCTTTTCTTGGTACTGGGGTCTTCTTCCTTCAACACTTGATAATCTTTTGATGGAACCAGTGGTTAAAATAGACTTACTAGCAGATAACAGAGGTGTTATAGAAGGAATTGCCTCCAAGTAAGTCTTATTGATGTAACCACTGTCCAAGTGCAAACCAGTGGGTTTAACACTTGTAGTGGCTGCTTCACTTGGATTACCACCAAGAGTTACTTGTAACTCAAGGGGTGTAACCTCCTTAGGTTGTGTTGGTGGGTTAGCAAAGATTGATACATTAGGCCCAGTCTGTTGTTGAGGCATATTCTCATGAACAGGTGATTGAGAAGGACTGGTTTGTGCCTGGTTCAAATCAATTGCATCCAACAAAATTTTTGTATTTGGTGGAATTGGGGATGCGAGGGTAGGTGTAGAAAGAGAAGTTGCCCTGGGCATTGGGATGTGGATGATGGAAACAAGTGCTTCCAGAGCATCATGATGTGGTGACCCTATTTGTACAACCTGTTCTTTTTGTGAAGAAGCAGGAGGAGTTTCAGATATGGTTTGAGATATTTTTACCAACTGCTGTGAGGAAGTAGCAGCAGTGGTTTCGTGTGACTTTTGTGCTGTCACTGGCAGTTGCTCTGGTATCTCATCCTACAGAGTTGCCTTTTTGGTAGGTTTGGGGGGTTTTTGAGTTTTCTTTTTCTGTAGTTTTTTGGTGATTATAGATGTGGGTTTCAAGGCAGTTGTTTTGCTACCTTGATCACCTTGAGCAGTGGGCTCAGCAGCAGATACCTGAGGAGCAGTGTTTGCTGCTAAATTCTGCTTAGGCACCTCTGCTTGTGTTTTGCAAGGTGTTGACATTCTTGTAAAAGTTTCAGCAGTTAAGCTGTGCATTTGTAAAGATTCACCTTGGTTTATTACAACAATATCATCCTTACTGAATTTCTTCTCAAAATAATAACTTAGAAATCTTGGAAACAGTAAGAATGATTTTATTTCAACATTTTTAACCAAATCATTGAAGATTTCCTTGGAATAGTTAAAATTTTGTTCTTGTAGAATAGCATATCCCAAGCTTTGAATCTTCAATGGAATTTCATTAAAAGATGTGGTTTTATTTGAAACACACATAAGGAGGGTATGGAATAAAAACCTTGTTGTAGGAGGGAAGAAACCTTTTTGTAAGGTATCCCTCTTCATCATTGTGTCTGCATACCCTCTCTCAATGAAGTCAATTTTTAACTCGTTTTTAGGGAAAGAATCTTTACCTTCCTGATCATCGAGCTGAAAGACCTCTGAAATGGATTGTGGTGTTATTTGGACTGCTTTTCCCTGTAGAGTAGAGTTAATGGCTATGACATCTTTGCCTTGTTTGTCAAGGGTACAATTTTTCCAAAACTCTCTCTGGGTTTGCAGGTAAATGGGAGCATCTGCTATAAGCAAAGTTTTGTACTTTGACGCGGTGAGCATATCAAGGATGGAATCGAAGGTATCGATGGTGGCGGGTTTTATGAGAAGACCCAGAAGATTGTGAGATGGTTTGTGTGGAATTTCTGTGGGTTTAGCCTTTTGAGAGGCCCCTTTGGAAGATTTTGCTAAGGACTTCGATTTAGTCATTTTCAAGAAGACGATTGAAGAAATTTGTGAAGGGATTTGACGAAGGATGAAGAAACTGCTTTGAGAAGAGAATTTTTAAGAATTCAATTCGACAGTAAACCCTGTTTGGGTTTAGAATGGGGGTTTTATGGTGAAAAAGTGAGTGCTGACGTGGCAGCGGTTACAACAGGTCTGACCACTATGTACTGTCCACGTGCCATCCCCTGGTGAAATGAAGGACAGTACTTTTGTGAAAACTAGTGGTGAAAGCAGTGGTTGCAACGGTAATGGAGGCAGTGGATGATTTTTACTATCAGTGGATAGCATATCAGTGGATACAATCACTGATTTTGAACATCAGTGCTTATCAAAGGAATATGAGAACAGGGGATGACTTTTAGCAGAGGACAGACTTTTGAAGTAGAGTAGACTTTTGAACTCATTAGTGGTTATGGCAGACTTTTTAGGATTTTAATGAAAAATTCATTTTTAGCTATTTTTAAGGATGGATTTTTGATTTTCTGAAAATATTTTAATGCTTTTATTCATAGAAAAACAGGATTTTACCTGTTACTCCATGTTTAGCATGCCAATCCTAGAGATCAAGCTTTCAAAGGTGGATGTGTCTAATGCTTTGGTTAGCACATCTGCCAGCTGATCCTTAGTTGGAACATGATGCAGAGAAATCAAACCTTTTTCATAGCAATCCCTCACAAAGTGATGTCTGATGTCAATGTGTTTGGTGGTTGTATGAGAAACTGGATTTTTGATGATATTTTCTGCTGCCTGGCTGTCCAACATGAGTGGTGTCTTCAAGGCAGTGATACCAAAATCCAGCAACTGATTTTGAAGCCAAAGCAGTTGGGCTGTACAGCTTGCAGCAGCTATATATTCTGCCTCAGCAGTGGATGTGGAAACAGCTGCTTGCTTTTTGCTTTGCCAAGACACTAAGCAATTGCCTAGGAATTGGCACCCTCCTGAAGTGGACTTCCTTGTCTTGTCACATCCAGCAAAGTCACTGTCTGAGAAACCTGAAAGCTCAATTTAACCATCAGCTGGATACCAGATACCAAGTGTGGGAGCACCTTTTAGGTATCTGAATATCCTTTTTACAGCAATAAGGTTTGACTTTCTAGGGGCTGACTGGGATCTTGCACAGACACATGTTGTAAACATGATATCTGGTCTAGATGCAGTTAGGTACAACAAAGACCCAATCATGCTTCTATATAAGGTCTGATCAACCAAATCATCCTTTTCATCAGACATGACCAATTTATTGGTTGCAATGGGTGTACTGCATGGCTTACAATCATCCATATCAAATTTCTTTAAAAGTTCTTTGGCATATTTGCCTTGATGGATGAAAGTGCCATTTTGCAGTTGCCTTACTTGGAGACCAAGAAAGCACTAGAGTTCACTCATTGCACTCATTTCAAACTCAGCTGTCATGAGTTGCCTGAACTATTCACACATTTTATTACATGTGCTTCCAAATATGATGTCATCCACATAAATTTGGACAATCATCAAATCCTTCCCTCTCCAATTTAAAAACAGTGTTTTGTCAATTCTGCCTCTGGTGAAACCAATGGAAAGTAGAAAGGTGGAAAGAGTTTCATACCAGGCCCTTGGTGCTTCTTTCAAGCCATACAAAGCATTATTCAGCTTGTAGACATGATCTGGATTAAATGGATCCTCAAAACCTGGAGGTTGACAAACATAAACCTCCTCTTGATTCTTACCATAGAGGAATGCACATTTGATATCCATTTGATACACCTTGATATTGTGGTTGACAGCAAAGGCCAGAAATAATCTGATTACTTCAAGTCTTGCAACAGGGGCAAAAGTTTCATCATAGTCAATGCCCTCTTCTTGTCTGAAACCTTGAACCACAAGCCTGGCTTTATTCTTGACAACAATACCCCTTTCATCAGTTTTATTTTTGAAGACCCATTTTGTGCCAATAGGACTCACACCCTCCGGCAATGGAACAAGCTCCCATACTTGTTGTCTTCTAAACTGTTAGAGCTCCTCTTGCATGGCTTCTACCCAGCTGTTGTCTTTCAGTGCCTCTTGCTACTTGACTGGCTGATGGAGTGATAGAAAACCAGCAAAAAGACAAATGTTTTGGGATTGACTTCTTGTGAGCACCCCTTCATTGATGTTGCCAATAATTTGATCTGGTGGATGAGATTTCAAGAAGATGAGCTCTCCTTGGTATGGAACAATGGCATTAAGTGGTGAGGGCTGCAGATGTGTATCATCTGAGCTAACCACTGCTGGTGACTTTGATGACCCAGCAGTGGCTTCAAAAGGTGGTGGCATAGGTGGTAAAGGTGTGGACAAATGCTGACTTTGATCCACTGTTTGAGGACTTTTATCAACAGTGCTTGATGATGTGGAAGCAGTGGTTAATGGGCTACTTTGGTCAACAACTATTGAGGTAGCAGTGGTTGAGCTTTGACAACTGTTTTGGACATCTGCTGTTCTTCCCGTTGTGGCAGAATTTTGTTGAGGAATGATGATCTCATACCCATAGTCTGGTGATGAATTCTCAGATGGACCTGCACTGTTAGTCTTGACAGCAGTGTTTTCAAAAGTGAACTTATCAAGATCAAACAAATCTGCAGGATTTGCTGGAATTTTAAGCGATGAAAGTTCATTGAACTTTACATTCAAAGACTCCTCCACTGCTTTGGTCCGTGTATTAAACACATTGTAGGCCTTAGCAGTGGTTGAGTGTCCCAGGTGGTATCCCATATCAATTTTGGCTGCAAACTTTGAGATAGATTCTTTTAAGTTTAAAATGAAACATGGGTAACCAAAAACTTTGAAATATGAGATTAATGGCTTTATTTTATACAGCAGTTCATAAGCAGTCTTTTGATGCCTGGGGTTGATTAAAACTCTGTTTTGAATATAACAAGCAGTGTTTACTGCCTCTGCCCAAAAAGTTAATGGCAAACCTGAATCTACAAGCATGGTTCTGGCAGCCTCAATCAAAGTTCTGTTCTTTCTTTCAACAACCCCATTTTGTTCTGGTGTCCTTGGAATGCTGTACTGCCTCACAATTCCTTTTGACACACAGAAATCCTCCAACTCCTTATTCCTGAACTTTGTGCCATTGTCACTTCTGAAGATTTTTACTGGAAGGTCAAACTGCTTTTCAACCTATTTCACAAAGTCTTGCAGGATGCCTACAGTCTCATCTTTTAAGTGTAAAAAGTAAGTCCATGTAAACCTAGAGAAGTCATCAACAATAACCAAACAATATCTCTTTTTCTTGAGACTCATGACTTTCACTGGGCCAAACAAATCCATATGAATCATTTGCAACCATTTGGTTGTTTTGGACTCATCAATTTTATGTTGTTTTCCTTTTAAACAGGGAACACAATGCTCAGGACAGGTGAACAATTTTTGAGGTAAACTGTGACACCTGTGTCACTGCAACCATCAAAAAAATAACAAATCAATGAGATATTGTGTTTCATACTTGGGATTTGTAAAAATATGTGTATCGTTTACATATATCAATTCTTGTTCGATTTCGGGCTTTAAATCGCTTTCGGGAAGGTTATACGCGATCTGATGCGTACTGTAATGAACATTCTGGAACTTGATCATAAGTTAAACATACCCTAAATATCCTTTACATAGCTTAGAAATAGGCTTTGAGGGGTTCGGTATGCTAAAATAAACTTATTTGATCAATAGAGACTAAAAGCGTCAAAAGTGCATAAGTTTGCATTTTCGCACATATCTTACGTCCTGAATATATCCGGACATCCAAAAATTTATGTAATCATTAAAATATTTTATTTTAGTGATTGGCATGATAAAATTCCATTCGTCTCGTAATTTGGATCGTTTTTGTGTTCATTGCGTTTTCCGTCATAATTAACCGAACAACACAACCGTACGACCAAACGAACCGACATCCGAGATGTTTTCGAGCATATTTTAAGTTCCCTATACTTTAAGTTTATTTTAGAGCCTTGAAATGGAGTTAACGGGGCTTAAAAGTGCAAAAAAAATCAAGTTTTACAAGTGCAGGGACCATTTTTGAAATTTCTGGCAGATACATTGAACTTGGTCCACTTTTGAGATTTGATGGTTTTAACCCATGGTTTTGCAATACCATGGGCTAATATTCAATGGTTTTTATTATACCATGGACTCATTCTAGGGGCTCCCATGGTTTTACAAAACCATGGGCACATGTGTACGGTTAAGATTAAAGCACGTTATTCGACGAACGATCTTAACGGTTCCATGAAATCTATACTACCCCTCCATTCTCATTTGCAAAACCCACATTTGAATATGATTTTGGCCCTCTAAGTTGTGACAACTCGAGTTTCCGAGATTCCACTTTCGCATTTATTGCACGTTCACTGTCTGTTTAGTTGCTTACTTGCACAATTGGTTTGCGTTGTAACTGTATACGTTGTGATTCAATAAAGTGTATTGTGTTTGTGCATGGTTATGTGTTAAAGATTTGACAAATATATGAATTTGGTGATGAAACTGTAAATTCTATGTCTTGTGCATGTAGTATGTAATAGATAATACTTATGGGTATTTAGTGTTAATTGTGAAAATAAAACAAAACCCTTAACCCTAATCATTTCACAAATCATTATACGTATCTTCAAGATTTCTCTACAACTCTCTCTTGCAATCATCTTCTTTCTCATTGGCACAAGTCTCCTGCATCAATCTTGATCTTTCAATCCATTTAGAATCAATTCAAGGTAATCGTTTTATGATTGTTTGTTGTTAGTCATTGGTTAATTGATTATTGCAAAACCCTAGTTCTATAAACAATGACTCTGTGTTTATTGAAAAACCTGATTGCTCTTGCAATAGTTTTGTGAATACTTGTTTAATCGAATGCCTGACAATTAGATGCATGATATGTTAGAATCGTTTGATTTCTGATTAGATTACTGCATTTTGAATGTATGCAATTAGGGTTCTTGATCGTGTAAAACGTAACTGTTATATTGCATATGAATGTTCGCATGAATGATATGTTTGAAGTCTGAACTTTACACACATGATGAGTCCGAGTTTTATTGGTGTAGTGCATGTCCGAACTTTATAATTCACACAAGCTGGTCCGACTTTTATGTAACTTAAAAAGTCCGACTTTTATTAACAAGTATATGGTCCGAGGTTTTTAAGGGAAAGTATGATCCGAATTATGTGATGTGGACTTGGTCCGAACTTTTAATGAAAAGGGGTAGGGTCCGAACTTTGTAAGAGATGTAGGTGTCCGAATTTTTATAAGGGGAACCCCCCCCCCCCTTTTGGTCCGAGTTTTAGGCTTTAAAGCCTTGTCCGAGTTTTGGCTAGTATAAAGGTGATCCGAACTTTAGTGTTAAATCAATTGGTCCGAGTTTCAGTTAATGAGCATTAAGGGTCCGACTTTTGTTATGGGACTAGGGGTCCGACTTTTGTTTATGGGACTAGGGGTCCGACTTTTGTTTATGGGACTAGGGGTCCGACTTTTGTGTAACACAAGGAGGTCCGAATTCTAAAGCAAAGGGGTCCGAATTTTGTGATACACACTTAAGGTCCGAACTTTTGTTAACATGTATATGATTCGAACTTTGTGAATGCTTGTTGGCCCGAGTATGTTAATTCAGTTAAGTGTGTTAACTATGATTAAGTGTGTTACTTGATGTTGATATTAGAACAAACTGTGAAAGACTCTGATGTGAAGTATGAATGACCTGAAATCGATTAACTGCTCATACGATACATGAGACTAGCTGTCAAGCATTATGTGACATAGATTGTATGTGAAACTTAACAAATATGAACTGACTGTGTGTAAATGCATTACCTTAGGTCTTGATTGATTGATTGATTGTTTTCGAGAACATAGTTTAGCATACCGAGCAAACCAAGGTGAGTTCACACAGCCAAGGCATGGGATTTCCGGGTTGGGAATTGGGTTGGAAGATTTGAATTGGATAATTACTCGTACTTACGCTATTGCTAGACTATATACCATCGTCCTCAGGTTAGTCAGGACACTTACGTAAAACCTACGTAAACTAGTATCTACCACTGTCTCCCGGGTCGGGAGGACACTTACGTAAAACCTACGTAAACTCATACCTACTACTGTCTTCCGGGTCGGAAGGACACTTACGTAAAACCTACGTAAACCCCACGCGTACCACTGTCCTCGGGGAAGGGCACTCACGTAAAACCTACGTGACCTTGTACGTATTCCTGTTCTCGGGTTAAGAAGAACACACATGGTTACAATAGTCTAGTATAATCATGGGAAACCCCCACTAGTAGTACATGCATACATGGGAAGCCCCCACTAAATGAACATACGAATTGCTGCTACGAACTTACTTTCTGTGAACTCGCTCAACTAGTTGTTGACTCTCTGCTACATGCCTTGCAGGACCTTAGGTACATATGGAGCTTGCACAGGGAGGAGTAGGTCGTTGTGGAGCATGGATCGTGGATGCCATGTTAAACTTTATAACACTTGAACTTATTACATACATTGGGTTTTCATATTATGCTTCCGCTACTAAAACTACGTTTGGTTTGAACATCAATTGTATTGAGTTGGATTTTTATGAACTACTTTAATTATTATATGCTATGTTCAATATGATTGGTGGCTTGATCCTGGTCATGTCACGCCTCCAAGCGGTGGTACTCCGCGTGTGGATTTTGGGGGTGTGACAGATTGGTATCAGAGCCATTGGTTATAGAGAACTTGGTTTTAATATAGGAAAAACGTTTTTACTAAAACCAGACTATAACCAGAACAGTGCTCTCAACGATCCGCAACGACGCTTCGCTCCACGTGCAAGACTCAACATCTTAGGTAATATGGTTTATGTTATATTGCCTGCTTGCTAGATTACATAGAACTTTGCTCGCAGTATGCTTAGATTACATTGCCTACTATGCGTCATTACATGAGAACACCTATGTGCTTACACTCTTCTGTCATCGCACTACTCGCGAACCATCTCATTTATTCTACTTTTACTATGAAGATCATGTCTGGACGTGTGAACATGACTCAAGCCCAGTTGACGGCTCTTATCAACGAACAAGTAGTTGCGGCACTTGCAGCTGCACAAGCAGGTCAACAAGCCCCACAACCTGTCCGCACATTCAAGAACTTCATGGACTGTTGTCCAGGCACATTCAGTGGCATGGAAGGAGCAGTGGGACTACTCCATTGGTTTGAAAAGCTCGAGTCGGTATTCGAGATGTGTGAATGCCCTGAGGCTCGCAGGGTCAAGTACGCCACTGGCACGTTGGAAGGAATTGGGCTAACTTGGTGGAACGCGCAAGTTCAACTCCTACGGTTGGCAGCTGCTAACGCCACCCCTTGGAACGAATTCAAAGAACTGATCAAAAGGGAATACTGCTCACGTGACAACATCCACAAGTTGGAAGTGGAGTTTTTCAATCTAAAGATGACGGGGTCGGAGATCGAGGCATATACCAAGCGGTCAAATGAGCTGGCCGTCCTGTGTCCAACTATGGTGGACCCGCCTATCAGACGTATTGAGCTATACCTCAAGGGTTTAGTATCAGAAATACAGAGCCATGTGACATCGGCTAACCTCGACAACATCCAAGACATCCAACGCCTAGCTCATCGTCTCACTGATCAGGCAGTGGATCAGGACAAACTACCGAAACGTATCAGCGCTACCACTGCTACCACACCAACCGCTACTCCTACTACCCCCAGTGACAACAAAAGAAAGTGGGAGGGGGATTCTAGCAAGGGTTCAGCAACAGTTCAGTCTCAGGCTCAGCAGCAGAAGACTGACCAGCACCAGAGTCCTAGTCAGCAATCTTCTGGTGGTCATAGGCAGAAAAGGTATCACAACTATAATAGGCATCACAGCGGCCAGTGCAACAAGGGTCATTGTCAGAGGTGCCTCAAGATGGGTCACGTGGCCAAAGACTGTAGGAGTCCACGGCCTGCGAATCAGAATCAGCAACTCCCTCCACCAGCTCCACAAAACCTGCAGCAGCAGCAACAGCGGGGCAACAGGGGATTTTTTCAGTGTGGGGCTGAAGGTCATTTCAAGCGTGATTGCCCCCAGTTGAACCAGAACCAGAATCGCAACAACAACAACAATCAAGGCAATGGTAACAACAACGGTGGGAACAATAACGGCAATGAAGCTAGGGGTCGTGCTTTTGTGCTGGGTCGAGGTGACGCAAGGAACGATCCTAACGTGGTCATGGGTAAGTTTCTTCTCGAGGACTTTTACGTTACTGTTTTGTTTGATTCGGGTGCGGATACCAGTTATGTGTCTTTAAAAGTTAGTCAAATGTTAAAACGTACACCAACACCCCTAAACACCAAACATGTCGTAGAGTTAGCAAATGGTAAAAGTGTAGAAGCCGCACATGTAGTCAAGGGTTGTAACATCGTCTTAGCTGGTCAGACCTTCTCGATCGATCTCATACCTATTGTTTTGGGTAGTTTCGACATCGTCATTGGTATGGATTGGTTATCCCAACATCACATAGAGATCTTATGCAAGGAAAAGATAGTTCGCATTCCTCGTTCTGGCAAGGAACCTCTCGAAGTTCAAGGCGACAAGAGTGGTGCTGTGGTTGGCATCATCTCCTACTTGAAGGCTCAGAAATGGTTACGAAAGGGGCACACTGCCATTTTGACGCTCGTTACTGATGCATCAGCAAAAGAAAAGAAGTTGGAGGATATTTCAGTTGTACGTGACTTTCCTCAGGTGTTTCCTAAAGATTTACCTGGACTACCGCCTCATCGTCAGGTCGAATTTCAAATCGAGCTCGCTCCAGGAGCAGCACCCATAGCTCGAGCACCATATCGTTTAGCTCCAACTGAACTGGAAGAACTGTCAAAGCAGCTAAAAGAGCTCTTGGAAAAGGGCTTTATTCGTCCAAGCTCTTCGCCTTGGGGAGCTCCGGTATTATTTGTGAAAAAGAAGGACGGTACCTTCAGGATGTGCATTGATTACCGCGAACTGAACAAGGTCACAGTGAAGAACCGCTATCCTCTTTCTAGGGCACGTGGTAAACAAGGATGGGATCCATGTCGATCCATCCAAGTTAGATTCGATCAGAAACTGGCCTGCGCCTCGCACTCCAACGGAAATACGCCAATTCTTGGGTTTGGCGGGTTACTACAGACGATTTATCAAAGACTTCTCGAAGATCGCACAGCCGCTTACACTACTGACACAGAAGGGTGTCACATACCGTTGGGGCGATCCCCAGGAAACCGCTTTCCAGTACCTAATGGATAGGCTTTGCAGCGCACCTATTCTCTCATTGCCAGAGGGCACGGATGATTTTGTGGTTTATTGTGACGCGTCGATATAGGGTCTTGGGTGTGTATTGATGCAACGGGATAAAGTTATTGCCTACGCTTCTCGTCAACTCAAGGTTCATGAATGGAACTACACGACGCACGATTTAGAGCTGGGAGATGTTGTTTTCGCGCTTAAGATATGGCGACACTACCTGTACGGTACCAAGTGCACTATTTACACCGATCACAGGAGTCTCGAGCATATCCTTAAGCAAAAGGATTTGAACATGCGTCAACGAAGATGGGTCGAACTTTTGAATGATTATGAATGCGCCATCAAGTACCATCCAGGCAAAGCCAATGTTGTGGCTGACGTCCTTAGTCAGAAGGACACTACACCTAAGCGCTTACGAGCATTGCAGCTCACTATCCAATCTAGTCTTCCTGCACAGATACGAGATGCTCAGGTAGAAGCATTAAAACCAGAAAACGTCAGGGCTGAAGCCTTATGTGGCTCAAGGCAGCGGTTGGAACAGAAGGAAGACGGCGCTTACTATGTAACAGGGCGTATTTGGGTTCCACTTTATGGAAACTTACGCGAGCTGGTAATGGATAAAGCTCACAAGTCTCGCTACTCGGTACATCTAGGGTCGGATAAAATGTACCACGACATCAGAACTACTTATTGGTGGCCTAGCATGAAGGCCCACATCGCTACCTATGTCAGCAAATGCTTGACTTGTGCAAGAGTCAAGGCAGAGTATCAGAAACCAGCGGGCCTACTCCAACAACCAAAGATACCACAATGGAAATGGGAGGAAATTTCCATGGATTTTGTTACTGGCCTGCCTAGATCCCAGCGTGGGAATGATACTATTTGGGTGATCGTGGATCGACTCACCAAGTCTGCTCATTTCCTGGAAATCAAAGAAACAGACAAGTTTTCCACACTAGCAGACATATACTTGAAGGAAGTAGTCTCAAGGCACGGGGTGCCCACCTCTATCATTTCGGATCGCGATGCACGATTCACGTCAGAACTATGGCAAGCAATGCACAAGGCTATTGGCTCGCGGCTAGACATGAGCACAGCATATCACCCTCAGACGGATGGGCAGTCTGAGCGCATGATTCAAACTCTAGAAGACATGCTTCGAGCATGTGTTATTGATTTCAGCAACAGCTGGGAAAAGCATCTTCCTTTGGTGGAGTTCTCATACAATAACAGTTATCACACAAGCATTCAAGCCGCTCCATTCGAGGCATTGTACAGGCGTAAATGCCGGTCTCCTCTCTGTTGGGCAGAGGTGGGGGATAGTCAGATCACGGGTCCAGAACTTGTAGTGGACACCACGGAAAAGATTGCACAAATACGACAACATATGGCAGCAGCTCGCGACCGTCAGAAAAGCTACGTGGATAAGCGTAGGAAGCCATTGGAATTTTAGGTCGGGGACCGGGTTTTACTCAAAGTCTCACCCTGGAAGGGTGTGCTTCGCTTTGGCAAGCGAGGTAAACTCAATCCGCGGTATGTCGGACCATTCGAAATCACAGAAAGAATAGGCACAGTGGCCTACAAACTAAACTTACCAGCTGAACTCGGTGCAGTTCACAATGTTTTTCACGTGTCGAATCTGAAGAAGTGCCTGTCAGATGAGACCTTCCTTTGAAGGAACTCACTATCGACGAGCGGTTGCAGTTCGTCGAGGAACCTGTTGAAATCACGGATCAGGACGTTAAGGTCCTCAAGAACACGAGAATCCCTCTTGTTCGAGTTCGTTGGAACTCCCGTCGTGGCCCAGAGTACACATGGGAATGAGAAGATCAAATGAAACTCAAGTATCCCCAGTTATTCGAAACCAATGCAACCACTACTGAGGCTGAAGCTACCACTGAATTTCGGGACGAAATTCCAAATCAACGGGGGGATGATGTGACACCCCAGGAAAACCAGTAAACGATACAACTTACCTAGCTTCCTCAGTAACTGCATGCTAAATTTCGGGACGAAATTTCTTTCAAGTTGGGGATGATGTGACAACTCGAGTTTCCGAGATTCCACTTTCGCATTTATTGCACGTTCACTGTCTGTTTAGTTGCTTACTTGCACAATTGGTTTGCGTTGTAACTGTATACGTTGTGATTCAATAAAGTGTATTGTGTTTGTGCATGGTTATGTGTTAAAGATTTGACAAATATATGAATTTGGTGATGAAACTGTAAATTCTATGTCTTGTGCATGTAGTATGTAATAGATAATACTTAAGGGTGTTTAGTGTTAATTGTGAAAATAAAACAAAACTGTAAGTCCCCTTGAGTCTATGGATCTTCACAGAATCGTCTTTCCAATCAAGAGTGCGGAATCCTCTTGATCAGAATTAGCAGAAAACGTGTAGGAAACAGAAATCAGCAATCACTTTTTAACCGGGTTTCTATTGATTATCAATCTCACGAATTACAATCAATCCAAAACCCTAACACACTCAGATTCGTCCAAGCTGTAGGAGCTCTCACGAAATTCTATCTCTCACAACTGTTTTGGCTAATTGACTGATTAACTTCAAACCCTAATGTCTAACCTTGTTTATATAACACAAGGTTTACAACTGGGCTAGGTCAAACATCATGGGCTGCGAATTGGACAGGCCCAATTCGCCCCCCATCACCCAATCCTTTGGGTTTAGTTAGCCCAAACATTACAACTAAATATTACAAAGCTAAACCCGCTAACCGTTTATCGTTAAACTAATAACAAGATATCCAAAGACCAAATCCAAGCTGTTGTCACAAACATGCACCAACAAACTCCCCCTTGACAATAGCTTCATAAAAACTTTGTCTTGAGTCAAAACTTTGTCTTCGGTCTTCTTGCAATCTTCAAGTAGTCTTGCACTGTCTTTGGTCTTTGGATAGCTTCAGCTTCAACAGCTTCTGTCAGCAACAGACTCCCCCTAAGCTGATGCATCCAATCACCAAATCTTCAAAACGTTAGCGTTTGAGTAAACTCCAGTTTAGCATTTGCACAGCAATCTTCAAACTCTTCAATCTTGTCTGCAATATAGAAAGGAGGTTCTACCATGCATCCAATCAAACTCTCATCCTCACAGCAACTATCTTCTCAGCAACTATCTTCTCAGCAACATACTGCTTCAATCTGTATACTATAAAACAAACATCTCGAGAAACCATAAGAATTTTTCAACAAAGTTAAATAAATTATTATTTTTCAAGAGATTAGTTAAACTGTATCACAGATTAAGCATTTTCAATTTCATCACCAACACGCAAAACTTTTTGTTCAACACACAAGAACCTGCCTGATTGAAAATTTTGAACTCACTTTCTAACACCGTCTCCCCCTATCGGTAACAATACCTCCATGAATAACAGTTTTCCGTACGTTAAGAATTTTAAACAGAAAATGACACTATTTTTGGATTTTTATATTTTTCTGAAAGCAAGTAAATAAACAAAAACAATAAACACTCTATTTTTGTGAGAATCACTGGTAAGAAGATCATATCAGCACAAGCAAACTGTTTCACACAATCATATAATTCTTTATTTAATTTTTCGTGAAAAGCAGTTCAAGACGATTACCAGTATGTTTGTCCACTTAAACAAAATGCATGAACATTTCAAGTACCATTACCGTATGATACGTTAAGGTAATTTTAATTACTGATATATTAGTGTGTCCCACTTCAGGATATACCCCCGCGATCAAGGTATGCACAAAGATTCATCGTAGTAGGTGAGTATACTGATGTCATCCTTTAAGATATCCTGACTGTGGCTAGGTCTGCATATAATCTGTTTTATCATGTATTGATTGCTTAACTATGAACACCCAAATAAATACTAATCAAATCCTGGAAATATAAACAGCACACTCTATCATGCAAGTATCTTCCCTACCACATATTTCACAAGTCCAATCCAGATTTCTGAAATCTTAACTGGGAATAGGTTGAGAAGAGAACAGAATAGATCTTTAGTAGAGATGGTATAATATACAGATCAAATGAGATTTTCTCAGTTTGATATAGGTTTCTTGGGTTTCTTTTAGGCACTTGAGGGCCTCTTTCGGGTGTATTAGATCTATAGCGCGACAACGTACAGCTAGGTCAGCATGTATCTGGATGCAGCAGAACCTGTCGTTGCCTAGCACCTCCAGGTCAGCATATATCTGGATGCAGCAGAGGAGGTACACGACTTTTTTCAGAGAAGATTTCAGAATCAGATCAAAATTGTGTGTATCAGGAAATATACAGACATTCAAATAGAAATGAGCTAATTCCAAGTGACTATCTTTCTTGGGGTCATGTACAATTTTAGTTCTAACAGACAGACAGGCAAGATATCCCTAGATAAAACAACAGTATAACGACCCAAAACTTCAGATTTTGGCAATCTATCAACGCAAGAATTAAGATCATTAAACCATACACCACCGATGTGTTCCCCACTCATATTCAGTTCATTTAAGTTTATATCACATTGGTAAGTTGATTATTTCATGCTTTTTGCCTACTGGTACATCATATGATGAAGCTGCTATCACACTTAAGCAATTTAATTTCAAGTTTAGTGTGACAGTCTAACTTGCTGATGTACTATCATTTCTCCTTTTCACACAGTGATAACTCATTTTTGATTTTCTAATTTTTTTTATGTTTTTGATTTTCAATTTTTTTGTGTTTTTGATTTTTTAAGAAAACCGTAAATTATTTACAAAAAATTCTTATGAAAAACCAGTTATTCAGGATTCCTCATCCCGTTGAGTTCGACTAAATGTTCAAAACGAGCCGTGTCAAATGCTTTAGTATAAAGATCTGCCAGGTTATCCTGTGTGTTGACTTACCACTTTGAACTTCAATTTTAAATATATATCAACAATCTCACACCCCCCGTACTGTGCCTAGAGCAGCCACTATCAACAAAAGTTGATAATCCTCCTTAGCAGCTCCTGCACACACTAACTTAAGAGATTAGTTAGATTGGGGGACCCAAGCCTTAATGGTCTTGGGTCGTCCAAATTCACCAACCACCGGAACATCCATCCAATATCCATTACTCCTAACTGGAGTCTTGAATCTCAGACCTGTTGATGGAAATGGGTTTTGATTTCCACTAGGTCTTTGGTCCTGAGGGTTCCTATATACATTTGGACTATTTGACCTTTGAAAATTTTGATTTTGAAACCTTGAATTTTGATTCCAAGAAGCTTGATTGTTATAATTTCTAAAGCCATTGTTATAAAAAGTTCGACCACCATTATTTTGGTATCGATTTTGATATTGACATTGACTTCTGAAATTATTAGAATTAAAGTTGTTCATTCTAGGTGAACTGCTTCTAGGTCTCTGATATCTGCCTGGTGGAGATCTAGGCTGAAATCTTTGTTGATTTCTTTGAAAACGTGGAACTTGTGGAGTTCCTGTTCCAGCCTTATCTACACCAATAGCAACATTTTGTGGTTGCTTAGGAACAGATTTCTTTGGAAAATTTGAACCTTTCTCCTCACTATCACCACTCTTCTCTGGTAGTTTCACTCTTTGTTTGTCACTAAGTTGTGCTTCACTATTTTTGTTAGGACAGCAGCTAGCTACATGTCCCTTTATATGACACCTGAAGCACGATCTCCTTTTCAAAGACTTATTAGCTGGAGTCTCTGAGGTAGTTCCCTTATCAGATGGTGATGATGCCTTGGAAGAATTTTGTTCAGTTTGCTTAATTTCAGATTTTTCTATGTTCTTATTTTTTGCAAACTCTACATTTGATTCTTTTTCAATAACAGCAGTTTCATTTTTCATATCACTACCTTGAACAAAATTAATCTTTTTAACAAAAGTTTGATTTTTGCCCTTTGGAGGTGAATTTTTCTTTTTCAAAGATTCCCTGTTATTGTTCTTCTTAGCATCACCACTCTCAGACCCTTCACCTTGACTTGATGTAGATGCGAAACTACTTGGTGCAGTTGACATACAGGCTGCTAGCTCATTTTCATCCGGGAGGAAAGAATAGTCATGACTAAGAGGAGGTGGGACTTCATTATATCCCACACTAGTCTTGTCATTACTCTTCATTAACCCACCCATCATGTGTTTCATAACAAAAGACGAATCTCTGAATTGACTTAATTTCTGTTCAAGTTCAATGATTTTGAGTTGTGCATCTGACAACTCTTTGCATTTTTCAGAAATCTCTTTTGTTTTCTCAGCCATCATTTCGTGAGCTAAGTCTATTACTTGAAGTTTTTCGTTTAATTTGGATGTTAAGGCTTCGATTTCACTTTCATAACCTTTTATCTTCTTCAAGTATAGAGATTCATTTCTTTTAGCAAAAAAGTTTGACTCTTTTATACTAGACATCTCACTCACCAGACTTTGATTTTGAGTTGACAACCTGTCAACCTTACCCTGTAGTTCACGACACCTCAAACACACAGAATTAGATTGTACCTCTTTCTCATGAACTTCTGTGGTTTGATCAGCAACAACCTGTTCAGCTTCACTCTCTTTCTCTACTTCAGCATCCACTTTTGCTTCAGCATTCTCCACTTGAGATTCAGCATCACTCACACTAGTTTCAGCCTCATCAACTGGCACAATCTCTGCCATGAAGGCCTGAGTGGCGCATTCATTTCCCTGATATCGCTTTTGTAATGCATCCCACATATCCTTTGAATTTGTGTACTTTGTGAAGGTATGCTTGATGCTATCAGGTAAGGATGACTTTATTGCAGCTAAAGCTCTCTTTTCAGCTTCATACACTTTCTTATCAGCCTCATTCATGTTCACGTAGTCTGTTCTACGTCGTCTGCCCTCAAAATCATGTACTGGGTTTATGTATCCATCTTCAATACATATCCACATTCGTGCATCCTGAGATTTAATGAAGGATTTGAAGTTGTCCTTCCATGTAAGATAATTCTCCACCTTCATCATCTTTGGAGCATTCAAGTTGGTCATGTTCGACATTTTAAACGTTGCAGACTGAGAAAACCGTACAAAATATTTCCGAAAACAGTGGTTACCAAATTACACCTTTAGAATCGTCTCGAAAAGACGAGTCCAATGATATATAATGTCAAAAACCGATTTCGGGATTTTTTTTGGTCCTAAAAATCAACCGAGTCCAACGGTGTAGACGGTTTCGTCAAACGAGCTATGGATCACTTTCTATTTGCAAAACACTGAAAATTTTCCGACGCTTGCCAATGGAAATTCCACCCATTAACTTTGCTGCTAATTTCGCTGGGAATGCTGTCAAATTCGCTGGTTATGTGTTAAATTTGCTGGGTCACTTAAATTTGCTGGTAAACGAAGTTAATTTTGCTGGTCTATTTCGCTGTTAATTTCGCTAAATTCGCTGGTCAATATCGCTATCCAATGACCAGTAAATTCGCCGAAAAACCGTGGTAATTTCGCTGTGGAATATTACACAGTCACCAAAGTCGCCTTTGGATTTTAACTTCGCCGGTAAGTTTGCTGGTTTAAGTTCGCAGATCAGTCAAAATTGCCAGAAACAGCTAATTTCGCCCAGTAACTATGGAAAGTCAATCTGTTCGAATTTTTGATGATTTTCTGATTTTCCTAACAACTTTCTGCAAAATCAAAACAAGCAAATTATCAGTGATTTTCGAAAATCAACAAGAAACAGAACGAAGAACGCGAAGAACACGAAGAACAATCTTCGAATCTTCAAGTGTTTCCAGCCAAAATCCTTCAATCAGTCAATCAGAAACTATCCTGAAAACCTGCAAATCAGCAAACAAACAAACCAAAAGATCAAACAGCCAAAAAATTTCGAAAATCTGTATCAAACCAAGAAAAATTTCGAAAATTTATAAACCCTAATTTTCAGGTTTATCAAAAATTCCGAAATCACTCCCTGTTTCTGCAGCAAACAATTCTGAACCGAGCAACCAAGAGCCTAAGGCTCTGATACCAATTGTAGGTCCCCCTTGAGTCTTATGGATCTACACAGAATCGTCTTTCCAATCAAGAGTACGGAATCCTCTTGATCAGAATTAGCAGAAAACGTGTAGGAAACAGAAATCAGCAATCACTTTTTAACCGGGTTTCTATTGATTATCAATCTCACGAATTACAATCAATCCAAAACCCTAACACACTCAGATTCGTCCAAGCTGTAGGAGCTCTCACGAAATTCTATCTCTCACAACTGTTTTGGCTAATTGACTGATTAACTTCAAACCCTAATGTCTAACCTTGTTTATATAACACAAGGTTTACAACTGGGCTAGGTCAAACATCATGGGCTGCGAATTGGACAGGCCCAATTCGCCCCCCATCACCCAATCCTTTGGGTTTAGTTAGCCCAAACATTACAACTAACTATTACAAAGCTAAACCCGCTAACCGTTTATCGTTAAACTAATTATAAGATATCCAAAGACCAAATCCAAGCTGTTGTCACAAACATGCACCAACAAAAACCCTTAACCCTAATCATTTCACAAATCATTATACGTATCTTCAAGATTTCTCTACAACTCTCTCTTGCAATCATCTTCTTTCTCATTGGCACAAGTCTCCTGCATCAATCTTGATCTTTCAATCCATTTAGAATCAATTCAAGGTAATCGTTTTATGATTGTTTGTTGTTAATCATTGGTTAATTGATTATTGCAAAACCCTAGTTCTATAAACAATGACCCTGTGTTTATTGAAAAACCTGATTGATCTTACAATAGTTTTGTGAATACTTGTTTAATCGAATGCCTGACAATTAGATGCATGATATGTTAGAATCGTTTGATTTCTGATTAGATTACTGCATTTTGAATGTATGCAATTAGGGTTCTTGATCGTGTAAAACGTAACTGTTATATTGCATATGAATGTTCGCATGAATGATATGTTCGAAGTCCGAACTTTACACACATGATGAGTCCGAGTTTTATTGGTGTAGTGCATGTCCGAACTTTATAAATCACACAAGCTGGTCCAACTTTTATGTAACTTAAAAAGTCCGACTTTTATTAACAAGTATATGGTCCGAGGTTTTTAAGGGAAAGTATGATCCGAATTATGTGATGTGGACTTGGTCCGAACTTTTAATGAAAAGGGGTAGGGTCCAAACTTTGTAAGATATGTAGGTGTCTGAATTTTTATAAGGGGAACCCCCCCCCCCCTTTGGTCCGAGTTTTAGGCTTTAAAGCCTTGTCCGAGTTTTGGCTAGTATAAAGGTGATCCGAACTTTAGTGTTAAATCAATTGGTCCGAGTTTCAGTTAATGAGCATTAAGGGTCCGACTTTTGTTATGGGACTAGGGGTCCGACTTTTGTTTATGGGACTAGGGGTCCGACTTTTGTTTATGGGACTAGGGGTCCGACTTTTGTGTAACACAAGGAGGTCCGAATTCTAAAGCAAAGGGGTCCGAATTTTGTGATACACACTTAAGGTCCGAACTTTTGTTAACATGTATATGATTCGAACTTTGTGAATGCTTGTTGGCCCGAGTATGTTAATTCAGTTAAGTGTGTTAACTATGATTAAGTGTGTTACTTGATGTTGATATTAGAACAAATTGTGAAAGACTCTGATGTGAAGTATGAATGACCTGAAATCGATTAACTGCTCATACGATACATGTGACTAGCTGTCAAGCATTATGTGACATAGATTGTATGTGAAACTTAACAAATATGAACTGACTGTGTGTAAATGCATTACCTTAGGTCTTAATTGATTGATTGATTGTTTTCGAGCACATAGTTTAGCATACCGAGCAAACCAAGGTGAGTTCACACAGCCAAGGGATGGGATTCCCGAGTTGGGAATTGGGTTGGAAGATTTGAATTGGATAATTACTCGTACTTACGCTATTGCTAGACTATATACCATCGTCCTCAGGTTAGTCAGGACACTTACGTAAAACCTACGTAAACTAGTATCTACCACTATCTCCCGGGTCGGGAGGACACTTACGTAAAATATAACAACCCTCGGTAAAACAGACATCCTCATAAAATTTCCGACACCCTAATATATTTTAAATATCTCAATGTGTCTTTATATGCACCCCGTATGTGAAAACCGAGC
The DNA here is from genome assembly GCF_002127325.2 of Helianthus annuus. NCBI lineage: Eukaryota > Viridiplantae > Streptophyta > Magnoliopsida > Asterales > Asteraceae > Helianthus > Helianthus annuus. Next base: position 132,385,185 of record NC_035438.2, on the reverse strand, counting down.
CCCAAAATAGATTATACTATATAAAATAAATAAAAACAATAATTATTAAGTTGAGGCGGGCCGCGTAGGGCCTCACCTCAAGCTTAAGCGGGCCGCGCGAGTGTGTAACCAGACTTCGCTAAAACCATAAGCCCAAGCGGGCCGCGTACAAGTTTGGTCAAGTGAAGGCGGGCCGCGAGCATCCTGAATTGTGGCGCAGCCTTGGGCCGCCACGTGGCCCAACACGCGTTGAACCTAGGTGGTGACCCGGATCAGCTAGCCTAGACCCCTAGGCCATGCGGGCCGCGTAAAGCCCAGCCCTAATGTCACGCGGGCCGCGAGAAACCCCAGATCAGATCCTATAAATAGCACGCATCGGCTTCATTCGACGATCGCTCACAACTTTCTTTCTTTCTAAATTTCTGAAGTAGTATACACTATAGCCGGGTATTATACCCCCTAAAATAGCGAGGTTCTGCTACGATGTAAGTATTATAACCCCTGGAGACGTATTAGATACGCTGCCCGATTGATCTAGGGTTCCGTAACGGCTGTCGTGGTTCTGCCCGACGTAGTCGTTGGAATGCCGTCTCGGGGAGGGTATTACTAATGTTAAAATGGGTTATTATACTAACACACGTGCATTTATGTAATTTATAGATTATCTCCAGGAAACCCTTACGAAAAACCTAAAACAGCAATGTGAGTAATCTCCTTTTTGTTAACTGTTTTTACAAAACCTTAAATACCTTTCCATGCAAATGACAGTTATTGAGTATTTGTGAAGAATACAATTATAGTGGGTATGTTGGGGTTTTGTATACAAAATTGGTTACTGGCGTGGTAACATCCCATATGTTGAGTATGACCGTACCACTGATGTTAATTGTGATGTCTTGGATACAAATGTAATTGCGGATGTGCCCTCAATACTGCAAATTGGTTCTTATTAAACTTGATTAAACTGGGATTCACTCACCAGTATTTCCCACTGACAAAATGTTTTTAAAACGCGTTTCAGGTAACAAAATGTGAAAGCCAAATAGAAGCCAGCTGGACAGCACTGAAGGCTTGGAAAAGTGGCAATAAAGTTACCTAAGAATAAAATGGATGTTTTTATTAAATAAATAGGATTTACTCCTATGAAACGTGTGTATTGAAAACTTGGGCTTTTACCCATATGTTTAATGTTATAAACATGGTGGTTTACTCTGATTAAAATATTTCCTAACTACGGTCCTGATGAAAATTTCCGCTGCCAAATTGGATAAATAAATGTGATACCACCGAAACTGGCTCACGGCCGCCCGTTCCCGGGAGATAGGGATCGGGGGCTGTGACAGAAGGTGGTATCAGAGCTATGCCACTGATTCAGCCACAGAAGTGTTCTGCTGACATCAAAATTCAAAGTGTTAGGAAATAAATTATGGAAATACGTGTATAATTGTATTTCTTGCTATGTGTTATCTGACTATTTGTTAGTTTACAGTATGAGTGACCAAGGACCTTCTGACGCCTATCGTCAACTGTCTGGTTCGCCTAGGAGCGAAGGCACCTCCTCTTCTCAGCCTGCCCTCTCAGGGTATTCTGCTGACACAGAAGAAGCGATCTTTGTGTTTAAGGCTCAGTCTGAAGAGCCATTTCCTCAGAAAAAGATGGGATGGTTCAGTAGGGGAGCGCACGAACGTAGGAAAAGAATGAAAAAGTTGCAGGAACAGCGAGTGTTAGCCGCAGCAAAAAGAGAAACTGATGCTTATAATCAGGATATGCTCAATAGGGGTATCGCTAATATCCATATTTTAGCAACCACTGCTGCTGACCCAAACCTGGAACAAATGCTAGCACCCCAACCACAAAATCCTGATCAACCCATGGAAATAGAAAACCAGATAGAAATGCCTGATTTCAACCCGGAGGAGATACCTAGGGTACCTGCACCTGACCCTCTAGACCCAAACAACTACGACCCTTGGTGGGACGATGTTAGGGACTACGTGCAACAAAACCCAATTCAGGAAAATGTGCCAATACCCAACTTAGGAGCTTATCCAGGGTTAGATCCTCAAGATCCCTACAACATTAGTGATGCATATGTTAGGGAAATTTTAGAAAATCCATACCCGTACCAAGCCCCTATGCCTCCGTATCAGGAACCCGTACCTCAGTTTCCAAACCCAGTCCTAGAACCTGCACCCCCAATGAGTGCAGAAAATGTCCAGGAACTTAGGACTTTTGGGGAAGAAATTTTAGAAAGCAGTGATCGTATGCGACAGGTGGGAGAACGCCTCGTATGGAAATACGATGAGCGTAATATGGATTTTTGGATGAATCCATATCAGTGAAGGTGATGGTAGAAACAGTAATAATAATAATAATAAAATAATATATGTGTGTATGTGTTAGAAAAAAAAAACTACGGATGCATACTATTAGTATTGTAGCTTTACATTTCAGTCGGTACTGTAATTTTTATTTCTGTACTGGTGTGTACTGATGCATACTATATAAAAAGAGTAAAAGTCGCAATGCTCGACGCTTTTGGTTAAAAAGTGCGTGTCATGTGATTGGCTATATATAAATATTATTTGTGATATTAATATTTGGTAAATGTCTAAAATTCAGATGGCCGACGCGGGAAATCAAGAAAATCTGAATAACGATAACCAGAGTAACATTAACGTGGTTAATGAGAATTCGGACAATAATAACAACGGAAATCAAATTGATAATAGTGCCGTTCAGCATATTGTGGCACAGGGAATTATAGATGCGATGCCATTTATTATTCAAACAGTTCAGGAAGCGAATAATAAAAGTAAGCATAGCAGTAAGCGACCAACTGAACCAGAAAACAGCGTGAACAATGGACCCATACTTCAAGCGCCCGTTCCCAAAAGAAGAAGAACCATGCCACATGGTTGTTCTTATAAGGAATTCTGGTCCTGCAAACCAATAGAATTCTCGGGCAATGAAGGACCCATTGCAACTTTACGCTGGATAGAGAAAACTGAGGCAGTTCTGAAAATAAGCAAGTGTGCTGAAGAAGATAAAATAATGTTTGCTTCAAATCTGTTTAAAAATGCAGCCTTAGAATGGTGGAACACTATCCTCCAATCCAGAGGAAGTGATAGGATTTATAATATGGAATGGGAAGAATTCAAGAATATGGTAGAAAGGAAATTCTGCCCTCCCAATGAAAAAGAACAGATAGCAAATAAGTTTCTGAACCTAAGAATGACCGGAGTAGACAGTAAGGGTTACACTACCACATTCTTTGAATATGCTAGAATAGTACCTACCCTTGCATCACCTGAACCGGTATTAATCTCCCGTTATATCTGGGGATTAATTGGAGAGATTAGACATGTAGTCAAGGCAGCTAGACCCCAAACCATAGAAGAAGCTGTAGAACTAGCTAATACCTTGACAGATGAGTTAATCCGTACTAGAGAAGAAGACCAGAGGAGAAACCTAACCCAAAGGCTTACTCAAGAATTCCGTTCTGGGAATTCCAATCGTAGGAATGTAGGTTCTACCTCTGCACCCTACTGCAAAGCCTGCAGAAAGAAGCATTCTGGAAGATGCTCTACTTACTGTAATTTTTGCAAGGCCCCAGGACACAAGGAAGAGAATTGCAAGAAGAAATCCAGTAATGGAATGTGTTTCAATTGTGGGGAAAAAGGTCACATTAGGACAAACTATCCGAAATTGGCTCCAGCTGCAACCAACAAAAATCCTAAAAATGCCAGAGCATTCGTGCTAACTACAGAGGAAGCCAGGATGATTTCAGACGTAATTGCTGGTACGTTTTTAGTTAATGATATTTTTGCTAAAGTATTATTTGACTCTGGTGCAAACCAAAGTTTTATTAATACTTCGTTTTGCAAACTCCTAAATCAATCATTAACTAAACTACCACAAGAATGTCTAGTGGAAACCGCAAATGGAGAAACTGTTAAGATTTCTGAAATCTTGCAGGGAGCAAGAATAGAAATTTTTAATCAAAAATTTATTGCAAACCTTTATCCAATGAATCTGGCTGGATTTGATGTTGTGTTAGGAATGGATTGGTTAATAGCCAATAAAGCCAGTATTTTATGTGATCAGAAGTCAATTCAGATAAAATCACCAAGAGGAGAAAAGATCACAATTAAAGGAGATAAACCTTTTAGATCCACTAAATTCATCTCTGTGATGAAAACTGCAAGTTGTATAAGAAAAGGATCTATAGTGTATTTGATTTCAATAATCACTAACACTAAAGGAAAAGAATTAAAGGATATCCCAGTAGTGTCCCAATTTTCAGATGTCTTTCCAGAAGAATTGCCAGGACTACCGCCAGACAGGGAAGTTGAATTCAGAATTCAGCTGTTACCAGGAACAGCACCAATTGCTAAAGCACCTTACCGTTTAGCACCCGCGGAAATGCAAGAACTGAAGAAACAACTAGACGAGTTGTTGGAAAAGGGATTCATACAGCCAAGCTCATCGCCATGGGGAGCGCCGATTTTATTTGTTAAAAAGAAGGACGGATCAATGCGTATGTGCATTGACTACCGTGAATTGAACAAAGTTACGGTTAAGAATCGGTACCCATTACCGAGGATCGATGATTTGTTTGATCAACTTCAAGGAGCTCGATTTTTCTCTAAAATCGATTTAAGATCAGGATATCATCAATTAAAGGTACAGGAAGAGGATATTCCTAAAACCGCATTCAGAACAAGGTATGGTCATTATGAATTTACTGTCATGCCATTTGGTTTAACCAATGCCCCAGCCGCATTTATGGACATGATGAACCGAATATGTAAGCCATATTTGGATAAATTCATAATTGTCTTCATAGATGATATTCTAATTTACTCTAAAAGTAAAGATGAGCATGCAAAGCACTTGCACTTACTTTTAAGTTTATTGAGAAAAGAGAAGCTTTATGCTAAGTTTTCAAAGTGCGAGTTTTGGTTAGAACAGGTACAATTTCTCGGACATTTAGTGAACCATGAAGGAATTCATGTAGATCCAACGAAAATCGAGGCAATTACCAAATGGAAAACCCCAGAATCACCAACTGAAGTTAGAAGTTTCTTAGGATTGGCCGGTTATTATAGAAGATTTATTCGAGATTTTTCTAGAATAGCCATTCCTTTAACTAAGTTAACCTGTAAATCTGTTAAGTTTGAATGGGGACCAAAACAAGAAGAAGCCTTTAGAATCCTTAAGCAAAGATTAACCCATGCACCCATACTAGCATTACCAGAAGGAACTGAAGACTTTGTAGTCTTTTGTGACGCTTCTAAGTTAGGTTATGGATGCGTATTGATGCAACGTCAAAAGGTTATAGCTTATGCATCTAGACAGCTTAAGAGTCATGAAGGAAATTATTCGACCCATGATTTGGAATTAGGAGCTATAATTTTTGCCCTTAAGATTTGGAGACATTATCTTTATGGTAGTAAGTTTACCATATTCACTGATCATAAGAGTTTAAGATATATCTTCGGGCAAAAAGAGTTAAATATGAGACAGAGACGCTGGATGGAATTACTTAGTGACTATGATTGTGATATCCAGTATCATGCAGGAAAAGCCAATGTGGTGGCTGATGCTTTAAGTCGAAAATATCACGAAAAACCAAAAAGGGTACGTTCTCTTAAATTAAATCTACAAGTAGATTTAAACAATCAGATTAGAAAAGCACAAGAATCAGTAATCAAGGAAGATACTGAAAAATTAAAAGGAATGATTAAGGAATTAGAACAAGGAACAGATGGAATTTGGAGGTTCCATAAAAAGAGAATGTGGATACCTAAATTAGGAAATTTACGTCACCGTATATTAGAAGAAGCCCATAAGTCTAAATATACGATGCATCCAGGAAGTGATAAAATGTACCAGGATTTAAGGAGAAATTTCTGGTGGATAGGGATGAAAAAGGATGTAGCAGCTTATGTTTCTAAATGCTTAACTTGCTCACAAGTTAAAGCTGAACATCAGAAACCCTCAGGTTTGTTACAACAATTAGAAATACCAGTTTGGAAATGGGAATTGATAACAATGGATTTTGTTACCAAATTGCCTAAAACAAGAAAAGGTAATGATACAATCTGGGTGATTGTAGATAGATTAACCAAGTCAGCTCATTTCTTACCAATGAAGGAAACCTTTAGTATGGAACAATTAGCCAAATTGTATGTAAATGAAATTGTTTCATTACATGGCATTCCTTTATCAATTGTTTCTGATAGAGATAGCCGTTTTACTTCTCATTTTTGGTCAAGTTTCCAAAAAGCAATGGGAACCAGGTTAAATCTAAGCACAGCTTATCATCCTCAAACGGACGGACAAAGCGAAAGGACAATTCAGACAATGGAGGACATGCTTAGAGCTTGTGTAATTGATTTTGGAGGTAACTGGGACGAACACTTACCTTTAATAGAATTTTCTTATAATAACAGTTACCACACAAGTATCAATGCTGCACCATTCGAAGCACTTTATGGACGAAAGTGCAGAACCCCAGTCTGTTGGGCAGAAATTGGGTAAAAACAATTATCTGGACCCGAGATAGTACAAGAAACAACTGATAAAATCATTCAAGTCAAGGAACGACTGAAAACAGCACGTGATCGCCAAAAGAGCTATGCTGATAACAGACGCAAACCATTAGAATTTCAAGTAGGAGATAAAGTGTTATTGAAAGTTTCACCCTGGAAAGGAGTGGTAAGATTCATCAAAAGAGGAAAGCTTAGTCCCAGATATATTGGACCTTTCAAAATTCTTAAAAGAATAGGACCTGTAGCTTATCAGCTACGACTGCCAGAAGAAATGGCAGGAATACATGATGTATTTCATGTATCCAATCTTAAAAAGTGTTTAGCTGATGAATCACTCGTAGTACCTCTCAAGGATATAGAGGTTAATGAACAACTCAAATTTGTAGAAAGGCCTCTACAGATTGAAGATAGGAAAGTTAAAAATCTCAAGCATAAGAGATTGGTTCTGGTCAAAGTAAAGTGGGACTCCAAAAGAGGACCCGAGTACACGTGGGAGCTTGAATCCGAAATGCAAAAGAAATATCCACACTTGTTCCAATAGATCTCGAGGACGAGCTCTAAAACAAGGTGGGGAGGATATAACAACCCTCGGTAAAACAGACATCCTCATAAAATTTCCGACACCCTAATATATTTTAAATATCTCAATGTGTCTTTATATGCACCCCATATGTGAAAACCGAGCCCCAAAATAGATTATACTATATAAAATAAATAAAAACAATAATTATTAAGTTGAGGCGGGCCGCGTAGGGCCTCACCTCAAGCTTAAGCGGGCCGCGCGAGTGTGTAACCAGACTTCGCTAAAACCATAAGCCCAAGCGGGCCGCGTACAAGTTTGGTCAAGTGAAGGCGGGCCGCGAGCATCCTGAATTGTGGCGCAGCCTTGGGCCGCCACGTGGCCCAACACGCGTTGAACCTAGGTGGTGACCCGGATCAGCTAGCCTAGACCCCTAGGCCATGCGGGCCGCGTAAAGCCCAGCCCTAATGTCACGCGGGCCGCGAGAAACCCCAGATCAGATCCTATAAATAGCACGCATCGGCTTCATTCGACGATCGCTCACAACTTTCTTTCTTTCTAAATTTCTGAAGTAGTATACACTATAGCCGGGTATTATACCCCCTAAAATAGCGAGGTTCTGCTACGATGTAAGTATTATAACCCCTGGAGACGTATTAGATACGCTGCCCGATTGATCTAGGGTTCCGTAACGGCTGTCGTGGTTCTGCCCGACGTAGTCGTTGGAATGCCGTCTCGGGGAGGGTATTACTAATGTTAAAATGGGTTATTATACTAACACACGTGCATTTATGTAATTTATAGATTATCTCCAGGAAACCCTTACGAAAAACCTAAAACAGCAATGTGAGTAATCTCCTTTTTGTTAACTGTTTTTACAAAACCTTAAATACCTTTCCATGCAAATGACAGTTATTGAGTATTTGTGAAGAATACAATTATAGTGGGTATGTTGGGGTTTTGTATACAAAATTGGTTACTGGCGTGGTAACATCCCATATGTTGAGTATGACCGTACCACTGATGTTAATTGTGATGTCTTGGATACAAATGTAATTGCGGATGTGCCCTCAATACTGCAAATTGGTTTTTATTAAACTTGATTAAACTGGGATTCACTCACCAGTATTTCCCACTGACAAAATGTTTTTAAAACGCGTTTCAGGTAACAAAATGTGAAAGCCAAATAGAAGCCAGCTGGACAGCACTGAAGGCTTGGAAAAGTGGCAATAAAGTTACCTAAGAATAAAATGGATGTTTTTATTAAATAAATAGGATTTACTCCTATGAAACGTGTGTATTGAAAACTTGGGCTTTTACCCATATGTTTAATGTTATAAACATGGTGGTTTACTCTTATTAAAATATTTCCTAACTACGGTCCTGATGAAAATTTCCGCTGCCAAATTGGATAAATAAATGTGATACCACCGAAACTGGCTCACGGCCGCCCGTTCCCGGGAGATAGGGATCGGGGGCTGTGACAGAAGGTGGTATCAGAGCTATGCCACTGATTCAGCCACAGAAGTGTTCTGCTGACATCTAATCAATCGCTTATACTTACGAACCCGACCCATTTGGTCGATCATTAGGATCCGACCAAACACTTTAGGTGACCATAGTTGTATAGGGAATAACCTTCCGAGGTTATACCTTATGGTCGCTTCGTTTAAGTAGTTGTATGATAGGTAGTTTATATGCCTTAGGAAAATTACCAAAATACCCTTTTTCCGCCAAAATTCATTTTAAGCATAAGTAACATAACTTTTGACATCTAAACTTATCTGGAAACAATATTAAACATGTTAAGGCATATCTTACTTGTCATAGGGCTAGTTAGGCGGTCCGAACGCGTTTTACGTGAACGACGCGTTAAAGTAGCGTAAGCTACCTAAACGGGTCGTAATAGGTCGTAAGCACTTAGGTTAGGTTTCATTTTAGTATGTGGGCTTTGTTAAACCATATCATATGAGTTCCAATACTCATTTGGTTTATGAAACCTCATACTATCCGATCTTCCGAGTTAGATCCGGTTATTAATGTAACCTATATTAGGTGCCGTTTGATTTCCGTGATCCCTCTAGCTTTGCTGGGTTGTTAGTCAAGACTTCTAAGCACCCTCAAGTGAGTACATAGTCCCCTCTTTTACTGTTTTTCAAACATTTTGGGGTGAAACACATGTGCCTACTTGTTACTTTCATGCTTTCCATGTTTTCATATCATATACTTGCTATGTTCATTAGTACACTATTAGTACATGATTTCATTATGTTTTATGCTATGTATGTTCTTTCAGTGCATACTTAGTACATTGTTTACATTACATTTTGCTGCACATGCTCATCCAGCATATGGACACATTGAACTACATTTTGAACCATTGTAACTATTTGACTATGAGAACCGTTTTTAACCATTGAATTATGTGAACCGTTTGTAACTGTTGAACCGTGTGTACCATTTGTATCTGTTGATTGACATTTGACATAGATATTTTGATATTGATATACACATTCCATGGACTACATTTTGACATAAACATTTTGACATGGTTTTCACAAAGACATTTGACAAGTGGTTTAGACATGGGCAATTTACATTGGTGGTTTGTTTGGGTAAGTGATTTAAGTAACGAGGCGTGAGTAACGTGGTACAAGCATGGTGGATACGCCGCTGGTACTTCCTATATATAAGTGCTTGTATTATATTACATGTCGTAGCGTTATTTAAATCATTCAATTTGGACTTATACGTTTTATACAAATAACATATTTTTCACAAGACATTGTTTTACAAATAACTTATTCTTATACAAACTCATTTTTACTTGGTTATTCATTTAACCATACATTATTCTTTTAAATATACATATCTATCATCGCTTTTCAAATCATTTATAAAACAAAACATTTTACAAGGATCATGACTGACTTTTGTTAAACAACTTTTTCTAAACTTATAAGTCATGAATCCTAAATCAATAAAACCTATGTACTCACCGGCATTTTTATGCTGACGTACCTAATTTCACATGTGTTTCAGGTACAATAGTTGATGATATTTGATTATGATATTGATGCATGCTCACATAGGATTGGACGAGGCCTTAGTGACAGTAAAAGATGCAAGACTAGTTAACTATGTTATATTTTCTTTGTTGTAAAGACATTGTAATACATTTAATTCAATAAAACGAAATTGTTTAATCCATGGTTGTGAAACAATGATTCTGTTACAACACTCCCCGACATTTCCGCCACGATTTGTTGTTTTATGTGGTCGGGGTGTGACATAAACCCCTTACCAGACCCTGTTTTGAAATGGCAGTGATTGTCTTAAGATTTGTGTGCCCCAATCTTCTGTGCCACAGTTCTGTCTCTTTGTTTGATGTAGCTGAGAACAGGCAGGCATCAATTCTGGGACACTCTTTTGACATATCAACAACATAAACATTGCCACTTCTTTGAGCAACAAGTTTAGTTTTGCCATTTTTGATTATTGCTTCAATCTTTTCAACCATTTCTGGTCCAACAATCCTACAACACTCCTTTGTGAAGAATGACCCATACCCCTTATCACTCATTTGTGAGACACTCAGGAGGTTGAATTTCAGATTGTCAATCAGATTGACATTTTCAAATTTTACATTTCCAGACTGAACTGTACCAGACCCCAGAACTTTCCCTTTACTATTATTCCCAAAGGATATATCACCCTCTCCATGGATTTTGAAATCTTTGAGTAGGGCTTTACATCCTGTCATGTGCCTGGAGCCTCCACTGTCTACATACCAAAGACTGTCTAAGCATGCAGAAGCTCCCTGCACATGTAGTAAAAGGATTAGCTCATTAAGGTCTCCAAAGCCAATAAGGCTTTGGATGGGGTCTCAACAGTGTCTGGGATGGTGGCAGATGCATGGATAGTGGTTAGCTCAGGGGTTTGAACATTTTTGGGAATGTTTCTCTCTAACCACTGCTGGGGGTCTTGGCCAATCACCTGTTGATAACCAAAAGGATGCATGTTCACTCTTTGTTTAGATGGCTTTTTGTAAGCCTCATAAGCATGTTGGATCCTTTGGTATGATGGTTGTCCTTTGCCCCTCCTGAATTGCTTAGCAGGGGGTGCATCAGTCACTTGAACATCTCTTTGAACAGATGTTTGGTTCAGCTGTTTTGTGACAGCTGTTTGGACTGGCACAAACAGTGGTTGCTTCTTTGTGAATTTGACAGATGATGTTGATGAACTTAAGGATGTTTTTGTAGTGTACTCCTTCTTTTTCTCATCAAAGTTTTTAAGATACACACATTCCTTAGTTTTGTGGTTATTTTTACCACAGATGGTGCAGCTTTCAGCAGGTACAATGACACTTGCTTTGTTTAATCATGTGCTTTTAGATGAAAACAGTCTTTTGTTAGATGATTTCTATTTTCACAAAAATCACAAAACAGGTTTTTGATCTTTTCTCTTTTCTTTCTTTTCTCAGATTCCTTAGCAACAGACTTTTGAACCACTGTTGGGATATCTTTGATAGGAATGACCTTTGCTTTTGGAGCTTTTACACCATCAATGGTTGTGAAGTCCATTGGCTTGAAGTTTTCCAGGATGTCACACTCATCAGACCATGTGGGTTTAAATTGATATTTCTCAATTTCCTCAAAAGTTGAGGATCCCATAGATCTTTCCAAAGTGATTTTGTTACCAAGTTTGTCAGTTATCTTAACCTCTTGGCCATCCTTGTTTGTGGGAATAACTTCAACAATGGTTTGAACAGATTCTTTGGAAGCATTGTTTTCAATTTCATCGTGTTTTCTAAAACCAACACCAAATTTTACATTGCTCTTAATCTGTTTTTCAAGCATGACCTCATAACCTTTACAAGATTCCATCCATTTTTCACAGGTGATCTGGGTGGACTCCAACTCCTTTTTGCATACTTGGTATTTTTCTACCATATTTTGGAGTTGAGTTTTGGTTATGCTTTGCTCTTCTTTTAGACTGCTGATCTCTTTATCTTTTTCAGCCAATTTTTTTCTAAGTTCTTTTAATGACTTTTCAAATTTGACTTCATCAGACAAGACTTTATCCCTAAGGTTTTCATTTACCTCTTTGATGTTAGCAAATGCAATAATACATTTATCTGAACACAGTTTTTCAAGAACTTGAGGAGTTACCTTGGCAGCAGCCATCATGGCACAATTACATTGTTGATCACCTTCTTCATCAGCTCTCCCTTCTATCTCACTAGCTTTCTTCAACTCTTCTTTCTCTTTGTCTTCTTTGGACCAGGGGTCAGACAGTGGTTCAATCAGGGTTTCTGAATTTTCTCTCAGCAGTAGTTCGCCAGCAACTGCAGTAACCACTACTTCAGCAACTTCATCCACTGTTTCAGCACTTAGCTGTTCACCTTCAGTTTCTACCCATTCTGGTATTGACTCTAATGCCATCAAACAAAATTCATCATCAAAAGTATCATTAGAAGCATAGAGAGCAAAATTTTCATCACCAAGTTCATCAGGCATGCTGCTCCAATCAACAAAGCCTTGTGTGAAGAAGCTTTGCTGATCTGGTTGAGCTACTGTTGGAGCAGCTTGCTGAGGTGCAACAGGTTGCACCTGTGCCTGAGGAATAGGGGCCTGAACATACTGAATTTGTGGAACAGTGGTTTGAACATAATGCACAGGCACAGGGGTTGCAGCATAATGAGCAGTGTTAACATGTGTTGCCGGGGTATATTGGGTATAGTGCACAGTGTTTTATTGTTGTGGTCTAGGGTTTGAGCTAGGATGAGTGATTATTGGACCAGTGGTTTGACTCTTACATTCTCTAGCAAAATGACCTAGCATATTACACTTGTAACACTTGATTTTTGACTTATCCAACCCCACCCTTAAATTCCCATGAAGCCCTGGGAATTTTCTCCCTGTTCTTTTGTAGAATTTTGCTTGTTCTAACACTAAGCAAAGCCAATTGATGCAAAATGTCCATTTCTTCTAAGTCAGTGGGATCAAAATGTTGCAAATCATTGAGTTCAAAGCACAGGTTATCTGACATCTGGTTTTCACAATTGGCAGTGAAAGCATAACTTGCAGAGTGAGAATCAGAGTTGTTGAAATTTCCACCAGCAGTTATATCTATAAAATGATCATAACTCTGATCCTTACTACTGCTACCAGATTCTTCCTGACCAAAAAGAGCTGTGCTGCCAAATGAATAGTCATCAGCAACTTTACCAGACTCTTGCAACTTCCTTTTCTGGTTTAACTCCCTTTCATAGGTCAGGAGTCTACCATGGAGTTGGGTCAGGGTCAGATCTTTGAACTCAGCTGAATTCCTGGTGACAAAAGCAATTGTGTCCCATTTTTCAGGAAATGATCTAAGGAACCTGCTATTTTGAGTTGCATTTGGAAATGTAACTTTAACAAGCCTTAGTTCACTAATGAGACAGCTGAAACGTTCAAATTGTTGGGTTAATGATTCACCCTTGATGTGACAAAATGTTTCATACTGCTGATTCAGAATTTCCCTGTTGTTTTCAATAACCTCTTCCGTTCCCCCAAATTGTTCCTTCAATGCATCCCATAATTCTTTGGCACTGTTACAATGTAACAGCCCAGCATAGATTTCATTTGGTAATGCAGAAGCTATGATGCTAAATGCTTTGGCATCGAGTTCGAACTTTTGAAAATCAGTTTCAGTATAGTTTTCAGTTGGTTTAGGAACGAACTTCTTTGCATCCTCAGCACTTGGCTCCATAGGAACATGAGGACCAAAAACAACAGACCTCCAACATCCAGTGTTCTGTTGAGCAAGGATGTGACCCATCCGTCTCTCCTAGATGTTATATTCATTACGTTTAAGCATGGGTGGTTTGAAAAGAGAGCCATTGTTATTTTTATCATCTTGTGATTGTGACATCATCCTGGTTGTTTTACAGACACTGATTAATCAACTTTAATGGTGATTAAACCTTGCTCTGTTTTTCAACAAAACGAACAATGATTCTGTTACAACACTCCCCGACGTTTCCGCCACGATTTGTTGTTTTATGTGGTCGGGGTGTGACAGAAAAGTTGGTATCAGAGCCAATGGTTATAGGGAATTAGGTTATTAGTAATGCTTTGACCTAGTCTATAACCTTCCTAGGACCCTAACGCGAGTTTACTTGCGTTTAGTTATAAAACAATACCGTCACTTATCTTTAAGTGACAACCACAATAAGAACATAAATTTGAATCTGCTTTGAAAACTAATCATCTGTTCTAGGATGATTTATTGTAAGATTTTGAACCCTCTAAGTTTTCAAAATCCCGTCAAAGTGTGGTCTAAATAATGTGAACACGTGCAAACTGGAAGGGTGGATGCCTATACCCTAAGTTTTCTGTCTAAGGCTAGAGTGTTCGTACAAATCCGCAGTATCAGACCAGTCACTCTTACCTGGGAACTCTTGGGGTGAGTGTCCACTTATAGGCAAGCATGTTGTCACACCCTGGCTTTGCGGAAGTGTGGTTAATTTGGGGTGACTTCTTAATACCATAGCTTAATCATAACAAAACTATATGAAAATAAAACCATGCAAGATCATCCATTGATTTAAGTTTTAAAACATAAGTAACACAACATTGTCTTAAGGCGTTGACTCATGCAACGGAAACTACAACCTGATAACATAAAACATTGTTCAGAAGACTCAAACATCAACATGAAATAAACGCAGTTTAAGAACTGTGACTCGTCCAGGAAAAAGTCACATCCCTTAAACTTGGATGACCTCGTAACTCTTATGCAGCGGGAAAACGTAAGATACCGCGCCAGATCTTTAGTTCCCTGAAATACATGTAAGTTGGAAAAATCAACAAATAGATCTACCCAGATAGATCTACCGCTACTGTCCCTCGGTCCTACAATGAGGATTAATGGCCTCAAGTTGCGCCTACCCACTCACATGATCTAAGTAGTAACCCTCCTTACGCTAACCATACCATGTAAAAAGTACTTGTAAACATAGTAACATGTATTTCACCCCCGCAGTTTAGAAAACTGAAAACAATTAAGAGAAAAGAGGGACATGAACTCACAGTGGTGCGTCTCTAACAAGAAAATCTCCTGGTCAATCTGCTGTGCGACGACCTACACGTACTAACTTCTATTAGACGGACGGCCGTGCCTTAGCTTAAGGTTTAATGTCTTTGGGAAATAGTTAGACAACTATTTCGTATGTACACTTCGTAATTATTTGGTAAATATTTTCCTTCCCAAGGATGGGGTCTTTAATACATGTGCGTTCGTGAATTTTCGTAATATATTATTAAGTCTCACTTAATAAAATATATTTTATTTCACTAATCAAAAATACTTTACTTCCAAAATATAAATATTTTTCCCAAAAATATTATATTTTAATCCTTACAATTTTTCCCAAAATAATACTCTTGTCAAAATACGCGTTTATGAGTTTTTTCTGAAAATACGTAAGTTACGGAATAAGATAGGTGTCACACCCCGACCACGTAAAACAACAAAACGTGGCGGAAACGTCGGGGAGTGTTGTAACAGAATCATTGTTTCATAACCATGGAATAAATTGTTTCATTTTATTAAATCAATTGAGTTGCAATGTCTTAGCAATAAAGAAACATAACATAATTAACTAGTCTTGCATCTTTTAATGTCACTAAGGCCTCGTCCATTCCTATGTGAGCATACACTAACATCATCATCATATAACACCAACAACTGTACCTGAAACACATGTGAAAATATGTCAGCATAAAAATGCCGGCGAGTACATAGGTTTTATGAAAAATAGGATCCATGACTTAGGTTTAAGAAAATGTTTAACCAAAAACTTGTCATGAATCCAGTTTAAGTGTTTGCTTTTATAAAACGTTTGAAAATCGATGATAGATATATATAGTTAAAAGAATGATGTAAGGTTAAATGAATAACCAAGTAAAAATGAGTTTGTATAAAACAAACTGTTTTGTAAAACAATGTCTTGTGAAAAATATGTTATTTGTGTAAAAATGTATAAATCCAAATGAATGATTTAAATAACGCTACGCCATGTAATATAATACAAGCACTTATATATAGGAAGTACCAGCGGCGTATCCACCATGCTTGTATCACATTACACACGTCTCGTTACTCAAATCACTTACCCACATAAACCACGAATGTAAATTACCCATGTCTAAACCGTTGTCAAATGTCAATCAAGTATTGTGTAAACAAAATGTCATGTATGGCAAGTGAAATATGTAACAACCAAACCATAGGTAAGAATGCACAAACAATGTACTAAGTATGCGACGGATGGACATACATAGCATGATACCAAGTATAAGATGTCTTGTAAAACGATGTACTAAGTATGATGAACATACATAGCATGAAATGTTATGTAAAACGATGTACTAAGTATGCACACAATGGGCATACATAGCATGTGATGTAAAATGTACTAAGTATGATGAGCATACATAGCATGAAATGTTATGTAAAACGATGTACTAAGTATGCACACAATGGGCATACATAGCAAAAACATAATGAAATCATGTACTAATAGTGTACTAATGAACATAGCAAGTATATGATATAAAAGCATGAAATCATGAAAGTAACAAGTAGGCACATGTGTTTCACCCCAAAATGTTTGAAAAACAGTAAAAGAGGGGTCTATGTACTCACTTGAGGGTGCTTAGAAGTCTTAGGATAACCACCAAGCAAAGCTAGAAGATCACGGAATCAAACGACACCTATATAGGTATCTACATTAATAACCGGACCTATCGGAGGATCGGGTAGTACGAGGGTTCGTAAACCAAATAAGTATGGGAACTTATGTAATATGGTTTAACAAAGCTTACGTACTAAAACGAAACCTATCCTAAGTGCTTACGACCCATTACGACCCGTTTAGGTAGCTTATGCTACTTTAACGCGTCGTTTGCGTAAAACGCGTTCGGAAAGCCTAACTAGTCCTATGACAAGTATTATATGCCTTAACATGTCTAATATTGTTGCTAAATCAGTTTAGATGTCAAAAATTACGTTACATAGGCTTAAAATGAATTTTGGCGCAAAAAGGGTATTTTGGTAATTTACCTAAGGCATAAGAACTACTTATCATACAACTACTTAAACGATGTGACCATAAGGTATAACCTCGGAAGGTTATTCCCTATACAACTATGGTCACCTAAAGTGTTTGGTCGGATCCTAAAGATTGACCAATTGGGTGGGGTTCGTAAGTATAAGCGATTGATCAGATCGCTTACCTTTACGACCCTAAACAAGCTCAAACCTAAAAGCGACGAGCTAAACATGCTAGAACATGTTTTGTAGAGTTAGAAAACAAGTTTGGTATTAAAACAAACGGTTTTAATACCCTAGAGTAGTTTGGTTACAAAATACGCGAGAAAACGCATTTTGGCCGAAACTGCGACTCGTCACTGAGCCTAGATAACGTGGTAATCAGTAGGTATAGTCACTGGGGACTATGACCATCGTGATTACGCTCACGTTATGAAGTTCAAACGAACTTCGCATTGACCATAAACTGGTTAATGCAGAAAGTCAAACGCAGTTTGACTTTAACGCTAAAACGAACGAAAAACGCGAAAGAATACTTACAGAAGGTCCCCGCAAGATTCGAACCCGATTCACTCTCAGGTAGGAAGCATATACTTCCACTTTGAGAGTGTAGAATCAGATTCAAATGTGAGGAAGAATGAAATGGGTGAGGGGTATATATAGATTTCCTTGAACCGTTAAGATCGTTCGTCGAAAAACGTGATTTGATCTAGACCTTACATGTGGGCACATGGTTTTCATAAACCATGGGAGCCCCTAATGTGGACTATGTTCATTGAATACCATCCCATGGTTTTGCAAAACCATGGGTGAAAACCATTAACACTTCAAAATGGACTAGGTTCATTGAATCTGCCAGAAATTTCAGAAATGGTCCCTACACTTGTAAAACTTGATTTTTTTTGGCACTTTTAAACCCCTTTAACCTCATTTCAAGGCTCTAAAATGATATTAAAGTATAGGGAACTTAAAATATGCTCAAAGACATCACGGATGTCGGTTCGTTTGGCCGTACGGTTGCGTTATTCGGTTAATTACGACGGAAGTCGTAACGAACGCAAAAACGATCCAAATTAAGCGACGAATGGAATTTTATCATGCCAATCACTAAAATAAAATATTTTAATGATTACATAAATTTTTGGATGTCCGGATATATTCAGGACGTAAGATATGCGCCAAAATGCAAACTTATGAACTTTCGACGCTTTTAGTCTTTATTGATCAATAAAGTTTATTTTAGCATACTGAACCCTTCAAAGCCTATTTCTAAGCTATGTAAAGGATATTGAAGGTATGTTAAGCCTATGTCACTATTCCGGAGTGTTTGTTGCATTAAACTGGTTATATTTACGAATCAGATCGTGTATAACCTTCCAGAAAGCGATTTAAAGCCCGAAATCGAACAAGAATTAATATGTGCAAACGATACACATATTTACACAAAATCCCAAGTATGAAATACAATATTTCATTGATTTGGTATTTGTTTGATGGTCGTGGTGACACAGGTGTCACAGTCTCCCCTACTTTAGGAAATTTCATCCCGAAATTTATTCGTAGGAGTCTGTCCGTGACTTTGTGTCAAATAACCACCAGAGATATGCAAGGGATAATCCTATCATTTCCTTAACGGACATTCTTCAGAAACAAAAATGAATGGACGGAGTCATTTTCAACAGATGCTTCCTCAGAAACAGAAATGAAAGGATAATCAAACGGATATTCATTTCCTTCAACGGATATTCTTCAGAAACGAAAATGAATGGACGGAGTCATTTTCAACAGATGCTTCCTCAGAAACAGAAATGAAAGGATAATCAAACGGATATTCATTTCCTTCAACGGATATTCTTCAGAAACGAAAATGAACAAACGGAGTCATTTCCAACGGTTGCTTCTTCAGAAACGGAAATGAAGGGATAATCAAACGGATATTCATTTCCTTCAACGGATATTCTTCAGAAGCGAAAATGAACGGAATGAGTCATTTTCCTCAACAGATTCTTCATTAGAACGGAAATGAAGGATTAAACAAACGGATATTCATTTCCATCAACGGATATTCTTCAGAAGCGAAAATGAATGGATGATCCATTTTCCTCAACGGATTCTTCATCAGAACAGAAATGAAGGATTAAACAAACGGATATTCATTTCCATCAATGGATATTCTTCAGAAGCGAAAATGAATGGATGATCCATTTTCCTCAACGGATTCTTCATCAGAACGGAAATGAAGGATTAAACAAACGGATATTCATTTCCATCAACGGATATTCTTCAGAAGCGAAAATGAATGGATGATCCATTTTCCTCAACGGATTCTTCATCAGAACGGAAATGAAGGATTAAACAAACGGATATTCATTTCCATCAACGGATATTCTTTCAGAAGTGAAAAATGAGTAGCTAGTTCATTTTTCTTCAACGGGTGCTTCATCTGAATTGGAAATGAACAGGGTTCACTCTAGACGCATGACAAAACTCGCTGTGGTTTCTGTGCACTAAATTCCATAATTATGTACGCGTCCATAATTACGTAATTCCTTGCACAGTCCGCACAGTACATTTCATAATGTGTAGGGGAAGAAAATCAAACCTGTAATGAGTGTGGCTAGACTACCATAGGGTCCTTTTAATTAGATCAAAAAATGATCACTTTAATTTGACCACCAAGGAGTCTTTTCAGCTATATCATCACATGATATTCCTAACCAGATTTTTGGATCAATCTGTTTAACTAGACCACTCAAGGGGTCTAATTTATGGAATAGTACTTCACAACCCCAGGTACTTAACTACAATGTAGAAGTCCATTAAGGATTTAAGATAGTACCTTTGGATATCCTACTATGAATCCCTTATACGAAGATATGGAAGATTCTACGAGGATTTGGATAACAGAAATTTGGATCACACAAAAACATAAAAGGGAACACATAAGCACATAATCACATAATTGATTAACTTGGTTATTAATTTGTTATCTTTGGACGCGGATACTTAAAGCACACCAGGAATCCAATCCATGGATTTCATTTGGCACTTTAATCACTTCTAAGAATCTATCTATGAAGATAGAAAAATCTTAATAGGAATTCGGTTTTGTCCTTATTGAATTGTAATGTACGTATTGAATCATACAGAGAATTCAATTAAGGACTCCGATGAATGTTACTCACCCACAAGGATCTAATTATGAGGATAGAAAGATCCTATATGGATTTTGGAATTTGTGTAACGAGAGGTGTTTCGACACCTTGCACTAGGCGTGCTTAAGTCGATACACAAGGTAGAAAGTTCATGAGGTTGAGGCGCTAGATATGTCAAGGCGACATATGAAGCAGAAATTGAAGGTTGAGTAGCAGCAGGATTTGGTAACAGCTTTGCTTTGGATTGCAAAGCGGCACATGTTAACCAAATGTCCCCATCGTCCACCGTGGGTACATCTGAAACAGGGTATTCGATCCGGATGATGACTACTACATTGATTGCACCAAGGAGCAGTTCCCTTATACGGCTTCATCCCTGAGGCGAGTCATCGTGATAGCTAAATCAACGGTCCTCTAGAGTACGACGCCTATTTGCTGGGTAGTTGCAGCACCAGGTTCGGACATTTGGGTGTTGTTGCAATGAAGAGGCATCTTGAAGAAAATGAAAGGCATAGGAGGAAACAAGCGAAAGATAGCCAAAAGAGAATGACAACACATGAAGATTATGACCATTTGTTTGTTACCAGAGGCAAACAAATGAGATGGTGACTAATCAAAGTAAGCGGGTCAATATAATGTATCGTGAAGACATGCTCGCCTATAAGTGGACACTCACCCCAAGAGTTCCCAGGTAAGAGTGACTGGTCCGATACTGCGGATTTGTACGAACACTCTAGCCTTAGACAGAAGACCCAGGGTACAGGCACCCACTCTTCCAGTTTGCACGTATTCACATTATTTAGACCCAAACTTTGACGAGATTTTGAAAACTTAAAGGGTTCGAAACCTTATAACAAAGGGTTCAAAACCTAGTAATCAATCATCCTAGAACAGATGGTTAGTTTTCAAAGCAGATCAAATTTATGTTCTTGTTGTGGTTGTCACCTAAGGATAAGTGACGGTATTGTTTTATGACTAAACGCAAGTAAACTCGCGTTAGGGTCCTAGGAAGGTTATAGTCTAGGTCAAAGCATTACTAATAACCTAATTCTCTATAACCATTGGCTCTGATACCAACTTTTCTGTCACACCCCGACCACGTAAAACAACAAAACGTGGCGGAAACGTCGGGGAGTGTTGTAACAGAATCATTGTTTCATTACCATGGAATAAATTGTTTCATTTTATTAAATCAATTGAGTTGCAATGTCTTAGCAATAAAGAAACATAACATAATTAACTAGTCTTGCATCTTTTAATGTCACTAAGGCCTCGTCCATTCCTATGTGAGCATACACTAACATCATCATCATATAACACCAACAACTGTACCTGAAACACATGTGAAAATATGTCAGCATAAAAATGCCGACGAGTACATAGGTTTTATGAAAAATAGGATCCATGACTTAGGTTTAAGAAAATGTTTAACCAAAAACTTGTCATGAATCCAGTTTAAGTGTTTGCTTTAATAAAACGTTTGAAAATCGATGATAGATATGTATAGTTAAAAGAATGATGTAAGGTTAAATGAATAACCAAGTAAAAATGAGTTTGTATAAAACAAACTGTTTTGTAAAACAATGTCTTGTGAAAAATATGTTATTTGTGTAAAAATGTATAAATCCAAATGAATGATTTAAATAACGCTACGCCATGTAATATAATACAAGCACTTATATATAGGAAGTACCAGCGGCGTATCCACCATGCTTGTATCACATTACACACGTCTCGTTACTCAAATCACTTACCCACATAAACCACCAATGTAAATTGCCCATGTCTAAACCGTTGTCAAATGTCAATCAAGTATTGTGTAAACAAAATGTCATGTATGGCAAGTGAAATATGTAACAACCAAACCATAGGTAAGAATGCACAAACAATGTACTAAGTATGCGATGGATGGACATACATAGCATGATACCAAGTATAAGATGTCTTGTAAAACGATGTACTAAGTATGATGAACATACATAGCATGAAATGTTATGTAAAACGATGTACTAAGTATGCACACATTGGGCATACATAGCAAAAACATAATGAAATCATGTACTAATAGTGTACTAATGAACATAGCAAGTATATGATATAAAAGCATGAAATCATGAAAGTAACAAGTAGGCACATGTGTTTCACCCCAAAATGTTTGAAAAACAGTAAAAGAGGGGTCTATGTACTCACCTGAGGGTGCTTAGAAGTCTTAGGATAACCACCAAGCAAAGCTAGAAGATCACGGAATCAAACGGCACCTATATAGGTATCTACATTAATAACCGGACCTATCGGAGGATCGGGTAGTACGAGGGTTTGTAAACCAACTAAGTATGGGAACTTATGTAATATGGTTTAACAAAGCTTACGTACTAAAACGAAACCTATCCTAAGTGCTTACGACCCATTACGACCCGTTTAGGTAGCTTATGCTACTTTAACGCGTCGTTTGCGTAAAACGCGTTCGGAAAGCCTAACTAGTCCTATGACAAGTATTATATGCCTTAACAAGTCTAATATTGTTGCTAAATCAGTTTAGATGTCAAAAATTACGTTACATAGGCTTAAAATGAATTTTGGCGCAAAAAGGGTATTTTGGTAATTTACCTAAGGCATAAGAACTACTTATCATACAACTACTTAAACGATGTGACCATAAGGTATAACCTCGGAAGGTTATTCCCTATACAACTATGGTCACCTAAAGTGTTGGTCGGATCCTAAAGATTGACCAATTGGGTGGGGTTCGTAAGTATAAGCGATTGATCAGATCGCTTACTTTACGACCCTAAACAAGCACAAATCTAAAAGCGACGAGCCAAACATGCTAGAACATGTTTTGTATAGTTAGAAAACAAGTTTGGTATTAAAACAAACGGTTTTAATACCCTAGAGTAGTTTGGTTACAAAATACTCGAGAAAACGCATTTTGGCCGAAACTGCGACTCGTCACTGAGCCTAGATAACGTGGTAATCAGTAGGTATAGTCACTGGGGACTATGACCATCGTGATTATGCTCACGTTATGAAGTTCAAACGAACTTTGCATTGACCATAAACTGGTTAATGCAGAAAGTCAAACGCAGTTTGACTTTAACGCTAAAACGAACGAAAAACGCGAAAGAATACTTACAGAAGGTCCCCGCAAGATTCGAACCCGATTCACTCTCAGGTAGGAAGCATATACTTCCACTTAGAGAGTGTAGAATCAGATTCAAATGTGAGGAAGAATGAAATGGGTGAGGGGTATATATAGATTTCCTTGAACCGTTAAGATCGTTCGTCGAAAAACGTGATTTGATCTAGACCTTACATGTGGGCACATGGTTTTCAAAAACCATGGGAGCCCCTAATGTGGACTATGTTCATTGAATACCATCCCATGGTTTTGCAAAACCATGGGTGAAAACCATTAACACTTCAAAATGGACTAGGTTCATTGAATCTGCCAGAAATTTCAGAAATGGTCCCTACACTTGTAAAACTTGATTTTTTTTGGCACTTTTAAACCCCTTTAACCTCATTTCAAGGCTCTAAAATGATATTAAAGTATAGGGAACTTAAAATATGCTCAAAGACATCACGGATGTCGGTTCGTTTGGCCGTACGGTTGCGTTATTCGGTTAATTACGACGGAAGTCGTAACGAACGCAAAAACGATCCAAATTAAGCGACGAATGGAATTTTATCATGCCAATCACTAAAATAAAATATTTTAATGATTACATAAATTTTTGGATGTCCGGATATATTCAGGACGTAAGATATGCGCAAAAATGCAAACTTATGCTCTTTTGACGCTTTTAGTCTTTATTGATCAATAAAGTTTATTTTAGCATACCGAACCCTTCAAAGCCTATTTCTAAGCTATGTAAAGGATATTTAAGGTATGTTAAGCCTATGTCACTATTCCGGAGTGTTTGTTGCATTAAACTGGTTATATTTATGAATCAGATCGTGTATAACCTTCCAGAAAGCGATTTAAAGCCCGAAATCGAACAAGAATTAATATGTGCAAACGATACACATATTTACACAAAATCCCAAGTATGAAATACAATATTTCATTGATTTGGTATTTGTTTGATGGTCGTGGTGACACAGGTGTCACAATAGGGTGGTAACAATTATACCGTTGTAACTTAAATATTTGTTGTGAAGGCGTTCGTATTATTTTGGAATCGTTAATATTTGGTAATATTATTTTTACCCTAAAAATAATATTTGTATAGTTCACAAAATAATCATAAAAATTTCACAAGTGTTGTTATGAAATATATATACTAAATATATATTTTTCAAGTTTTGTTTTGTGAAAATCCCACCTCCGACACTTAGAAATTTTGTAAATAAAATCGTGGCAAAATTTACATTTTTGAAAACAAGTTAGAAATGTATTTATAACACTTGTGATGAAAATATTTTCAAGTGTTAGGTTTTTGGAAAAATTTCGCCAGAGTTTCCCCTGTAACTGGAGGTGGCCACGCTTTCAAGCGTATCATTTTCTTTTAAAATTCAAATCAACAATTTCTCAATCAACAATAAACAATTTTCGAACCATCAAACTAGTCAAAATAGATATAAATCGCATAAATACATGAACTTGTGGCTTGTGTAAAATATGTAGTAATTTCCCCATATTTTTAGTGGATCTTTTTATAAATGAAGCCGGTTTCTTGTGAATCTTGTTTTTATAGAAAATAAATTTCCACAACTTCTTGTCAACATTTACAAAAATAGTTCTTTTGTCAAAACTTCTTGTTTCACAAGTGTCTACACACTCGTGTGTTCACAAAAATCACCTTTATTTAGTAAAGATCCAGTTTAGAAGACATGATTTCACTTGACACTTGGTTCTTCGAAAATACCACCTGTAGATCCGTAGATCTACTAGTTTACAAGTCTATTTCATAAGAAAGATCATCTTTACACAAGTTCATGCTTGGTATGTAGTAGTGTTCGTCATTTAACCCTTTTCACATGTTAACATACTCTAGGTCGTGTTACATGAACATGACTTAGCCGGGTTAGATGACGATCCGAGCTACTATTAACATAGATCAATACTAAATAATCACAATAAAACAAGTCTTACAAGTTTTACACAATTCTATAGCTTTTATCCAACATGTTTATCATCTTTGTAAACTTTTAGTATGTCATCTTGTATGTTCATGATTTTTAACCGACAAAGTTCATTTTAACCACTTTAGAATAGATCAAGAAGGCGTTTAGAGTCACTTACTACTAGCTCGAGGCTAGGGAAGAAACTAGTCGAAAATCGAGTGGATAAAAGCAATGTAACGAGGTCCTTCACAATCCGAGTGCACCGAGCTTCCTTATACGCAATCCTTAACCCTTGTAGATGCTTGGAATGTCTTGAATGAAATCGAAAATTGGTGGTGGTGGTGCTTGGGGTTTCGGCCGAAAGTGAGCAAGAGAGGAGAGAGGAGTGTGGTTTTGATGTGTGTTGATGAAGGTTATGGTGGGTTAAGCTAGATACTTATAGACAAATCTTTCACAATTTACCCAAAGGTTCTAATGTTGGCAAGATATTAGACAAGCAAGATTATTATAATCATGAAAGGACAAGGGGATGTCCCCTTGGGGACGAACTCGGTTAGGGGGGGGTTTATGGTTCAATTTCAACTATATAGTTAGGATATGGTTAGATAATTAGGAGGTTAATCCGGTTACTAGCATGTAGTAAGTTGTGACGGGTGTTAGGGTATTCGGGGACCCTAACTGGCCGAGAAAAAGAAAAACAATGTTGATGGCAATATTTTTATGTTCCGGGTATAGTCTGGTTGTTTGGTTGGATAGCGATCCGTTAAAGTGCTTAACAAGCTTTAAAGTGTCGTAAATACTATTTTTAGTGACACGACTTATTCCCGACACTTTGGAAAGTGTCTAGTATTATTTTTCTCATGTTTTGGCACTTTATTAGTTAGCTAGATGCTGAATTTTTATTTAAAGTGCTGAATTTTGTACTTAAAGTACGTTTTAGGCACATCCGGTCACTATAACTTATACCTAGTGACGCAGTTCTACAACCCTCATATCCCTACACTCTCTATTAGTGTAGTAAACTATCTCTGGCTCATACAGGCCTTAGAGGCAGTGCCTGCCTGGTGCTGGCTATATCAGCATGTTAAATGGGTTATCTGTTCATTGTGCTACTGTGCTTTTGTGCATCAAGGTTATCACTAGAGTTCTGTATGTAAATAATGCAGTGACAGCAAATAAAGTATGATGCAGGTAAGTACGTGTATCAGTATTCAGGTAGCAGTTTATCCACAATTTCAAGAAAGCACAGTAATTAAGCAGTAATTAAATATTAATTAAGTCGTACGGATACCTGATTAGGTGAGGGTTGTCACATTCTCCCCCCGTTAGAAAAATTTCGTCCCGAAATTTTAAGTTCTGCTTCTAGATGCAGGGTTCTTGGGAAATAAGTGGGGGTATTTCTCTTTCATTCGGTCCTCACGCTCCCAGGTGTATTATGGACCGTGTCTTGCATTCCATCGGACCTTGACGAGCTTGACACTGCTCCGGCGCGTTTTGTTCACTTTCCAATCTGTAACCTCAACCGGTTCTTCACAAAATGGAGCGCGTCGTCAATATGAATCTCGTCTGTGGGAATGACAACAGTATCTTGTGTTGGACTCTTTTTTCAGATTTGATACATGAAATGTATCGTGAACACCATTCAGTTCAGAAGGTAAATCCAACTTGTACGCTACTAACCCAATTCTTTCCAAAATTCTGAACGGACCAATATATCGCGGATACAACTTTCCACGCTTTCTGAAGCGTGCCACACCCTTCCAGGGTGATACTTTCAACAAAACCATATCACCTACCTCAAATTCCAGAGGTTTCCTCCTTTGGTCCGCATAACATTTCTGACGATCGCGGGCCGCCTTGATGCGATCCCGGATCTGTGCAATTTTGTCTGTGATTTCCTGTACCACATCAGGACCAACCAATTGTCTATCACCTGCATCAGACCAACAAAGCGGTGATCTGCACTTGCGGCCATATAGAGCTTCAAATGGCGCGGCACCAATACTAGTGTGGTAGTTGTTGTTGTATGAAAATTCGACCAATGGCAAACGCTTATCCCAGCTACCGCCCAAATCCATAGCACATGCTCTTAGCATATCTTCCAAAGTCTGTATCGTTCACTCGCTTTGTCCGTCGGTCTATGGGTGAAATGCAGTGCTCAGATTTAATTGCGAGCTAAAAGCTTCTTGGAAGGATTGCCAAATCCTTGATACGAACCTTCCGTCCCTATCAGAGATGATTGAGAGAGGCACTCCATGGCGTGTAACGATTTCTCTCATGTAAATTTTAGCCAACTTGCTCGTATTATCCTTCTCCCTGATAGGTAAGAAGTGCGCAGACTTCGTTAATCGGTCCACTATTACCCAAATAGTGTCATGACCTCTTGGCGTTCTTGGCAACTTTGTAATAAAATCCATTGAAATTTGTTCCCACTTCCATTTGGGAATCTCTGGTTGTTGCGGAAGTCCCGAAGGCTTCTGGTATTCCGCTTTCACCTTAGCACACGTTAAACATTTGCTCAAATAAACAGCAACGTCGCCTTTCATCCTAGGCCACCAGTAATAATCTTTAAGGTCTTGGTACATCTTATCCGCTCCTGTATGGATAGAGTACCGTGATTTGTGTGCCTCATCAAAAATAACTTTTTCAAATCACCGAACAAAGGAACCCAAATCCTTTTCATGAAACATAACATTCCTTCCTCGTTTGGCACCAATTGCTTCTCCATCCCACGGAGATATTCTTCTCCAAGGTTTCTTTCCTTAAGAGCTTCTTTCTGCGCGGCACGAATGCGCAAGGAAAGATCAGTTTGGATAATCATCTCTAAAGCCCTAACCCTTATGGGCTTGATCCTTTCTTTTTGACTTAGGGCATCGGCGACCACATTCGCCTTCCCTGGATGGTACTTAATTTCGCAGTCGTAGTCGTTCAACAACTCAAGCCATCGTCTCTGTCTCATATTCAACTCCTTCTGGTTGAATATGTGTTGTAGGCTCTTATGATATGTGAAGATTGTACACTTTGTACCATATAGGTAGTGTCTCCAGATCTTTAAAGCAAATACCACTACGCCGAGTTCCAAATCATGCGTGGTATAATTCTTTTCGTGTACCTTCAGTTGACGCGATGCGTAAGCTATAACCTTTTGGCGTTGCATCAACACGCAACCCAATCCTTGACGCGAGGCGTCACAGTATACCACGAAATCCTCGGTACCTTCTGGTAGGGCTAAGATTGGCGCATTGCAGAGCTTATCTTTCAATAGCTGGAATGCTTCTTCCTGTTTGGCTCCCCAATCAAACTTCTTATCTTTTTGTGTGAGGAGCGTCAATGGTTGAGCGATCTTTGAAAAATCCTCAATGAACCTTCGATAGTAGCCAGCCAAACCCAAGAATTGTCGAATCTCGGTTAGCGTCTTTGGCGTCTCCCAATTCTTGATCGCTTCGATCTTGATGGGATCCACATGAATTCCATCTCCATTCACCACATGTCCAAGGAATTGGACTTCACGTTGCCAAAACTCGCACTTAGAGAATTTGGCATACAACTGTTCTTTCTTTAGCAACTCCAGAATAGCTCTTAAATGCTGTTCGTGCTCAGCCTTTGTCTTTGAGTAAATCAAAATGTCGTTGATAAACACAATCACGAACTTATCCAAATACGGCTTGCAAACTCTGTTCATTAGATCCATGAAAACTGCAGGCGCGTTTGTCAACCCAAACGGCATAACTAGGAACTCGTAGTGTCCATAACGAGTTCTGAAGGCTGTCTTCGGGATACTTTCCTCTTGTATCCTTAACTGATGGTATCCAGATCGCAAATCGATCTTTGAATAAAAGCTTGAACCTTGCAGTTGGTCGAATAGGTCATCGATCCTTGGCAGAGGGTATCTATTCTTGATCGTCAGCTTGTTCAACTCCCGGTAGTCGATACACATTCGAAAACTATCGTCCTTCTTCTTGACAAACAGGACCGGAGCACCACAAGGTGAGAAGCTTGGTCTGATGAATCCCTTATCTAACAACTCCTGAAGTTGTGTCGACAGTTCTTGCATCTCAGATGGGGCAAGTCGATAAGGTGCCATAGCCACAGGCGCGGCGCCTGGAACTAAGTCGATGCGAAACTCTACTTGCCTCTGAGGTGGCAATCCAGGCAAGTCCTCTGGGAAGACTTCTGGATATTCCCTTATGACAGGGATGTCTTCGATTTTCGGCTCAGCAGCTTTCTTGTCCACAATGTGTGCCAGGAAGGCAACACATCCCTTTTACAAACACTTTCGCGCTTTCAAGCAGCTGATAATTCTTAACGGCGTATCCCGCTTCTCTCCATGAACCACAATTGTTTCACCATCTTCGATTGGGATGCGAACGACCTTTTCGTGACAAACAATTTCTGCCTTGATGCCTGATAGCCAATCCATTCCTACCACCACGTCGAAGCTCCCCAGCTGGACTGGTAGTAGATCCAGAGCAAACTCACGCTCTCCCAATTCAATTACACAACCTCTGACAACTTCATTGGCTTCCACCAACTTTCCATTAGCCAATTCGATCGAGTAGGGAATATCTAACTTACTAGCAGCTAACCCAAGCATATTCTTAAACTCTAACGATACGAAGCTATAATCGGCACCAGTATCCAATAAAACGGATGCAAAGCGTTGGTTTACAGGGAACGTACCAGTAATGACATTGGGATCCTGGCGCGCTTCCCTTGCTTCGATATTGAACACTCTTCCACGAGCTTGGTTCAATTCTGGGCAGTTCCGCTTATAGTGCCCAATGTCACCACAGTTAAAGCATCCTGGTCATTGCCCGTTTCCACCTCCGTTTCCAGCTTTATTGTTGTTTCGGTTCGCATTTCCAGTACCAACTTGATTTGCTTTGTTGCCACGATTCCCATTTCCTCCATTGTTTCCTTGTGGGTGATTTCCATTTCCACCTCGGTTATTGTTTCTATTTCCAACTCCTCCTTGGCCTCCCGGCCAACAGTGGCCCAACAAGAATCCTTCGAGTGACCAGTTTTCCCACACGCTTCACATACTTTTAAACCACATCGGCCAGAATGGTGACGCTGGCAGGTGTTGCACTTGGGATGGGTACCCAGATATCCATTTCCTTTCCTTCCAGTACCAGCTGTAACTTGAGCTGGCGTGCTTGACTCTCCTTTCTTAGCAACCCCACTAGTGCCTTGTTTGAAGTTCGAGAATTTTCTTTTGTTACCCCCAGACGACTCGACATGAGTCTCCTTCTTCTTTGGCTCATCATCAGAAAACTTGTTTAGGCGGATAGCCTCCTCAGTGAGAGCCACGCTCAAATCAATCGCCTCAGTGATTGTGGTCAGTTTTGAAGACGTCACCATACTTATGATTTGAGGAGCTAAACCCCAAATGAAGCGCTCAATCCGCTTGAACTCTGGAGTGACCATATAAGGTACCACATGTGACAGGTCGTGAAACCTCTGAACATACTCTGCGATCTTCGGACCTTCCATCTTCAAATGCCAAAATTCAGTTTCCAACCTTTGAATTTCAGCGCGAGAGCAATACTTTCGGCGCATGAGCTCTTTCAGCTCGTTCCATGTCATTGCGTATGCAGCGGCTTCACCAAGTGTTTGGACTTGTAAATTCCACCAGGACAGGGCTCCGTCCAAGAATAGCCCCAAAATGTAGGTAACTTGCTGATCTGGAGCACACTTGCTCATGCGGAGAACTGAGTCCGTCTTCTCGGCCCAACGAACAAAAGCGACAGCACCTTCGGTGCCATCAAAGTTGACAGGTTTGCAGTCTAGGAACTGCTTGTAGGTGCACCCTGCACATACGTTACAACACATGAATGGCATTAGCATCCTTGCTAGAGATATCTAATTGTATCATGGTATGTCTCAATGACTTGGTATTACCATGGGGCGGATTGTTGTTGCCAGTATTGCCAGAATTACTTCCACTAGTCCCTCCTTGAGAGGCGGCGTACTGTGCGATGGCAGCAGCGATGACTTGCTGAAGCTCTGCCTCATTGGTAGGCATTTGCGGTTGACGTCTCGGCGGCATCTTCTCAACGATGTGTTCACGTGGGTCAGGCCATAGTAAAGCGTACGTATATAATGATAGTAATAGTACATAACATCTCATGTTATAAATAGACCAATCACATAACATCCCATGTTACAATTATATCAATCACACAACATCCCATGTTATAAATATATCCATCACACAACATCCCATGTCATAAAACATAAATAACCAATCAAACATCATATATGATGAGAATACTGCAATTGCATTGCCATAAATCGAGACCACATGGTAAAGTGTACAAGTACATAACTGTAACATACAACATCAACGACTAAGGGCTACATCACCCCAGTCCAAAAATATATCAAATCATTGTCAATACATCCATATACATAACAACAAAAGTCAGGATCAGAATGCAGTCTCCAAAAAAAAGCTGTGCGGTCAGAGCAATCATCGTCTTCTCACCAATGTCCACCCGTGCTGTACTAAAGATGCCCTACACTGATGGCGGTGGAGGAGGGGGGAAATGGGAATAGATCAAACGACGCAAATGGAGCCAGTCCTCCTCCATGGCTCGCTGGGAACGCAACCAGGAAGCCATCTGCTGCTCCAGTGCCCAAAGACGTGCAGAAGAATCTGGTGACAACGGTCGAGGGGGCTGCGAAATAACAGGGTGGGTCTGGCCCTGACACTGGCATGGCGGTGGCTGAGCTCTCTCGAGCTCCTGTATACGTCGTGTGAGCGCCTCCTGCTGGACAACAAAAGACATAAGAATGTCCTCAATAGAATACCCCATTTGAAAAGGATGGTAGGGGTCGGATGGTGGCACAGAAAATGGTGGAACAGGGGGAATAGCAGAAGAAATCCGTGGTATAACTGGGACAGATGTCGGCACATGGCCGAAGGGATGAGTCGAGGAACCCTCTCCAGGTCGTGCTGAAGGTGTGTACTGAGCGAACGAAAAAGGGAAATCCATGTGACGTGCATAGGTGGTATGTGGGGGAAAAGATGGGAGCTCATCATCAGCATCAATCCACCCATTCTGGGTGTGCGCATAACGGGGATCAATATGGGTCGCGAAGAGGGCATGATCGGGCTCCAAAGGAACAGGATCAGGAAGAGGAGCGACAACAACAGGCTCAGCGGGTACATCAGCGATGAGAGGGGCATCAGCCTGAGCAGCAACAACAACATGATCACCCTCCAATAGTGGAGCATCAACAGGGTGATCATCAACGGGTAGATCAGCAATCACAGGGTCAACAATGGGTACGCCAGCATGTATAGGGTCATGCTCAAACACAAGGTCAGGAGCGGCTACCGGCTCGGGGGCCATGGCAGGCTCTGGGTCAGCGAACTCCATCTCAAAATCTGCGTGGTCAGCAAACGCAGGGTCAACATGGCCAACTGGGTCAGCAGGGGCCTCCATGGGCTGATCCAGGTGTATAAACTCAATGTCCTGGTCCGGATCAAACCCAGGTGGAAAGACAGGGTCGGAATCCTCGTCAAGGTCGTGATCAAAGGCGTAGCTCGAGGCAGGGGCAGCAGATGATGCTCTATCGGGATCTGAGGCATGAGAATAGTGCTGCGATCCCTGAGTGTGTGATGGTGCAGAGGCCACAGACTCGAAAGAGTCTGGGACGGGTGAATGAGCAGGTGACTCCTCAGCAGGAGCATATGCGAGCAACAAAAGACCGCCGTCAACTATAAGGGCCTCGCCCTCAATATCATCCTCCAGGGGCTCGTCATCAATCAAATCGAAGTCGTCATCAGCGTCGGCGTCGAGGAGCATATCAAGAACAGGATAAGCGGCAAGAGGTATAGGGGCAGGGATCTCCACGAGCGGTAAATCCCCGGCAAAAGGGCCATCAGCGGGCTCGGCGACAACATCGGGTAGCGCGAAGGGCTGAAAATCATCCTCATTCATGCTGGTAA
This sequence comes from Helianthus annuus, assembly GCF_002127325.2. NCBI lineage: Eukaryota > Viridiplantae > Streptophyta > Magnoliopsida > Asterales > Asteraceae > Helianthus > Helianthus annuus. The sequence continues at coordinate 132,351,852 of NC_035438.2, read as the reverse complement.
CATCCGAAGTGTGTACCTCATGCTCCGATGACTCTCGGTTGTCTGATACGATGGGCATAGGACCCGTAGTGTCCGGCTCACCAGTGCTTGATGAATCCATTGTGTCTGTAATACAAACACAAATATGCACAAATAATCAATCATATAGTCAGATAAACACACAATTGTCACCAATTAAGCAATCAAATAGTTCTCCTAGTCCCACTAGCCTTCCAGCCTCCCAGACTGATCTTCCTAGTCCCACTAGCCTCCCAGCCTCCCAGACTGCTCTTCCTAGTCCCAGTAGCCAATTCTCCCAGCCTCTCAGACTGACTCCCTAGTCCCACTAGCCAATTTTCCCAGCCTCTCAGACTGACTCCTTAGTCCCACTAGACAACTACCTCGGTCTCCCAGACCGAGCCTCGGCCTCCCAGACCGAGCCTCAGCCTCCCAGACTGAGCCTATAAATAATAAAGAAAATGTGCTCAGCATTTGTTTGTAAAAACTTTTTGGATCTGGACTTAAGTGGTATGCAGTGTAAAAATGTTTTCGTGAGAGCCCTAGTAATCATAGTCTAGACTCGAGAAGGAATCCTAGTTCGCTATGAACCTGGCTCTGATACCAAGCTGTCACACCCTGGCTTTGCGGAAGCGTGGTTAATTTGGGGTGACTTCTTAATACCATAGCTTAATCATAACAATGCTATATGAAAATAAAACCATGCAAGATCATCCATTGATTTAAGTTTTAAAACATAAGTAACACAACATTGTCTTAAGGCGTTGACTCATGCAACGGAATCTACAACCTGATAACATAAAACATTGTTCAGAAGACTCAAACATCAACATGAAATAAACGCAGTTTAAGAACTGTGACTCGTCCAGGAAAAAGTCACATCCCTTAAACTTGGATGACCTCGTAACTCTTATGCAGCGGGAAAACGTAACATACCGCGCCAGATCTTTAGTTCCCTGAAATACATGTAAGTTGGAAAAATCAACAAAAATTGTTGAGCGAGTTCATGTGTAAGTGAGTAATAAAACCTTTGTATGTATAAAATCCTGGTATGTAGCAAATAAGGAAAAAGAGATCACCAATGGTTTGCAAGGCCATTGATATGTGTGAAGTGCAAGTAGGAAGACTCAAACCTAGCAGATTTGGCGTTGGGCACAAAGTCACCCCGAGGTCCGTTATGTTGGACCTGGGGCTGGGCTCGCTACACCCAGATAGATCTACCACTACTGTCCCTCGGTCCTACAATGAGGATTAATGGCCTCAAGTTGCGCCTACCCACTCACATGATCTAAGTAGTAACCCTCCTTACGCTAACCATACCATGTAAAAAGTACTTGTAAACATAGTAACATGTATTTCACCCCCGCAGTTTAGAAAACTGAAAACAATTAAGAGAAAAGGGGAACATGAACTCACAGTGGTGCGTCTCTAACAAGAAAATCTCCTGGTCAATCTGCTGTGCGACGACCTACACGTACTAACTTCTATTAGACGGACGGCCGTGCCTTAGCTTAAGGTTTAATGTCTTTGGGAAATAGTTAGACAACTATTTCGTATGTACACTTCGTAATTATTTGGTAAATATTTTCCTTCCCAAGGATGGGGTCTTTAATACATGTGCGTTCGTGAATTTTCGTAATATATTATTAAGTCTCACTTAATAAAATATATTTTATTTCACTAATCAAAAATACTTTACTTCCAAAATATAAATATTTTTCCCAAAAATATTATATTTTAATCCTTACAATTTTTCCCAAAATAATACTCTTGTCAAAATACGCGTTTATGAGTTTTTTCTGAAAATACGTAAGTTACGGAATAAGATAGGGTGGTAACAATTATACCGTTGTAACTTAAATATTTGTTGTGAAGGCGTTCGTATTATTTTGGAATCGTTAATATTTGGTAATATTATTTTTACCCTAAAAATAATATTTGTATAGTTCACAAAATAATCATAAAAATTTCACAAGTGTTGTTATGAAATATATATACTAAATATATATTTTTCAAGTTTTATTTTGTGAAAATCCCACCTCCGACACTTAGAAATTTTGTAAATAAAATCGTGGCGAAATTTACATTTTTGAAAACAAGTTAGAAATGTATTTATAACACTTGTGATGAAAATATTTTCAAGTGTTAGGTTTTTGGAAAAATTTCGCCAGAGTTTCCCCTGTAACTGGAGGTGGCCACGCTTTCAAGCGTATCATTTTCTTTTAAAATTCAAATCAACAATTTCTCAATCAACAATAAACAATTTTTGAACCATCAAACTAGTCAAAATAGATATAAATCTCATAAATACATGAACTTGTGGCTTGTGTAAAATATGTAGTAATTTCCCCATATTTTTAGTGGATCTTTTTATAAATGAAGCCGGTTTCTTGTGAATCTTGTTTTTATAGAAAATAAATTTCCACAACTTCTTGTCAACATTTACAAAAATAGTTCTTTTGTCAAAACTTCTTGTTTCACAAGTGTCTACACACTCGTGTGTTCACAAAAATCACCTTTATTTAGTAAAGATCCGGTTTAGAAGACATGATTTCACTTGACACTTGGTTCTTCGAAAATACCACTTGTAGATCCGTAGATCTACTAGTTTACAAGTCTATTTCATAAGAAAGATCGTCTTTACACAAGTTCATGCTTGGTATGTAGTAGTGTTTGTCATTTAACCCTTTTCACATGTTAACATACTCTAGGTCGTGTTACATGAACATGACTTAGCCGGGTTAGATGACGATCCGAGCTACTATTCATATAGATCAATACTAAATAATCACAATAAAACAAGTCTTACAAGTTTTACACAATTCTATAGCTTTTATCCAACATGTTTATCATCTTTGTAAACTTTTAGTATGTCATCTTGTATGTTCATGATTTTTAACCGACAAAGTTCATTTTAACCACTTTAGAATAGATCAAGAAGGCGTTTAGAGTCACTTACTACTAGCTCGAGGCTAGGGAAGAAACTAGTCGAAAATCGAGTGGATAAAAGCAATGTAACGAGGTCCTTCACAATCCGAGTGCACCGAGCTTCCTTATACGCAATCCTTAACCCTTGTAGATGCTTGGAATGTCTTGAATGAAATCGAAAATTGGTGGTGGTGGTGCTTGGGGTTTCGGCCGAAAGTGAGCAAGAGAGGAGAGAGTAGTGTGGTTTTGATGTGTGTTGATGAAGGTTATGGTGGGTTAAGCTAGATACTTATAGACAAATCTTTCACAACTTACCCAAAGGTTCTAATGTTGGCAAGATATTAGACAAGCAAGATTATTATAATCATGAAAGGACAAGGGGATGTCCCCTTGGGGACGAACTCGGTTAGGGGGGGTTTATGGTTCAATTTCAACTATATGGTTAGGATATGGTTAGATAATTAGGAGGTTAATCCGGTTACTAGCATGTAGTAAGTTGTGACGGGTGTTAGGGTATTCGGGGACCCTAACTGGCCCAGAGAAAGAAAAATAATGTTGATGGCAATATTTTTATGTTCCGGGTTTAGTCCGGTTGTTTGGTTGGATAGTGATCCGTTAAAGTGCTTAACAAGCTTTAAAGTGTCGTAAATACTATTTTTAGTGACACGACTTATTCCCGACACTTTGGAAAGTGTCTAGTATTATTTTTCTCATGTTTTGGCACTTTATTAGTTAGCTAGATACTGAATTTTTATTTAAAGTGTTGAATTTTGTACTTAAAGTACGTTTTAGGCACATCCGGTCACTATAACTTATACCTAGTGACGCAGTTCTACAACCCTCATATCCCTACACTCTCTACTAGTGTAGTAAACTATCTCTAGCTCATACAGGCCTTAGAGGCAGTGCCTGCCTGGTGCTGGCTATATCAGCATGTTAAATGGGTTATCCGTTCATTGTGCTACTGTGCTTTTGTGCATCAAGGTTGTCACTAGAGTTCTGTATGTAAATAATGGAGTGACAGGAAATAAAGTATGATGCAGGTAAGTACATGTATCAGTATTCAGGTAGCAGTTTATCCACAATTTCAAGCAAGCACGGTAATTAAGCAGTAATTAAATATTAATTAAGTCGTACGGATACCTGATTAGGTGAGGGTTGTCACACATATCTTCGCGATACATTATGAGGACCTATTTACTTTGATTCATCCTTTGTGTGTCATTTGTTTGCTTCGTGGTTCAAACAAATGACCATCACCCATGCTTTTGGTCGGTATTTGTAACTTCCTATTCTTACCCAATGCCATTTCACTTGTTTCCTCTCTTGTTTCCCCTTTTTAGAATGCCTCCACGACGCGAGAATCAAATACCTATTGAAGATCTGGCAGTTGTCATTATGCAGCAAATGACTGCTGCAATGCCGAATATCGTTGCTAAATATAACCAAGCTCTCAACAACAATAACGCCCCCTGTAACTTCAAGACGTTCAACTCGGCTAAGCCATCAAAGTTTTCCGGGTCTCAAGGAGCGACTGCACTTCTGCAATGGTTCGAGAGTCTAGAGAGCACCTTCAGACATGTTCAATGCCCAAATGAGCGAAAGGTAGACTTCGCTTCTAGTGTCTTTGAGAAACGAGCTTTGACGTGGTGGAATGGTGTGATGAGAGATAGGGGTGCCGATGTGGCACTGGCTCAAACATGGGAGGAGCTTCGACCTCTGATGATGAAGGAATTCTGTCCTCGTCACGAGATCAAGGCCTTGGAAAGGGAATTCGATGACCTTAAGCAAGTTAGCGGTGAGCATCAAGCCTACACGGATCGTTATGAGGAGTTAAGTCTGTTATGCCCAAATATGGTCACGCCTTTGGATAAGGCAATCGAAAAGTACATTGATGGCCTCCCTGACTCAGTACAAGACATTGTGACTGGTAGTAATCCCACTATAGTTAGACAGGCCATTGAGCTATCCGCTACCTTGACTGAATCTCAGATCAGGAAAGGTAAACTTTTCCGAAAAAGTGACAAGAAACCAATCGAGGAATCAAAACCCAAGGAGGAACAGACAAAATCCCCTAAGAAGTCAAAGAAGCGAAAGGCTTCTCAGAACTTCGCTGTGGTCGCTCACAATGATCAAGCCGTCCCCAAGCAACCAGCTCAACCCCCTGCTAGGAAGCCCTACAACGGAACTGCACCCTTGTGCAACCAATGTAGCCTCCATCATCATGCCAATGTAAAGTGCTGCAAATGCCAAACTTGTGGACTCATAGGCCATACAGCAAGAGTTTGCCCACCTACAGCTGCACCAAATCAAGCTGGCAACAATCCTGCTCAAGGTCGTTTTCTACCAAGTTCTTGCTTCAACTGTGGCGAGATGGGCCATTTCCGAAGAAATTGCCCAAAGCTTGCTAATGCGAATCCAGCGCAGGGATGAGCATCTGACCAACTGGAAGACGACACTGTCTAGAAATAATTAAGCCTTATGTATTATTTTCTTTTGTTGTCATGGTCCATGAAACAGTTGTTGATGTTGTTTATAAATAAATCTTTTATTTAAATTGCAACATGTTTATGTGGTTGCATGTATAAAACAACATATCCCCTACAATACCGACAATCAAGGAATCGTATTCCTTGAAGAACAGACTACCCCCAAATTTATTCCATTTTATGATCTCTTGTGTTTTCCACGAAAATCCTAAGTACCCGTTTCCTCCAAGGAAAACGAAGTACAAGGCGCAAGTTACAACTCTAGATGAATACCCAATAGGGTACCTAAAGGTATCTTCGTAAGTCCTTAATTGTTGTATACCTTAATTCGAATGTGGTGATTCCTTGCAATCAAAAATCGAATTTTTGGAAGATCATCCTATCTTTTTAGATAGATGCTTGAGGACGTTGAAGTCCATCGACTGGGTTCCTAGTATACCTTGAATACCCATGTTCAAATCAACGTCAAGTTAATGGCAATCAATAACAAGATAATAACAATTAATAATCAAGAAAACAATTATGTGATTATGTGCTTATGTGTTCCCTTTTTATGTCTTTGTATGATCCAAATTTTTGTTATCCAAATCCTCGTAGAATCTTCCATATCTTCGTATAAGGGATTCATAGTAGGATACCCAAAGGTACTATCTTAAATCCTTAGTGCACCTCTACGTTGTAGTTAAGTCCCTTGGGTTATGAAGTACTATTCCATAATTAGACCCCTTGAGTGGTCTAGTTAAACAGATTGATCCAAAAATCTGGTTAGGAATATCATGTGATGATATAGCTGAAAAGACTCCTTGGTGGTCTAATTAAAGAGATCATTTGTCGATCTAATTAAAAGGACCCTATGGGAGTCTAGTCACACTCATCACAGGTTTGATTTTCTTCCCCTACACATTATGAAATATACTGTGCGGACTGTGCAAGGAATTACGTAATTATGGACGCGTACATAATTATGGAATTTAGTGCACAGGAACCACAGAAAGTTTTGTCATGTGTCTAGAGTTTAACCCTTTTCATTTCCGTTTCTGAGGAAGCAACCGTTGAAAATGACTCCGTCCATTCATTTTCGTCTCTGAAGATTGTCCGTTGAGGGAAATGAATATCCGTTTGTTTACCCTTTTCATTTCCGTTTCTGAGGAAGCAACCGTTGAAAATGACTCCGTCCGTTCATTTTCGTCTCTGAAGATTGTCCGTTGAGGGAAATGAATATCCGTTTGTTTACCCTTTTCATTTCCGTTTCTGAGGAAGGAACCGTTGAAAATGACTCCGTCCGTTCATTTTCGTCTCTGAAGATTGCCCGTTGAGGAAATGAATATCCGTTTGTTTTACCCTTTTCATTTCCGTTTCTGAGGAAGCAACCGTTGAAAATGACTCCGTCAGCTCATTTTCGTTTCTGAAGATTGTCCGTTGAGGAAGTGAATCTCCGTTTGTTTAATTCCTTCATTTCCGCTTCTGAAGAATACTCGTTGAAGAAATGACTCCATTCGTTCATTTTCATTTCTGAAGAATGTCCGTTAAGGAAATGACAGGATTATGCCTTACATATTTCTGGTGATTATTTGACACAAAGTCACAGACAGACTCCTACGAATAAATTTCAGGATGAAATTTCCTAAAGTAGGGGAGACTGTGACACCTGTGTCACTGCAACCATCAAAAAAATAACAAATCAATGAGATATTGTGTTTCATACTTGGGATTTGTAAAAATATGTGTATCGTTTACATATATCAATTCTTGTTCGATTTCGGGCTTTAAATCGCTTTCTGGAAGGTTATACGCGATCTGATGCGTAAATATAACCAGTTCAATGCAACAAACACTCCGGAATCGTGAAATAGGCTTAACATACCTTAAATAACCTTTACATAACTTAGAAATAAGTTTTGGATGGTTTGGTATGCCGAAATCAAGTTAATTCGCTTACAGGGACTAAAATTGACAAACTACGAAGGTATGCCGATTCGTACTGTAATGAACATTCCGGAACTTGATCATAAGTTAAACATACCCTAAATATCCTTTACATAGCTTAGAAATAGGCTTTGAGGGGTTCGGTATGCTAAAATAAACTTATTTGATCAATAGAGACTAAAAGCATCAAAAGTGCATAAGTTTGCATTTTCGCACATATCTTACATCCTGAATATATCCGGACATCCAAAAATTTATGTAATCATTAAAATATTTTATTTTAGTGATTGGCATGATAAAATTCCATTCATCGCGTAATTTGGATCGTTTTTGTGTTCATTACGATTTCCGTCGTAATTAACCGAACAACACAACCGTACGACCAAACGAACCGACATCCGAGATGTTTTCAAGCATATTTTAAGTTCCCTATACTTTAAGTTTATTTTAGAGCCTTGAAATGGGGTTAACGGGGCTTAAAAGTGCAAAAAAAATTCAAGTTTTACAAGTACAGGGACCATTTTTGAAATTTCTGGCAGATACATTAAACTTGGTCCACTTTTGAGATTTGATGGTTTTAACCCATTGTTTTGCAATTCCATGGGCTAATATTCAATGGTTTTTATTATACCATGGACTCATTCTAGGGGCTCCCATGGTTTTACAAAACCATGGGCACATGTGTACGGTTAAGATTAAAGCACGTTATTCGACGAACGATCTTAACGGTTCCATGAAATCTATACTACCCCTCCATTCTCATTTGCAAAACCCACATTTGAATCTGATTTTGGCCCTCTAAGTTGGAGTTCATACTTCATACCTGAGGGTAAATCGGATCAAATCTTGCGGGGACCTTCTATAAGTATTCTTTCGTGCTTTTCTTTCGTTTTAGCGTTAAAGTCAAACTGTGTTTGACTTTCTGCATTGACCAGTTTATGGTCAATAAGAAGTTCGTTTGAACTTCATAACGTGAGCGTAATCACGATGGTTATAGTCCCTAGTGACTATACCTACTGATTACCACGTTATCTAGGCTCAGTGACGAGTCGTAGTTTCGGCCAAAATGCGTATTCTTGCGTATTTTGTAACCAAACTACTTTTGGTTATCAAGACCCTTTGTCTTGATACCAAACCTGTTTTTAAACTTTGTTAAACATGTTTTAACATGTTTAACTCGTCACTTTTAGATTTGTGCTTGTTTAGGGTCGTAAAGGTAAGCGATCTAATCAATCGCTTATACTTACGAACCCGACCCATTTGGTCGATCATTAGGATCCGACCAAACACTTTAGGTGACCATAGTTGTATAGGGAATAACCTTCTAAGGTTATACCTTATGGTCGCTTCGTTTAAGTAGTTGTATGATAGGTAGTTTATATGCCTTAGGAAAATTACCAAAATACCCTTTTTGCGCCAAAATTCATTTTAAGCATAAGTAACATAACTTTTGACATCTAAACTGATTTGGAAACAATATTAAACATGTTAAGGCATATCTTACTTGTCATAGGGCTAGTTAGGCGGTCCGAACGCGTTTTACGCGAACGACGCGTTAAAGTAGCGTAAGCTACCTAAACGGGTCGTAAGAACTTAGGTTAGGTTTCATTTTAGTATGTGGGTTTTGTTAAACCATATCATATGAGTTCCAATACTCATTTGGTTTATGAAACCTCATACTATCCGATCTTCCGAGTTAGGTCCGGTTATTAATGTAGTTACCTATATTAGGTGCCATTTGATTTCCGTGATCCCTCTAGCTTTGCTTGGTTGTTAGTCAAGACTTCTAAGCACCCTCAAGTGAGTACATAGTCCCCTCTTTTACTGTTTTTCAAACATTTTGGGGTGAAACACATGTGCCTACTTGTTACTTTCATGCTTTCCATGTTTTCATATCATATACTTGCTATGTTCATTAGTACACTATTAGTACATGATTTCATTATGTTTTATGCTATGTATGTTCTTTCAATGCATACTTAGTACATTGTTTACATTACATTTTGCTGCACATGCTCATCCAGCATATGGACACATTGAACTACATTTTGAACCATTGTAACTATTTGACTATGAGAATCGTTTGTAACCATTGAATTATGTGAACCGTTTGTAAGTGTTGAACCGTGTGAACCATTTGTATCTGTTGATTGACATTTGACATAGATATTTTGATATTGATATACACATTCCATGGACTACATTTTGACATAAACATTTTGACATGGTTTTCACAAAGACATTTGACAAGTGGTTTAGACATGGGCAATTTACATTGGTGGTTTGTTTGGGTAAGTGATTTAAGTAACGAGGCGTGAGTAACGTGGTACAAGCATGGTAGATACGCTGCTGGTACTTCCTATATATAAGTGCTTGTATTATATTACATGTCGTAGCGTTATTTAAATCATTCAATTTGGACTTATACGTTTTATACAAATAACATATTTTTCACAAGACATTGTTTTACAAATAACTTATTCTTATACAAACTCATTTTTACTTGGTTATTCATTTAACCTTACATTATTCTTTTAAATATACATATCTATCATCGTTTTTCAAATCATTTATAAAACAAAACATTTTACAAGGATCATGACTGACTTTTGTTAAACAACTTTTTCTAAACTTATAAGTCATGAATCCTAAATCAATAAAACCTATGTACTCGCCGGAATTTTTATGCTGACATACCTATTTTCACATGTGTTTCAGGTACAATAGTTGATGATATTTGATGATGATATTGATGCATGCTCACATAGGATTGGACGAGGCCTTAGTGACAGTAAAAGATGCAAGACTAGTTAACTATGTTATATTTTCTTTGTTGTTAAGACATTGTAATACATTTAATTCAATAAAACGAAATTGTTTAATCCATGGTTGTGAAACAATGATTCTGTTACAACACTCCCCGATGTTTCCGCCATGATTTGTTGTTTTATGTGGTCGGGGTGTGACATAAACCCCTTACCAGACCCTGTTTTGAAGTGGCAGTGATTGTCTTAAGATTTGTGTGTCCCAATCTTCTATGCCACAGTTCTGTCTCTTTGTTTGATGCAGCTGAGAACAGGCAGGCATCAGTTCTGGGACACTCTTTTGACATATCAACAACATAAACATTGCCACTTCTTTGAGCAACAAGTTTAGTTTTGCCATTTTTGATTATTGCTTCAATCTTTTCAACCATTTCTGGTCCAACAATCCTACAACACTCCTTTGTGAAGAATGACCCATACCCCTTATCACTCATTTGTGAGACACTCAGGAGGTTGAATTTCAGATTGTCAATCAGATTGACATTTTCAAATTTTACTTCCAGCCTGAACTGTACCAGACCCCAGAACTTTCCCTTTACTATTATTCCCAAAGGATATATCACCCTCTCCATGGATTTTGAAATCTTTAAGTAGGGCTTTACATCCTGTCATGTGCCTGGAGCCTCCACTGTCTACATACCAAAGACTGTCTAAGCATGCAGAAGCTCCCTGCACATGTAGTAAAAGGATTAGCTCATTAAGGTCTCCAAAGCCAATAAGGCTTTGGATGGGGTCTCAACGGTGTCTGGGATGGTAGCAGATGCATGGACAGTGGTTAGCTCAGGGGTTTGAACATTTTTGGGAATGTTTCTCTCTAACCACTGCTGGGGGTCTTGGCCAATCACCTGTTGATAACCAAAAGGATGCCTGTTCACTCTTTGTTTAGATGGCTTTTTGTAAGCCTCATAAACATGTTGGATCCTTTGGTATGATGGTTGTTGGTATGATGGTTGTCCTTTGCCCCTCCTGAATTGCTTGGCAGGGGGTGCATCAGTCACTTGAACATCTCTTTGAACAGATGTTTGGTTCAGCTGTTTTGTGACAGCTGTTTGGACTGGCACAAACAGTGGTTGCTTCTTTGTGAATTTGACAGATGATGTTGATGAACTTAAGGATGTTTTTGCAGTGTACTCCTTCTTTTTCTCATCAAAGTTTTTGAGATACACACATTCCTTAGTTTTGTGGTTATTTTTACCACAGATGGTGCAGCTTTCAGCAGGTACAATGACACTTGCTTTGTATAATCATGTGCTTTTAGATGAAAACAGTCTTTTGTTAGATGATTTCTATTTTCACAAAAATCACAAAACAGGTTTTTGATCTTTTCTCTTTTCTTTCTTTTCTCAGATTCCTTAGCAACAGAGTTTTGAACCACTGTTGGGATATCTTTGATAGGAATGACCTTTGCTTTTGGAGCTTTTACACCATCAGTGGTTGTGAAGTCCATTGGCTTGAAGTTTTCCAGGATGTCACACTCATCAGACCATGTGGGTTTAAATTGATATTTCTCAATTTCCTCAAAAGTTGAGGATCCCATAGATCTTTCCAAAGTGATTTTGTTACCAAGTTTGTCAGTTATGTTAACCTCTTGGCCATCCTTGTTTGTGGGAATAACTTCAACAATGGTTTGAACAGATTCTTTGGAAGCATTGTTTTCAATTTCATCATGTTTTCTAAAACCAACAACAAATTTTACATTGCTCTTAATCTGTTTTTCAAGCATGACCTCATAACCTTTACAAGATTCCACCCATTTTTCACAGGTGATCTGGGTGGACTCCAACTCCTTTTTGCAAACTTGGTGTAACATTTGTGCTTGTAATCATTGTGAACAGTGCAGTTATCAATAAAACAATGTAATTTGATCCCAATGTTTGTTTGGTTGTGTTTTACATTTTTCATGTTTTGACTTTTGTTCAATTTCAAACTCTACATCACTTTCTGGAGAATTATACGCAAACTGGTGCATAAACGTACTCAGTTTAATGCGGAAAATACTCCGGAACATCAACATATACTCAACATACCTTAAATAACCTTTACATAACTTAGAAATAAGTTTTGAAGGCTTTGGTATGGCAAAAACAAGTTAATTCGCTTACAGGGACTAAAATTGACAAACTACGAAAGTATGCCAATTTGAACTGTAACGAACATTCTGGAACATGTCCATAAGTTAAACATACCATAAATATCCTTTACATAGCTTAGAAATAGGCTTTGAGGGGTTTGGTATGCTAAAATAAACTTTTGGATCATTCAGGGACTAAAAGTGTCAAAAAGTGCACAAGTTTGCACTTCCGCGCATAACTTACGTTCTGAATACATCCGGACATCCAAAAATTTATGTAAGCATCCTTATATTATGCCTTAGTGTTTGGCATAAGAAAAATCCACTCGTCGCGTCATTTGGATTGTCTTTCGTGCTTATGCGCATTTCGTCGTAATTAAGCGAACATCGCGATCGTACGGCCAAACGAACCAACATCCGACACATTTTTGAGCATGTTTCATGTCCACAATATTTAGGCATCATTTTAGGGCCTTAAAGTTGGCTTTACGGGCCTTAGAAGTGTCAGAAATGGCTTAAACATGCAACAGGGACCTAAACTGTAAATTCTGAAACTTATTGTCTGATCTGCACCCTCAGGCGGCCCGCATTAGTTTGGCCTGCACCTTCACGCGGGCCGCATCAGACAAGCAGACCAGATTCAATGTTTGATCCACTTGCAGTTGGCCTTTCGATCACCCAAAGGGCAACGCCACGTGTCGGATTCTTATGGTGGGGGCAAAATAAGGCACCACAACATTTCGACAAGTGTACGGGTTAGATCGTTGCACGTTATTCAAGAAACGATCCTAACGGCTTTGCTTTTCCTATAAATACCCCCCCCCCATTTTGGTTAAAACCCACAAAAATCTGATCTAAGCTCTAAGTTGGAACCTTTGTTTCATACCTGAGCCATTTTGATCTAGATTAGCATTCGGGGACCCTTCGTAAGTGTTCTTTCGTTCTTTTATTCGCTTTTCGAGTCCGAAAGTCAAAGTTTTGTTTGACTTTCTGTGTGACCAGTCTATGGTCAACACGAAGTTCATGGAACTTCATAACGTGAGCGTGATCACGATGGTTATAGTCCGTAGTGACTATACCTACTGATTACCACGTTATCTAGGCTCAGTGACGAGTCGTAGTTTCGGCCAAAATGTGCATTCTTGCGTATTTTGTAACCAAACTACTAGTGAGCATCAAAGCCGTTTGTTTTGATGCCAAACCTGTTTTCTAAACTTAGTTAAGCGTGTTCTAACATGCTTAGCTCGTCACTTTTAGTATAGTGCTTATATAGGGTCGTAAGGTAAGCGATCTAAACCATCGCTTATACTTTCGAACCCGACCCATTTGGTCGATCATTAGGATCCGACCAAACACATTAGGTGACCATAGCTATAACCTTCCGAGGTTATGCCTTGTGGTCACGATGTTAGCGTTCCAAACGCGTTCTACGCGAACGACGCGTTAAGGTAGCATAAGCTACCTAAACGGGTCGTAATGGGTCGTAAGCACTTAGGTTAGGTTTCATTTTAGTATGTAGGCTTTGTTAAACCATATTTCATGAGTCTCCATACTCGTTTGGTTTACGAACCCGCATACTATCCGATCCTTCCGATTTTGGTCCGGTATATTAATATAGCTACCTATTAGGTGCCGTTTGATATCCGTGATCTCTAGCACTATCTGGTTATTATACAAGGAATTCAAAGCAATCTCAGGTGAGTACATAGAACCCCATCTTTTACATGTTTTCGAGGAGTCAATGTGAGTACATTGAACCCCTCTTTTACTGTTTTCCAAACTGTTTTGGGGTGAAACACATGTGCCTACTTGTTACTTTCATGCTTCCCATGTTTTCACATCATATACCTGCTATGTTCGTTAGTACATTATAGTACATGATTTCATTACATTTCATGCTATGTATGCCCATTGTGTGTGTACTTAGTACATTGTTTTCACATTACATTTCATGCTGTGTATGCCCATTGTGTGCGTACTTAGTACATTGTTTCACACTACATTTCATGCTATTTATGCCCATTGTGTGCATACTTAGTACAATTGTTTACATCACATGCCTTCATTTTGGTATAGCATTTGGTTTGTTTAACATGGAACAATACATTCATTAACATTAGCTACGCCATTCGTTAGTAGGTAGTGGTACCATAGGAATTGACAACTCCCGTTCCTGAAATCCTGGGTTTGTTTGGATTGGAAGGAATGACCGAATTCGATATACGTAACTTAGATAAACCTTTAAATTGTTTAAGGGTTTATCGCCACAGTCTCAAGGCTTGGATGTATGCATATTTCACAATACCGCATAAATGTTTATATCAGTAGAGCATGCATTCTTCCACAAAACATAACGTTGATTTAAACCATGTTTTACTTCAACACCTTGTTTTGTGCATTTTACATATGGTTTAGTTGATACATCTCACTTACCATACAAGATATATTTTGGGTACACATTACATGATCTACATTAAACATAAACATTTTGACATTGATATACATACTTGGTGGTTTACATTCAACATAGACATTTCGATATGGTTTACACAATAACACTTGACAATTGATTTATACATGAACAATTTACATGGTGGTTAGTTTGGGTAAATAGTTTGAGTAACGTGGCGTATGTAATATGGTACAAACATGGTGGATACGCCGCTGGTACTTCCTATATATAAATGCTTGTATAGTATTACATATCGTAGCGTTATCTAAATCATTTCAGTTTTGACATATTACATCTTATACAAATAACATATTCTTCACAAGACATTATTGTACAAACAACTTATCTTATTCAACTCATTTTATTTGGTTACTCGTTTAACCTTACACTTATCTATACATATCATCTGATATTATCGTTTTTCAAAAGGTTTACAAAGCAAGACAAATTACAAGGTTCATGACTGACTGTTATTAAACATTTCTTTAAACTCAAGTCATGAATCCCATTTTCACAAAACCTATGTATCTCACAGGCATTTTTATGCTGACGTACCTACTTTCACATGTGTTTTCAGGAGCTGTTCCATAGGATGATGATCATGACACTAGGGTGGACCTGTGCCTTAGAGACTAAAACTGAAGATAGACTTAGTTAATTATGTTATAAACTCTTTGTTTTTCCTGTTTAAGAAAATGTATCACTCTTGTTTAATAAATAAAATGTAACTTTGATTTCCATGGTTATGAAACAATTAATTCTGTCCACAACACTCCCCGGCGTTTCCGCCGCGGTTGCACGTTACACACGGCCGGGGTGTGACAGAAGAGTTGGTATCAGAGCCATTGGTTATAGGGAATTAGGTTATTAGTAATGCTTTGACCTAGACTATAACTTTCTAGGACCCTAACACAAGTTATCTTGTGTTTAGATTTTAAAACATGCACTTCACCTATCCTTAGGTGATAACCACAACGGGAACTTCGGTTCCGAATCCGCTTTGAAAATTAATCATCTGTTCTAGGATGATTGATTACTAGGTTTTGAACCCTCTGTTATAAGGTTTTGAACCCTCTGTTATATGGTTTTGAACCCTTTGGATTCTCAAAAATCTCGTCAAGGTTTTGGGGCTTTAATAGTGTGAACACGTGCGAACTGGAAGAGTGAATACCTGTACCCTGAGTTTTCTGTCTAAGGCTAGAGTGTTCGTACAAATCCACATAATCGGACCAGTCACTCTTACCTGGGAACTCTTGGGGTGTGTGTTCACTTATAGGCGAACATGTCTTCGCGATACATTATTTTTGACCCACTTACTTTGACTAGACATTTCGTGTCGCTTGTTTGCTTTGCGATGCGTAACCACCATCTTTGCTTTTGTTGATTCTGTTTCATCTCATTCTCTTCATCCAATCATCTCACTCGTTTCCTTTCATGTTTTCCTCTTTTAGAATGCCTCCTCGACGCGAACACCAGATAGCAACTGCCGAACTGGCAGAAATTATTGCGCAGCAGATGGCTGCTCAATTCCCAAATCTCTTTGCTCAATGGAACCAAGCCAACAACAACAACAATGGTACATGCAATTTTAAGAACTTTAACTCGGCTAAACCACTCAAGTTTAGTGGTTCTGAGGGAGCAACTGGGCTTCTTCAATGGTTCGAGAGCATCGAGAATACTTTTCGCCACGTGCAGTGTCCGGATAATCGCAAGGTCGAGTTTTCTTCAAGCGTGTTTCAAAAGAGGGCTCTTACATGGTGCAGATGTCGCTCTAGCACAGACATGGGCTGAACTGAGAGCTCTTATGATGAGGGAGTTTTGTCCTCGTCATGAACAACGAGCATTGGAGAAAGATTTTGATGATTTGAAGCAAGATAGTGGCGAGCACAGGGCATATACTGATAGGTTTGAGGAGTTGAGTCTGCTTTGCCCGACTATGGTCGCCCCACTCGACAAGGCTATCGAAAGGTACATCGACGGCCTGCCTAACTCGGTACAAGACATTATTACTGGTAGCAACCCTACCACACTCCGTCAGGCAATCGAGTTATCAGCGACACTGACTGAGTCGCAGATTCGAAAGAATAAATTACACAGGAAGGGTGACAAGAGCAAGAAACAGTCGTCTGACAAGGAAGATAGCAAGAAAGGTCAAAACAAGAAGGGAAAGGATTCTGGTTCCTCAAGGGGGTCAAGGAAGCGTAAGGCTTCCCAAAATTTTGTTGTCACTGCCCAAGCTAACCAGGCAGCTCCCAACCAAGCCGCACAGCCTCCAGCAAAGAAGCCCTATTTAGGAAGTGCACCTTTGTGTAATCAATGCAACAGTCACCATCAGCCGCAACATCAGTGCCGTTTCTGTACTAACTGTGGGAAGTCAGGTCATCTTGCCGATGTTTGTTAGTTCGCTCAAAATCGCGCAGTTCAGAACCCTGCTCAACAAGTTGCTCAGCCTCCTGCTCAGCAACAGGGACAGGCTGCACGACCAAACTACCTACCAGGTGCTTGTTATAACTGTGGGGATCTGACCCACTACAGAAACTGGTGCCCAAGACTAGCCAACCAGAACCAGAATGCAAACCAGAATCAGGCTCAGGCTCGAGGGCGAGTCTTCAACATGAATGCTCAAGAGGCACAAGCAGACAATGAAGTGGTGAACGGTACGTTCTTTATTAATAATCAGCCTGCATCTGTTCTTTTTGATTCGGGTGCCGAAAAGAGTTTTGTGTAATTGTCTTTTGAGCCAATGCTTCGCGTGTCTAGAATGAAACTAGGTAAACCTTTGATAGTAGAGGTTGCCAGTGGTGAACCCATTGTTCTTAATTCTGTTCTACGCAACTGCCAGTTGAACCTTAACGACCATATTTTTCCTATTGACCTCACGCCAATGCAACTTGGAAGCTTTGACGTTATAGTGGGTATGGATTAGTTATCTAAGCATCGCGCAGAGATAGTTTGTTCTGAGAAGATTGTTCGTGTGCCGCTGTCGACAAGCGAGATCCTACAGGTTCGTGGTGAGAAACCTGCCGGTGGTCTCAAACTCATGTCTTGTTTTAAAGCACAGAAGTATCTACGGAAGAAATATGTGGCTTTCTTAGCACATGTTGTATCAGATAAGGGCAAAGGTAAGTCTATTTCAGATATTCCTGTCGTTCGGGATTATTCTGAAGTTTTTCCTGAAGAGTTACCTGGTCTACCTCCAGCACGCCAAGTCGAGTTCCATATTGATCTCGTGCCTGGTGCAAATCCCATTGCCAGAGCTCCATATCGTCTTGCACCATCCGAGATGCAAGAGTTGTCTAAGCAGCTGCAGGAACTCTCTGACAAAGGTTTTATCCGTCCTAGCTTTTCACCTTGGGGTGCTCCCGTTCTCTTTGTAAAGAAGAAGGATGGATCTTTCAGGATGTGTATCGATTATTGTGAGATTAACAAGCTCACCATCAAGAATCGATATCCCCTACCTCGCATCGATGATCTCTTTGATCAATTGCAAGGCGCTTCTTATTTTTCAAAGATTGATCTACGATCTGGATATCATCAGCTTCGTGTGCATGAAGAAGACATTCCCAAGACAGCGTTCCGTACTCGTTATGGACATTATGAGTTCACAGTCATGCCATTCGGTTTGACTAATGCTCCTGCTGTTTTCATGGACTTGATGAATAGGGTCTGCAAGCCTTATTTAGATAAGTTCATCATCGTTTTCATTGATGACATTTTGATATATTCTAAGACGCGAGCTGATCATGAGCAACACCTTCGTCTTATGTTGGAACTCCTAAAGAAAGAGCAGCTTTTCGCCAAATTCTCCAAGTGTGAATTCTGGCTTAAAGAAGTTCAATTCTTAGGACACATTGTCAACAAACAAGGTATTCATGTAGATCCCTCCAAGGTCAGCGCGATCAAGGATTGGGATACGCCTACTACTCCTACTGAAGTTCGTTCTTTTCTTGGTCTGGCGGGTTATTACCGCCGCTTCATTGAGAATTTCTCGAAGATTGCAGTTCCTCTAACTGCTCTAACTCAGAAGAACAAGCCATTTGATTGGGGAGTCAAACAAGAGGAAGCGTTTCTGACTTTGAAACAAAAACTTTGCCACGCACCTGTCCTAACTTTGCCTGAGGGCAATGATGATTTCGTCGTTTATTGCGATGCATCTAAATTGGGTCTTGGCTGCGTCCTGATGCAAAGAAACAAAGTCATAGCTTACGCATCGAGGCAGTTGAAGATACATGAGAAGAACACCACCACTCATGATCTTGAGTTGGGTGCAGTTATCTTCGCTCTTAAGATTTGGAGACACTATTTGTACGGTACAAAATGTGTGGTTTTCACAGACCACAAAAGTCTTCAGCATATCTTCAATCAGAAAGAGCTCAACATGAGGCAACGACGTTGGGTTGAACTCCTAAACGACTATGACTGCGAAATTCGCTACCACCCTGGTAAGGCGAATGTCGTGGCTGATGCTTTAAGTCGCAAGGAACGTACTAAGCTTCATTGTGTTCGTGTCCAATCTGTTATTCAAACCGATATCCAAGCACGTATTTCACAGGCTCAACAATCTTGTGTTTCACAAGGTTTGATGGATAAGGAGTTTCCCTATCACATCACACCTGCTCTTGAACTGAAAGACAATGGATCGTATTACTTCATGGACCGTTTGTGGGTCCCAAGCCAAGATGATCTTCGTACCTTGCTTATGGATGAAGCCCATAAGTCTCGTTATTCTATTCATCCTGGCTCAGATAAGATGTATAAGGATCTTCGTATTCAGTATTGGTGGCCTGGTATGAAGAAAGACATTTCCTTATACGTATCCAAATGCCTTACTTGTCTTAAGGTTAAGGCTGACCATCAGCGTCCTTCCGGATTATTGGAGAAACCAGAGATCCCAGTTTGGAAATGGGAAACATTACTATGGATCTCATTACTAAACTCCCGCGCACAAAGAAAGGTCACGATGCCATCTGGGTAGTTGTTGATCGTCTTACTAAATCAGCGCATTTCTTGCCAATCCGTGAGGATTTTTCAGCTGACAAACTTGCTCAAATCTACGTGGATGAAATTGTAGCTCGACATGGTGTTCCTTTGAACATCATTTCTGACAGAGATGCTCGTTTCACTTCTCATTTTTGGAGAACCATGCAATCTGCTATGGGGTCCCAACTTAATCTGAGCACAGCTTATCATCCACAAACGGATGGTCAATCTGAAAGAACAATCCAGACACTGGATGATATGCTTAGAGCTTGTGTGATCTATTTTGGTGGTAGTTGGGATTCACATCTTCCGTTGATTGAATTCTCCTACAACAACAGTTATCACTCCAGCATCAACATGGCTCCTTTCGAGGCTCTCTATGGTCGAAAATGTCGTTCACCAGTCTGCTGGAATGAGATCGGCGAGGCTCAGCTTACTGGACATGCCCTCATTTTAGAGACAACAAATAAGGTTAAGAAAGTTCGTGATAACCTTCAGACAGCTAGAAGCCGTCAAAAGAGTTACGCGGACCTAAATCGCAAGCCCTTGGATTTTCAAGTCGGTGATCGAGTATTACTTAAGGTCTCACCTTGGAAAGGTGTGATCAGATACGGAAAGAAAGGAAAACTTGCACCTAGATACGTTGGACCATTCAAGATCGTCGAAAGAACCGGTAAGGTAGCCTACAGACTTGAGTTACCTCCTGAACTTGGAAATGTTCATCCAACCTTTCACGTGTCCAATCTCAAGAGGTGTTTAGCTGATGAAAACCTCCACATACCGCTTGACGAAATTCGTGTCGATAAAACACTGAAATTTGTTGAGAGACCGGTAGAAATCATGGAACGTGAAGTCAAGTGGCTTAAACGCAAGCGCATTCCTTTGGTCAAGGTTCGCTGGGAATCTAAGCGTGGACCCGAGTTTACTTGGGAACGCGAAGATCAAATGGAGGCAAAATATCCGCATCTTTTTCCACGAGTTTCCTCTAAATAAATTTCGGGACGAAATTTCCACAACTAGGGGAGACTGTAACATTTGTGCTTGTAATCATTGTGAACAGTGCATTTATCAATAAAACAATGTAATTTGATCCCAATGTTTGTTTGGTTGTGTTTTACATTTTTCATGTTTTGACTTTTGTTCAATTTCAAACTCTACATCACTTTCTGGAGAATTATACGCAAACTGGTGCATAAACGTACTCAGTTTAATGCGACAAATACTCCGGAACATCAACATATACTCAACATACCTTAAATAACCTTTACATAACTTAGAAATAAGTTTTGAAGGCTTTGGTATGGCAAAAACAAGTTAATTCGCTTACAGGGACTAAAATTGACAAACTGCGAAAGTATGCCAATTTGAACTGTAACGAACATTCCGGAACATGTCCATAAGTTAAACATACCATAAATATTCTTTACATAGCTTAGAAATAGGCTTTGAGGGGTTTGGTATGCTAAAATAAACTTTTGGATCATTCAGGGACTAAAAGTGTCAAAAAGTGCACAAGTTTGCACTTCCGCGCATAACTTACGTTCTGAATACATCCGGACATCCAAAAATTTATGTAAGCATCCTTATATTATGCCTTTGTGTTTGGCATGAGAAAAATCCACTCGTCGCGTCATTTGGATCGTCCTTCGCGCTTATGCGCATTTCGTCGTAATTAAGCGAACATCGCGATCGTACGGCCAAACGAACCAACATCCGACACATTTTTGAGCATGTTTCATGTCCACAATGTTTAGGCATCATTTTAGGGCCTTAAAGTTGGCTTTACGGGCCTTAGAAGTGTCGGAAACATGCAACAGGGACCTAAACTGTAAATTCTGAAACTTATTGTCTGATCTGCACCCTCAGGCGGCCCGCATTAGTTTGGCCTGCACCTTCACGCGGGCTGCATCAGACAAGCAGACCAGATTCAGTGTTTGATCCACTTGCAGTTGGCCTTTCGATCACCCAAAGGGCAACGCCACGTGTTGGATTCTTATGGTGGGGGCAAAATAAGGCACCACAACATTTCGACAAGTGTACGGGTTAGATCGTTGCACGTTATTCAAGAAATGATCCTAACGGCTTTGCTTTTCCTATAAATACCCCCCCTGATTTAAGCTCTAAGTTGGAACCTTTGTTTCATACCTGAGCCATTTTGATCTAGATTAGCATTCGGGGACCCTTCGTAAGTGTTCTTTCGTTCTTTTATTCGCTTTTCGAGTCCGAAAGTCAAAGTTTTGTTTGACTTTCTGTGTGACCAGTCTATGGTCAACACGAAGTTCATGGAACTTCATAACGTGAGCGTGATCACGATGGTTATAGTCCGTAGTGACTATACCTACTGATTACCACGTTATCTAGGCTCAGTGACGAGTCGTAGTTTCGGCCAAAATGCGCATTCTTGCGTATTTTGTAACCAAACTACTAGTGAGCATCAAAGCCGTTTGTTTTGATGCCAAACCTGTTTTCTAAACTTAGTTAAGCGTGTTCTAACATGCTTAGCTCGTCACTTTTAGTATAGTGCTTATATAGGGTCGTAAGGTAAGCGATCTAAACCATCGCTTATACTTTCGAACCCGACCCATTTGGTCGATCATTAGGATCCGACCAAACACATTAGGTGACCATAGCTACAACCTTCCGAGGTTATGCCTTGTGGTCACGATGTTAGCGTTCCAAACGCGTTCTACGCGAACGACGCGTTAAGGTAGCATAAGCTACCTAAACGGGTCGTAATGGGTCGTAAGCACTTAGGTTAGGTTTCATTTTAGTATGTAGGCTTTGTTAAACCATATTTCATGAGTCTCCATACTCGTTTGGTTTACGAACCCGCATACTATCCGATCCTTCCGATTTTGGTCCGGTATATTAATATAGCTACCTATTAGGTGCCGTTTGATATCCGTGATCTCTAGCACTATCTGGTTATTATACAAGGAATTCAAAGCAATCTCAGGTGAGTACATAGAACCCCATCTTTTACATGTTTTTGAGGAGTCAATGTGAGTACATTGAACCCCTCTTTTACTGTTTTCCAAACTGTTTTGGGGTGAAACACATGTGCCTACTTGTTACTTTCATGCTTCCCATGTTTTCACATCATATACCTGCTATGTTCGTTAGTACATTATAGTACATGATTTCATTACATTTCATGCTATATATGCCCATTGTGTGTGTACTTAGTACATTGTTTTCACATTACATTTCATGCTATGTATGCCCATTGTGTGCGTACTTAGTACACTGTTTCACACTATATTTCATGCTATTTATGCCCATTGTGTGCATACTTAGTACAATTGTTTACATCACATGCCTTCATTTTGGTATAACATTTGGTTTGTTTAACATGGAACAATACATTCATTAACATTAGCTACGCCATTCGTTAGTAGGTAGTGGTACCATAGGAATTGACAACTCCCGTTCCTGAAATCCTGGGTTTGTTTGGATTGGAAGGAATGACCGAATTCGATATACATAAGTTAGATAAACCTTTAAATTGTTTAAGGGTTTATCGCCACAGTCTCAAGGCTTGGATGTATGCATATTTCACAATACCGCATAAATGTTTATATCAGTAGAGCATGCATTGTTCCACAAAACATAACGTTGATTTAAACCATGTTTTACTTCAACACCTTGTTTTGTGCATTTTACATATGGTTTAGTTGATACATCTCACTTACCATACAAGATATATTTTGGGTACACATTACATGATCTACATTAAACATAAACATTTTGACATTGATATACATACTTGGTGGTTTACATTGATCATAGACATTTCGATATGGTTTACACAATAACACTTGACAATTGATTTACACATGAACAATTTACATGGTGGTTGGTTTGGGTAAATGGTTTGAGTAACGTGGCGTATGTAATATGGTACAAACATGGTGGATACGCTGCTGGTACTTCCTATATATAAATGCTTGTATAGTATTACATATCGTAGCATTATCTAAATCATTTCAGTTTTGACATATTACATCTTATACAAATAACATATTCTTCACAAGACATTATTGTACAAACAACTTATCTTATTCAACTCATTTTATTTGGTTACTCGTTTAACCTTACACTTATCTATACATATCATCTGATATTATCGTTTTTCAAAAGGTTTACAAAGCAAGACAAATTACAAGGTTCATGACTGACTGTTATTAAACATTTCTTTAAACTCAAGTCATGAATCCCATTTTCACAAAACCTATGTATCTCACAGGCATTTTTATGCTGACGTACCTACTTTCACATGTGTTTTCAGGAGCTGTTCCATAGGATGATGATCATGACACTAGGCAGACCTGTGCCTTAGAGACTAAAACTGAAGATAGACTTAGTTAATTATGTTATAAACTCTTTGTTTTTTCCTGTTTAAGACAATGTATCACTCTTGTTTAATAAATAAAATGTAACTTTGATTTCCATGGTTATGAAACAATTGATTCTGTCCACAACACTCCCCGGCGTTTCCGCCGCGGTTGCACGTTACACACGGCCGGGGTGTGACACTTGGTATTTTTCTACCATAGTTTGGAGTTGAGTTTTGGTTATGCTTTGCTCTTCTTTTAGACTGATGATCTCTTTATCTTTTTCAGCCAATTTTTTTCTAAGTTCTTTTAATGACTTTTAAAATTTGACTTCATCAGACAAGACTTTATCCCTAAGGTTTTCATTTACCTCTTTGATGTTAGCAAATGCAATAATACATTTGTCTGAACACAGTTTTTCAAGAACTTGAGGAGTTACCTTGGCAGCAGCCATCATAGCACAATTACATTGTTGATCACCTTCTTTATCAGCTCTCCCTTCTATCTCACCAGGTTTCTTCAACTCTTCTTTCTCTTTGTCTTCTTTGGACCAGGGGTCAGACAGTGGTTCAATCAGGGTTTCTGAATTTTCTCCCAGCAGTAGTTCACCAGCAACTGCAGTAACCACTACTTCAGCAACTTCATCCACTGTTTCAGCACTTAGCTGTTCACCTTCAGTTTCTACCCCTTCTGGTATTGACTCTAATGCCATCAAACAAAATTCATCATCAAAAGTATCATTAGAAGCATAGAGAGCAAAATTTTCATCACCAAGTTCATCAGGCATGTTGCTCCAATCAACAAAGCCTTGTGTGAAGAAGCTTTGCTGATCTGGTTGAGCTACTGTTGGAGCAGCTTGCTGAGGTGCAACAGGTTGCACCTGTGCCTGAGGAATAGGGGCCTGAACATACTGAATTTGTGGAACAGTGGTTTGAACATAATGCACAGGCACAGGGGTTGCAGCATAATGAGCAGTGTTAACATGTGCTGTAGGGGTATATTGGGTATAGTGCACAGTGTTTTGTTGTTGTGGTCTAGGGTTTGAGCTAGGATGAGTGATTATTGGACCAGTGGTTTGACTCCTACATTCTCTAGCAAAATGACCTAGCCTATTACACTTGTAACACTTGATTTTTGACTTATCCAACCCCACCCTTAAATTCCCATGAAGCCCTGGGAATTTTCTCCCTGTTCTTTTGTAGAATTTTGCTTGTTCTAACACTAAGCAAAGCCAATTGATGCAAAATGTCCATTTCTTCTAAGTCAGTGGGATCAAAATGTTGCAAATCATTGAGTTCAAAGCAAAGGTTATCTGACATCTGGTTTTCACAATTTGCAGTGAAAGCATAACTTGTAGAGTGAGAATCAGAGTTGTTGAAATTTCCACCAGCAGTTATGTCTATAAAATGATCATAACTTTGATCCTTACTACTGCTACCAGATTCTTCCTGACCAAAAAGAGTTGTGCTGCCAAATGAATAGTCATCAGCAACTTTACCAGACTCTTGCAACTTCCTTTTCTGGTTTAACTCCCTTTCATAGGTCAGGAGTCTACCATGGAGTTGGGTCAGGGTCAGATCTTTGAACTCAGCTAAATTCCTGGTGACAAAAGCAATTGTGTCCCATTTTTCAAGAAATGATCTAAGGAACCTACTATTTTGAGTTGCATTTGGAAATATAACTTTAGCAAGCCTTAGTTCACTAATGAGACAGCTGAAACGTTCAAATTGTTGGGTTAATGATTCGCCCTTGATGTGACAAAATGTTTCATACTGCTGATTCAGAATTTCCCTGTTGTTTTCAATAACCTCTTCCGTTCCCCCAAATTGTTCCTTCAATGCATCCCATAATTCTTTGGCACTGTTACAATGTAACAGCCCAACATAGATTTCATTTGGTAATGCAGATGCTATGATGCTAAATGCTTTGGCATCGAGTTCGAACTTTTGAAAATCAGTTTCAGTATAGTTTTCAGTTGGTTTAGAAACGAACTTCTTTGCATCCTCAGCACTTGGCACCATAGGAACATGAGGACCAAAAACAACAGACCTCCAACATCCAGTGTTCTGTTGAGCAAGGATGTGACCCATCCGTCTCTCCTAGATGTTATATTCATTACGTTTAAGCATGGGTGGTTTGAAAAGAGAGCCAATGTTATTTTTATCATCTTGTGATTGTGACATCATCCTGGTTGTTTTACAGGCACTGATTAATCAACTTTAATGGTGATTAAACCTTGCTCTGTTTTTCAACAAAACGAACAAACTATCAGTATCAACGATTGCGAGCTGAACTATTTATGTCAAAATGATTGTTAAATCAAATTTGACTGTCCAAGCTCTGATACCAATTGTTAGGATCTGAGTTTGGATTGATTGTGATTTGTGTTTGAATTAAGATAAACAATGAAAGAGTAGTGCAGCGGAAATTAAATGAAAGCAAACTTTT
Source organism: Helianthus annuus (assembly GCF_002127325.2). Classification (NCBI taxonomy): domain Eukaryota; kingdom Viridiplantae; phylum Streptophyta; class Magnoliopsida; order Asterales; family Asteraceae; genus Helianthus; species Helianthus annuus. Next base: position 132,325,402 of record NC_035438.2, on the reverse strand, counting down.
CACAACCAAACAGGATAAATGCTTTCAAACATACATTTTCAACAGAGAATCAAATGCTTAAATTTATTTCAAACTTTGATTACACTTGCATGTATGCTTACAAACTCCCCGTCAGCCCGAGCTGAGTAATTTGTTCATGCAGGAAGAAGATGGTGAGGAGCTAATAGAACAGTACAGAGCACTGTTCTATTTATAGGCACGCAACAAACCACTGAGCATCTAAGCTGACGTCACCATGAAAATGACATCTAACCTCCTAACAAACTCTTAACAACTGACCTATACAAACACTGCTATGCTAACTACTAATGTTACAAAACATTACATAAAGTAAATAAACAACTGCTGCATCCTTCCACTGCTGTGATCCCAGCTGTACTTGTCATGATCAGCAGTGCTTGAAACAAGGCAGTAGATTGAGCAGCAGAGCTTTAGTTCTTCATCAGTCTTTGACTTGATCAGCAATTGTAAGTCAGCAGTTTGTATGATCAGCAGATAAGAGGTCAGCAGATGTTGAAACCAATTTCAAGGGAAGAGACTTATATGCATAACATCTGCTTATTCTGGATCCACTACTCAGATCCAGTTTTGGCTTTAATTATCTGATCCTTTGGCAGGGTTCAATCCCAACACTTATCAACAGTGTGACCAACTTTGTTACAATGTGAACATTTCAAACTTTGTTTTGAGGTTTTATTGAATTTCTTATTAAAATCAGAACCTTGATTTGACTTGGACACAAAACCAACAGTTTGATTTCTTTTAATACTATTTGTAAGAGTTCTTATGAGATTCTTCGCTAGAAACTATAGAAAAAGCTTCTTTAACAGTAGGTAATGTTTCTTTAGTTAACAAAGTGGTCCTAACCGACTGATAAGTGTCATCAAGTGCCATGAGAAACTGCATGAGTTTAAGCATGTGACTAAAGTTATTAAACTCAATTGCAGCTTGACATGTACAAGAAGGAAGCTACAATATTTGGTCCAATTGTTTCCACATAACATTTAACTTGTTATAATATTGATGTGTGTAAAATGCAACATATAAATTACATCAAATAAGGCATAAAACTAACCTTTTTTTAGTACTAATGTTGGAAAAAGTGTATTTTTGTCTTCCTTTTGAATTTACAGGATCAAATGAGTTTAAACGAACAAAAGGAACAAATATACAGCCAAAACCAACATAAATACAAAGAAAAGGAAGGAACATGGTGTGCCCGACCCCTCGACAGCATCTCTCAAAGCAAAAAACAAGAAGAAAGCTGAGCATGGGGCTGTGCTCAGCTCACCACGGGGGTGTGTCAAGCGGACACGGGGCCGTGTCCAGGCTTCTGCAGAAAAGACAAAGCTATATAAGCTTCTATTCCCGACACGGGGGGCGTGCCCAGCTCAATACGGGGTCGTGGTCAACGCTAAGATTCGCAGAATCTTGCAAATCTTGATAGTACAGATACGCTTCTGCACACGGGGCCGTGCCCAGCGGACACGGGGGCGTGTGGAGCTAATAAAGACAAATTGTAATTAATGAAGAAAGAGAAAAAAGGTGGACACGGGGCCATGTCCAGCGGACACAGGGCCGTGTCCAGGCTTCTGTGCAGGCTATAAATAGGGGTGCTTGGTTCACTTCAAAGGCATCCCTTAGCAAACCACCTCTCTCCCACTTCACCCACACTCCACCACCACCACAACACCATCATCCACCACCATCATCCATCATAGAGTGTGTGTAGTAGTCTCGGGATCCAAGATTGATAGTAAGAGTTCTTGACAATCAAAGGCCATGTTTACCTAAGTCTCTTACATCACTTGGTGAAGACAAGCATTTAGTGTAATACTTTTTATTTTTAATATTTTCGCACTTTTTATTTGGTTATGTATTAATGACTTTAATAACTAGTTTCTTATGTTAAAGGTGAAACTTTCTTATCATTTGTATGTGGTGTCTTGGCGTTATTTTACTATCTATATAAAATAAAAGATTTACACCATTCATATCTCCACGGTCTATATGGAGATATGTTGGCTACCTGGCCGGGGGTTAAGGGAATGGTTTGGTAAGCGTCTTGCCTTGTTCAGTGTATAGATCCTGCACGGACCTGGGTCAAGCTTAGTAGGACCTCCTTCAATACACACTGGTATTGGATGGCGGGGGTCCGAATTTTTTGATCCCCTCATATGTAAACTACTATTAATATATTAACCCGGCTACTTAGGACTGTATCCCTGCTGACTCAGACTACTTAGCCGAGGGTAACGTCACCTTCAAAAGTGGGGCCTACCACATTATGTAGTAATAACTTAATTAATTATCTTTCAATAATCCAACCCTTTAGGATTGTATCCTTACTGACTCAAACCACTGGGTTGAGGGTAACGTCACCTTCAAAAGAGGGGCCTACTACAATAACTAAGATAATCTCTTAAAAAGTGCAAAAGTGCGGAAATAATCAAAGGTACACTAAAGGCGAGTCGGATCCAAGTGATTCATCTTGTCTATCTATTTTTATTTTATTTTTATTTTTCAGCATTTTAGTTTTTATTTTTGTTCAAACCTTTTTCTAAACTTTTGATTTGATTAGACGTTGAGGATAAACCGGTATTAAAAGCTCTTGTGTCCTTGGACGACCTCGGTATCTTACCAACACAATACTACACTCACGATTGGTGCACTTGCCCATATGTGTGTTTGGTGTTAATAAATATCGTATTTCATAAATTTAAAACTTGACTAATGTGTTAAAAAGGGCTAAAAATATACATAAAAATATATACTACCACACAAGCATCAATATTCAGACACAGATTGACCATTTTGACTAAATGAATTGATCTTTTGATACAGCCCAAACACTACTGACCCATCTATTTTATTATAAGTTTCTTTCAAGTCCTTCCAAACTTCAGAAGCAAGTTTGGAATAAACTTAACCTAAGAAAAGTTCTTCTGATACAGAATTAAGTATCCATATTAACACTGTGACAACCCGAACATTCAAGGTTGGTGACATTTTAACTTGTGATCTTAATGTCTCATTAATTCTCTTTTATGTGTTACATGTTCTGTGTTAGTATACTCTAGTAAACATTCGTAACTTTTATTAACGTGTTTAACGTGTAACGTATGTGAGTAGGCTTGTACGTGTAGGGGGTTTTCTGTTGGATCATTGATTCGGGTAGGGCCCCACACTTGAGTCCGGCCCATATCACTTAGGCCCATTCTACTTGTTTTTGAATAATCTCAACACCTACAACATAGATCACCAAAGCCCATTAAATACCTTGCTTAGCCCCACTTTTTGTAAGCTTGGACCTCGGCCCAGTCTTTGTAGCCTAAGACATCTTATGATCAGCCCACTTCATTTGTTGATTGACATTATAATTAGGGGACTACATAACCTCTTTTCAATGATCACATTATCACAATATCAAATCACAACAAACCCTACCCTCTTCTCTATTTTTACGACGGCAGACAGCAGATACCTCCCCCAAATCGGAACTCTTCTACCTTTGACATATTATCTCTTGAGTCCTTGCAATTGACTGGTATGTTAACTTACTGTTTATGATTGATTATTAGTGTGATGAGTATGATTATTGATACTTTAAATATGTGTTGCTATGTTAGACTCAAAGCATGATCATAGGGGATTGCTTGTAGATCTTATTAAATGTAGTCATACGTAATTTATCGATGATCATGATCTGTTTTGGTTAAGAGGGTATTTAGCTAGTGATGTTAGTTGACAATCCGGAATTTCGTATCACAGTCGCATGATTCTAAGGTGCGAGTGGGTTGTTTTATTGGTGATTGTAATGTTAAACCCTATTAATATAGATTAATTCATAGGATGCGAAAGTGCGATTAAATAGTGGTGCATGATATGAATGGATGGGTGATCCTGTTATGTAATGCTTGATGGTAAATGAGGGTGTCATATAGTTGCCAAGCAAATAATAAGTTATGTAACAACCTTAATATGTGAAACAGATTGGTACTGTTTGTGTGTGATTGGGATTGGGCCGATAATACATATGTGCATAATTAAGTGGGCTGTTATAAGTAAACCAATAAATTCATATTATGTAAGTTGGGCCGAATACTTTAACAAATTGTATACATGTTTGTTGGGCCGATATTTGTTAAATGGATTGTTAGAATTGTTGGACTGACTTAATTGAAATTGGACCGCACCCTCTTTTAGTTCACGTTAGGCCCACACTGTTTAATGTGTACCTGGGATGGGCTTAGACATAGGCAGCCCAAGCAACGCATTTGGCTGGGCTGCAAGATGTAGTTAAGTTGGGCTTGTTCTATTGGGCCGCACAGTTTAGTTGGATATGCATCGAGTTGTTGAGTGTTGGTGTGAGACGTGACGGAATATGTGGAATATATGTGACTCGAATATATAATACGTGACTATGTGATAATTGATGCAAATTGTTACATGTGTGGTTTGATATGTGGTTTAATAGAATGGGATTCTAACCGTTAGTGGTACCCATAATAGGGACTAATTGATCAACTTGGAACACGTAACGTACTCTACCGTGCACTCTAAGGTGAGTTCACTGCTCTTTTCCAAGCATGCATCCCGGGGAGGGATATCGGGTAACGTTCCAGGTAGGAACGTCAGGTTAATGGGATGCTTGTTATTACACTCATTGTCTATCACATAAGACCCCTTACATCTACCTATAGTTGTCGGGGAGGCAACGAGGTTATTAGTTGATAGCGCTATTAGGTTTGGCACCCTCACACTATACCGGGGAGGACGGGCGTGAACTAATTTCCTTAAAGCATGACCAATGTTTTGATAGAGACATTGGGGTTGGGCAAATACATCTTGTAGCCATCTGCGGTAATCGAGTTAATAACAACATCAAATTAAATTATTGAACTATTGAACTGTTGAACTGTTTATACACATATCTGGTAACTAAACACATTAACAAAACTTTGAACTCACCAGCGTCGTCTGACACACTTGTCTGCATGCTTGTAGGTCGTTAGATGTCTTGAATTGGAACTTGCTGTCTGGAGTAGCTGGAGTGGTCATGGGTCGACTGGAGGGACTCATGTGATTATTTATTATTATTAAAATTGGTTTTGAACAATTTAACTATAGTTTATTACTTGCTCCCGCTGAACATGTTGGTTTACATTTAAACTCGTTATTGGTGATTTTCGTTAATAATTGAGGATTTCATTTTGACACTTGTATGGGTTCAATGTAATTAGTGGCTCGTTGTTGGTACGTCACACGCTTAACAGGGACATTCCCTAGGTGGTATTTTGGGAGTGTGACAGTTTGGTATTAGAGCCACTGGTTATAGTGAACTAGGTTTTAAAACGTTTTTATAAAACCAGACTATAACCGAACAACTTCGAAAATCGACCATGACACTCAGCTCAAGATTACAAGGTTCGTCTTCTGTTTACTTTGTGCATCACTTGTTTAGTAATCACACACTTACAGCTTGCATGAAACGATATATTAGACACTATGGTGATTTGATAGTGTGACACTACTCTTCGACTTTTGTGATTCGTAATCCTGTAATACCTTCTGTTTTGCTACTTGAATGCGGGGGAAACTTTTAGCGCAAGTTAGGAGGCATTGAGATGAGCATGCAAATTTCCTTATTATTATGGGTGCACACATAATAATAATGTAAGGTGCATGTAAGTCCCAGTGAGGCTTAACGAGCGTCAGAAGGGTTCTGCCCTATGGTGTGTAAACTTGATAGTTTGTAGATTTCAACGTGATACTTGACTTTTACCTCATTTCGACTCTTAAGTTTTTTCCCTTCTCTTATATAGAAACATGAGCGGACGAGGCCATAGACGCGGCCACATTGCTATGACTCAGGCCGAATTAACCAACTTGATCAACACTCGTGTGGCTGAAGCCCTAGCGGCTTACCAGGCTGGTACGATGTGTGCCAATTACTTTCTATCCTTTTGTCGTATACTCGAATCTTACTTGTTCGTTGTACGTTCTTTCGTCTTAGGTCAACCTGCGAATCAAAACAATCCACCTGCTTGTACGTTCAAGATGTTCATGGATTATAAGCCACAGACCTTCAGTGGGACTGAAGGGGCTGTAGGACTCCTGCGATGGTTTGAGAAGGCAAAATCGGTATTTGCAGTGTGTAACTGTCCTACTGGGGACAGAGTGAAGTATGCTACGGGCACACTCGAGGATGGTGCCCTGACATGGTGGAATGCCCAGGTTCAGATGTTGGGTATCGAAATGGCAAATGCTACCACTTGGGAAGACTTTAAGGAGTTGATGAGGGAGGAGTATTGTCCTCGTGATGAGGTTCAGAAACTGGAGAACGAGTACTACAATCTAAAAATGGGGGATCTGAGATTGAAGCATTCACGAGGAGGTCTCATGATCTAGCAACTTTGTGCCCTAACCTGTCTCGACCCCCACATCGGCGAATTGAGTTGTATCTCAAGGGCTTAGCACCAGCTGTTAAGGGGTATGTGACTGCTGCAAACCTAGACAATCTACCCCGTATCATCCGTTTGGCACATAAGATTACTGACCAAGAGGTCGAACGTGGCAACTTGCCGCCACGTGTTTCTACTACTACCTCTACTGCTGCAGCTACCACACCTGCCAGTGATAACAAGCGCAAGTGGAACGATACTGACAAAGCAACCAGTGCAAGTCAATCTCAGAAAAGGCCTGATAACAGCAACAACCGCAGTCACAGCCAGTCCTCTTCAGTTAATCAAGGCCATAGCAGCAACCAGAATCAGGGTTCTTACGTTGGAAAGAAGCCACAATGCAACAAGTGTGGCTATCATCACTATGGACAGTGTGTCCAGACTTGCCGTAGATGTGAGAAAGTGGGCCATGAGGCCAAAGACTGTAGAGCCCCGCAGCCAAAGCAGCAAAATCAGCAACATCAACGACAGCAACCCTAGCAGAACCAGGGCTTTAAGAAAGGGTGTTTCCAGTGTGGGGACGAGGTCCACATCAATCGGGATTGCCCTCAGCTGAATCAGAAGGCCAATGACAACCGCCACCAGAATAACAACAACAATGCTGGGAACAACAACAACGGCAACAATGGGGGCAACGGTGCTTGTGGAAGAGTATTCACGATCGATGCTGGTGATGCTAGGAATGAAGACAATGTCGTGACTGGTACGTTTTCTGTGAACAATCTTATTGCTTCTGTGTTATTTCATTCTGGTGCCGATTGGAGTTATGTGTCCCTAGAGTTTAGTCAGCGATTAAGGTTAACTCCAACACCTTTAGAGGTTAAACATGTAGTAGAATTAGCCAATGGTAAAACGATAGAAGCTTCGCATGTTCTTTTTGAGTGTAAACTAGATCTCATGGGTCAAGTGTTTGATATTGACCTTCTTCCTGTTACCCTCGGTAGTTTTGATATAGTGGTTGGTATGGATTGGCTGTCTAAACACCAAGCTGAGATTCCGTATAAGGAAAAGATCGTACGTATTCCTCTTCCTGGTGGAGAGTCATTATCGGTTCAGGGGCATCGTAGTGGTGCGATGGTTGGTATCATCTCAGCTATGCAAGCGCAGAAGTGCCAATGAAAGGGCTACCCTGCCATTCTAGCTCTTGTCACCGATTCGTAACCTGAAGAAAGGAAGATCGAGGACCTTCCAGTTGTTCGTGAATTTCCCGATGTATTTCCTGAGGAACTTCCTGGTTTACCTCCTCACCGCCAAGTGGAATTCCAGATTGATCTTGCACCAGGAGCGGCCCCAATTGCTCGTGCTCCTTATCGTTTAGCACCTGGAGAGTTACAGGAGTTGTCTAATCAACTGCAAGAGTTATTGGATAGAGGCTTTATTCGACCCAGTTCTTCACCTTGGGGAGCCCCATTTCTATTTGTGAAGAAGAAGGATGGGTCCTTTCGGATGTGTATAGATTATCGTGAGCTCAACAAGGTGACAGTCAAGAATCGTTACCCTTTACCGCGCATTGACGGCTTGTTTGACCAGTTGCAAGGGTCAAGTTTTTACTCGAAGATTGACTTAAGATCGGGATATCATCAGGTGAGAGTCAAAGAGGAGGATGTCCCAAAGACGGCTTTTAGGATGCGTTATGGGCATTATGAGTTTCTGGTTATGCCGTTCGGATTGACAAACGCACCCTCAATCTTCATGGATCTCATGAACCCCGTGTGCAAACCGTATCTCGACGACTTTGTTATCGTTTTCATTGACGACATCTTGATCTACTCCAAAAGCAAGGAAGGCCACGAGCGACATTTACGTCTTATCTTGGAGCTCCTGAGGAAGGAGCAGATTTACGCGAAGTTTCTAAGTGTGATTTCTGGATTTGATAAGTACACTTTCTCGGGCATATTGTTAATGAATTGGGAATACACGTGGATCCTGCAAAGGTTGATGCTGTCAAGAATTGGGCGGCACCAAAAAATCCTTCGAAGGTGCGACAATTTCTTGGTCTTGCCGGGTATTATCGAAGATTTATCAAAGATTTCTCGAAGATCGCTCAACCTCTTACCTCGTTGACACAGAAAGGTGTCGTGTATTCTTGGGGAGCGAAACAAGAGGATGCTTTCCAGTTGTTGAAACAGAAACTCTGCAGTGCACCGATTTTGTCTCTACCTGAAGGTACCGAGGATTTTGTGGTTTATTGTGACGCTTCCATTCAGGGTCTTGGTTGCGTACTGATGCAACGCAACAATGTGAGAGCCTATGCTTCTCGACAGTTGAAGGTTCATGAAAGGAATTACACGACTCACGATTTTGAATTGGGGGCTGTGGTTTTCGCGTTGAAGATCTGGAGGCACTATCTGTATGGTACCAAATGCATCATCTACACCGATCACAGAAGCCTTCAGCATATCTTCAACCAGAAGGAATTGAATATGCTATAGCGTCGCTGGGTAGAACTACTGAACGATTACGATTGTGCCATCAAATATCACCCCGGTAAAGCTAACGTTGTAGCTGATGCCCTTAGCCGAAAGGAGACGAAACCCAAGTGTGTGCGAGCATTGCAGCTCACTATTCATTCAAATCTTCCTGACCAGATTCGTTCGGCTCAGATGGAGGCATTGAAAGAAGAAAACTATGAAGGTGAATACTTACGTGGCATGGAGAAATGACTTATAAAGAGTTCTGATGGTATTCTCTACTGCATGGAACGGATATGGATTCCGTTGTTTGGTAACCTTAGGGGTCTTGTGATGGACGAAGCGCACAAGTCCCGATACTCTGTTCATCCAGGTTTAGATAAGATGTATCAGGACCTCAAGGTTTTGTATTGGTGGCTGAAGATGAAAGCTGACATCGTGACGTACGTGAGTAAGTGTTTGACTTGCGCGAAAGTCAAAGTGGAGTACCAGAAACCCTCAGGTCTGTTGCAACAACCAGAAATACCCATGTGGAAATGGGAGCAGATTGCCATGGATTTCATCACTGGTTTGCCAAGAACTCAAAACGGGAACGATACCATTTGGCTGATCGTCGATCGTATCACGAAATCTGTGCACTTCCTAGCTATCAAGGAAACGGATAAGTTCTCTCAACTGGCTGTTGTTTATCTGAAAGAAGTGGTTTCTAGGCATGGAGCGCCAACTTCTATTATCTCTGATCGTGATCCGCGTTTCATATCTGATTTATGGTAGTTGATGCATAAATCGTTCAACTCACGTCTTGACATGAGTACTGCATATCACCCACAGACGGATGGTCAGAGCGAGCGAACCATCCAGACACTTGAAGACATGTTGCGAGCATGTGTGATTTATTTTGGTAAGGGCTGGGAGAAACATTTGCTGCTGATCGAGTTCTCCTACAACAACAGTTACCACACTAGCATTCAAGCAGCTCCCTTTGAAGCATTGTACGGTCGGAAATGTCGTTCTCCTCTTTGTTGGGCTGAGGTGGGTGACAGCCAGGTTACAGGTCCGGAACTTGTTCTTGAAACTTTAGAAAAGATTGTTCAGATCAGGAATCGTATGGCAGCAGCGCGTGATCGTCAGAAAAGTTACACCGATAAGCGTAGAAAACCTTTGGAATTCGAAGTTAATGATCATGTCATGTTGAAGGTCTCACCCTGGAAGGGTGTGGTGCGTTTTGGGAAACGCAGCAAGCTTAATCCACGTTACGTTGGGCCTTTAAAATCCTGGAACGGATCGGTAAAGTGGCTCACAAGCTTGAGCTACCTGCTGAGTTGGGTAATGTTCACGATGTCTTTCACGTTTTGCAGTTGAAGAAGTGTTTGTCTGATGAAGCCCTGATTGTGTCGTTTCAAGAGCTAAAAATCGACGACAAGTTGCAATTTGTCGAAGAACCTATCGATATCATGGATCGAGAGGTCAAGGTGCGTAAACATAGTCGTATTCCGATTGTGAGAGTTCGTTGGAACTCAAGGCGTGGACCGGAGTTCACGTGGGAGCGCGAGGATCAGATGAAGCTTAAGTATCCTTAACTTTTTCCTGATGACAAGTCTAATCCTGGTAAAGCTGGGGAACTTCGGGACGAAATTCCTCTTCAAGTTGGGGATGATGTGGCACTTGAGTAGAATCCGCAACAATCTTGATTCCTCACTTCACTCTCCTATGCTTACTTGTCAAATTTCGGGACGAAATTTCTTTCAATTTGGGGATGATGTGACAACCCGAACGTTCAAGGTTGGTGACATTTTAACTTGTGATCTTAAATTCTCGTTAATTCTCTTTTATGTGTTACATGTTCCGTGTTAGTATACTCTAGTAAACATTTGTAACTTTTATTAACGTGTTTAACGTGTAACGTGTGTGAGTAGGCTTGTACGTGTAGGGGGTTTTCTGTTGGATCATTCATTCAGGTAGGGGCCCGCACTTGAGTCCGGCCCATATCACTTAGGCCCATTCTACTTGTTTTTGAATAATCTCAACACCTACAACATAGATCACCCAAGCCCATTACATACCTTGCTTAGCCCCACTTTTTGTAAGCTTGGACCTCGGCCCAGTCTTTGTAGCCTAAGACATCTTATGATCGGCCCACTTCATTTGTTGATTGACATTATAATTAGGGGACTACGTAACCTCTTTTCAATGATCACATTATCACAATATCAAATCACAACAAACCCTACCCTCTTCTCTATTTTTGCGACGGCAGACAGTAGATACCTCCCCCCAATTGGAACTCTTCTACCTTTGACATATTATCTCTTAAGTGCTTGCAATTGACTGGTATGTTAACTTACTGTTTATGATTGATTATTAGTGTGATGAGTATGATTATTGATATTTTAAATATGTGTTGCTATGTTAGACTCAAAGCATGATCATAGGGGATTGCTTGTAGATCTTATTAAATGTAGTCATACGTAATTTATCGATGATCATGATCTGTTTTGGTTAAGAGGGTATTTGGCTAGTGATGTTAGTTGACAATCCGGAATTTCGTATCACAGTCGCATGATTTTAAGGTGCGAGTGGGTTTTTATATTGGTGATTGTAATGTTAAACCCCATTAATATAGATTAATTCATAGGATGCTAAAGTGCGATTAAATAATGGTGCATGGTATGAATGGATGGGTGATCCTGTTATGTAATGCTTGATGGTAAATTAGGGTGTCATATAGTTGCCAAGCAAACAATCAGTTATGTAACAACCTTAATATGTGAAACAGATTGGTATTGTTTGTGTGTGATTGGGATTGGGCCGATAATACATATGTGCATAATTAAGTGGGTTGTTATAAGCAAACCAATAAATTCATATTATATAAGTTGAGCCGAATACTTTAACAGATTGTATACATGTTTGTTGGGCCGATATTTGTTAAATGGATTGTTAGAATTGTTGGACTGACTTAATTGAAATTGGACCGCACCCTCTTTTAGTTCACGTTGGGCCCACACTGTTTAATGTGTACCTGGGATGGGCTTAGACATAGGCAGCCCAAGCAACGCATTTGGTTGGGCTGCAGGATGTAGTTAAGTTGGGCTTGTTCTACTGGGCCGCACAGTTTAGTTGGTTATGCATCGAGTTGTTTAGTGTCGGTGTGAGACGTGACGGAATATGTGGGATATATGTGACTCGAATATATAATACATGACTATGTGACAATTGATGCAAATTGTTACATGTGTGGTTTGATATGTGGTTTAATAGAATGGGATTCTAACTGTTAGTGGTACCCACAATAGGGACTAATTGATCAACTTGGAACACGTAACGTACTCTACCGAGCACTCTAAGGTGAGTTCATTGCTCTTTTCCAAGCATGCATCCCGGGGAGGGATATCGGGTAAGTTTCGGGGAGGAACGTCAGGTTAATGGGAATTACACTCATTGTCTATCACATAAGACCCCTTACATCTACATATAGTTGCCGGGGAGGCAACGAGGTTATTAGTTGATAGCGCTATTAGGTTTGGCACCCTCACACCATACCGGGGAGGACGGGCGTGAACTAATTTCCTTAAAGCATGACCAATGTTTTGATAGAGACATTGGGGTTGGGCAAATACATCTTGTAGCCATCTGCGGTAATCGAGTTAATAACAACATCAAATCAAATTATTGAACTATTGAACTGTTGAACTGTTTTATACACATATCTGGTAACTAAACGCAATAACAAAACTTTGAACTCACCAGCGTCGTCTGACACACTTGTCTGCATGCTTGTAGGTCGTTAGATGTCTTGGATTGGAACTTGCTTTCTGGAGTAGCTGGAGTGGTCATCGGTCGACTGGAGGGACTCATGTGATTATTTATTATTATTAAACATTGGTTTTGAACAATTTAACTATAGTTTATTACTTGCTTCCGCTGAACATGTTGGTTTACATTTAAACTCGTTATTGGTGATTTTCGTTAATAATTGAGGATTTCATTTTGACACTTGTATGGGTTCAATGTAATTAGTGGCTCATTGTTGGTACGTCACACGCTTAACAGGGACATTCCCTAGGTGGTATTTGGGGTTGTGACAAACACAACAGAGTTGCATCTTTCCCATTGATTAGCCAAAACTTCATTTGTTAAAGATTTCTCACATGTACCATCAATAAACCCATACTTATTTTTTACTTTTAAAGCTAATGTTAATGAATTAGCCTAAACAATATAGTTTTTTATACTCTTTAACTTTATAGATGTTATAGTTAGGTTTGTTGTATCAATTGGATGTAAGTACAAGGGATTACTAGGTTCAAGTTTGCTAATCAAGGTAACACTTGGATTACCTTCATCATCAGTCATAATAAAAACTCAATCCACAACAAGCAATCAAGAAGACCACAAACAACAAGATCAATCAACAATCAAAAACCAGCAAAACTGTGCCAGTGTCCAGACGGTAGGATCGTCACTCAAAAGGTGCCTACCCAAGTCTTTGCACAGAAGCTAAACCCTATTGCAACTACAAGCAAAGACTAATAACTGACACTAAACAAGTAAAACAATAAGAACAAATATCAGTCAAACAAAAAAAACAGTAATATTCAGCAAGAACAAATATTAGTCAACCTAAACAGGCAATAACAGCCAACACAAACAAAAGAAAAACACAGAGGAAATGCAACAGGAGATGGCCCGTCCTGTTTCCCAATCAATCAAGCCGGCCCGACTAGTCCGGTAACAAGATGCCTAGATGCAAGACAAAAAATTAAAGAAAGCAATAACAAGAAACAATCTCACCAAGATAGCAAACCCTAGCAAGGGTTTCTCCAGTTCCGACAAGGATTTAACAACCTTCAAGGGTTGAACCCTAATCGGAACAGCAACTTCCTTTAACCTCTCTTTATGAAGACACCAGATATGAAATCGGCAAACCCTGGGTCCACCACGACTCCACAGATCTTCAAACAATCACCAGATCCTGAATCAGTAAACCCAGGCTCACCAAGACTCCACAACAAGAACGATCGAAAGACCAGACCAACAGCAAATCGTCTAAACACTCAGATCAGACAAGATATGTTACAAGAACAAACCCTAAGAGAAAGGATCTTCACAACTTTCAAGATCTGAAACCGGCAAAGGAAGGGATCTCCTTAAATCTTCAAGATCTGACAACAGCAGTAATAAAACCACCCAGAAATCAGACAAGAACACAACAGATGAAAAACCCCCAAATCACGAAACCCTAGTTTCTGATGATGACCAAACAGACCGATGAACAGCGGAAGCAAATACGAATACCCCAAGAGCTATTAAAGCTCTGATACCATGTCAAAATTAATGTTATCAACTGTACAAACTGTAAAATACCCAAACCAGGAAGTTATAAACCCTAGAAACAGAATATTCAGTAATACAACTAAAAAACGAACTGAGAAACAAACTCTCGAACTCTCAGATGATCACCAACACGATGATCAACACAAACGAACACAAGAATCAAATCTAACAGCAAATCAGAGAGATTGCCGTAGGAAACCCTAGATCGCCAAAGTGAGAGAACCAATGAGAGAGAAAAAATATCTCAGATAACTTTTCCAAATGACCTGAATGGACCCTTTTATACAGACCCGGATATATGCTTATATTCGAATACCCATATCCGGGTTATTAGGAAAGTTGGTGTTGGACCGTTATAACTGCTTCAAGCCTTTTATCCAGCCCAGCTACGTATTCTATCCAGCCCAGCTTCATTCTTTTAACCTCAGCAACCCATAGCACATATCATGAAAAACAAACAACAAAAATACCATCAGACTGACATTAATATTATTACTTGTATAGAATTGAATGAATGAGATATGTATTTTTAACAAAGCTAAAACATTCTGATACTAAAGTCAGAAACGTGTTTCGAATCACTAACACATGCATACAAATCGATTCTAAAAGTGCCCGCACTAAAATTTCAAGTTAAGTGCAATTCTTTTCAGCTCACTTGTTAAACCCTTCATCTCCAATTATGTGTTGAAAATCAAAATCGTACTACAGTCTTAATTTAACCACTAGACTCGTATGATCAGTGATTTATAACCCTAGAAACGCTTTCTAAACTAAAAAACTTCTCATTTGATACTACTTTAATATTTTCCAGAAGAATCAAATAAAGTTGATCAAGTTAGTTTAATGGTTAATATGATAGGTAGGATACCAATGATGGTGGTCTATTGGTTAAGACAAAGCCTTTAAACACCTTAGAAGATGGAGGTTTTGGTTTCAAGTTCTATAGATAACATATGATATGTAGGTTAAATCTTTTCATATTCAATGAATATCACACAATTGTTAAAAAAACATAAAACACATTTTATATACCGCTTTTGTCTATTTGATTATATACCGCTTTTGTGTATTTGAAAAAGAATGATTTCAGTTTATATAACACCACTCGTAGTGGGGTTTTTTTGCGTTTTTTCCCAAAAAAAAACGCCCAAACATATCCTTCAACTGCCTCCAAGGGCTTTTTAATTAAAAAAAATAATAATTGGGTAATCATGATTGGACATGATTGGGCATTATCCTACTACACCTATTCATGAAAAACGTCTTATAATACCCCATTACTAACTGGAGTGTCACATGACGCAAAACGCCCAAAATGAGAGCATTATTTGATTCTTTCAGTGCACATGATCTAAGGAAGTTGGTGCAGGCTTAAAAGACAAGTTAGACCTAATCATTACATTTCTTTGTTTATTCATGGGCGGCACCAAATTAAATGAAGTCCCTAACTTGTGGGGGCGGTGGGTGTTCATTTTGATGAAGCTTTTGAGTAATCTATAATTTAGTGACACCTTGTTTCATTTTATAAGTATCTTTGTTTGTAGATCTAATCTTTTTATCTGTTAAATAGGGATTAATGATAATGTTATATAGACAAATTCATCCAATCTAAGGTCATCAGTACTGGGGTGGTATACTGCGGTGGAGGGTGCCATAACATCCTATAACGCCCGGCCACATCGCTATGGCTGTCGCTATGGGTTGATTTTTATGTGTTCTTGCGAAGCTAATAACGCCAGAGAAAATGTATGTTTCCAAAAAATGACCATTGAACGATCATGTTAATTAAAAAATTAATTCTTTTAAATTTCTATGTATAATCACCCTTTCAACTCATGTTTTTAAAAACCTACACACTCAACAACCATTTTCTCTCTATATTTATTTTAGAGTAAATTACAAGTTTTGTCCTTTATGTTTGCCCCAAATTTCAGGCGTTGTCCTTTACCTTTAAAACTGATGAGTTTTGTACTTAATGTTTCAAAATCCTGCATGTTATGTCCTTTAGGGCAAACCCAGTTAATTTTTTTTGTTAAATCATATTATAAAAGGGTAATTTGGTCATTTTACCGAGTTAATTTTTTTTTTGTTAAATCATATTATATAACTTTAGTTCGATTCGATATACATGTATAGTACAGGGACTATTTCTGTAAGTTAGTTTTACAAAAAACCATATATCGCTAGGTCGAGGCTGAGCTCCTGTTAAACCTTCACTTCTGTATCATCTTCTACGCCTTTAGCTCCGCCACGAGCCACCACCACCGCCATAGCTCCGCCACGAGCCACCGTTCATCTCCTCCACCTCCACTTCCACCGCCATCGTCACCGTCGACGACTTCCGATCTCCGATCAGATCTCCTCTTTCTGGTACCGTCAATGTCGCGCCGTTGGCCAATCTCCATCGTCTGCCATAACCTACAACCGGTACCGTTAATTGCGTTTTCTGTTATGGGTGCCCCGATTCAACTCCACCACCACCGCCGCCATACCCTTCTCTCTCTTCACCCAGATCTGATTTGTATCTGATGGTAACATACTTGAATGTGATTTGTATCTGTATTTGAATGTGATTTTCGAGGCGATTCTTGTGACTTTGGAGATTCAGAATCTGTTAATCAGTTGCTTAAGGTTTGGATAGTTACATGATTCAATAGCCATCTCAATAATTAGGTTTATGCTGCCTTGTTTATAGGCGTTGCAGCTAGTTGCACCAAGAAAAGATTCAAGCATTTCACTGATCTTTTAAGCGAGTGGGGATTTTTTGTTTGTTCAGGGATTTTGGTGTTTTTTTTTTGTGAATCTGGTTCAGGCGATGTAATTGATAGTGATGTTGGATATAATGGAGTGGTGATGGTGGGTCAGGCGATGGTGGAGATAGTGGGTGGTCGGCGGCAGGTGAGGGTGGGAGGTGGTTGTGGTTGGCGGTAGGTGAGGGTGGGAGGTGGTGGCAGCAGGTGATGACAGGTGGTGGGTCTGCAACTTTTGAAGATGGTGGGGTATTTATTTTAAGTTAATTACATAAATTTCCACAAAAAACAAAATTACAAAAATGCCCTCATGTGCCTTGCACATGATCAGATTTAACAAAAAAAATTAACTGGGTTTGCCCTAAAGGACATAACATGCAGGATTTTGAAACGTTAAGGACAAAACTCATCAATTTTAAATGTGAAGGACAGCGCCTGAAATTTGGGACAAACATAAAGGACAAAACTTGTAATTTACTCTTTATTTTATAAAAATCTAGGCTTTTATACAATGCATCCCTAAAACTGTGGTTTTGTTCCGCCGCGTTCTAGTGCGGACATGAACCAAACGACCAATCCTAGCCATCCTGTTTCTCTGGTTCCCACTCGACCCATCCCCTACGGATCTGGTTTTGTCGAGTAAAACCAAAATCAAACCGGGTTCATGAACCTATTGAACCAACCCCTCTCATGGGACCCAAATCTATAAGGTTGGAACCCGAATCACAACATGGGAGGAATTAGGTCGTCTCAAGCCTTCGGCTCTGCACAAGCATTCAGCTCGCCACTACACGAGCCCGACTTCGTCCCGGATACACAACCGGTAGTAGAGGAGGCGCAACAAAACAAAACCAAAAACAACCATAAAAAGGAAAACCGAAACCCGAACGAAAAAAAGTGCAACCATGGGATGATAAAGAGGAGTACGTATTAACTCGAGCTTGGCTCGACGTGTCGGAGGACCCCGAAATAGGTAATATTTTTTAAACTTTTTAAAGGGTTTGGTATTAATTTTTTGTATTATTATTTTTTGTTTCTTTTTTGTTTTTTTAGCAAACAACCAAAATAAAACCGTCTTTTAGAACCGAATGCCAAAACTATTTTTCGGGCTCATGGGTAGGGGGATAGCTACCGGCTCCCGGATCCAATATCGGGCAAGTGGACCGATATCAACAAAAAGTGTACAAATTTTTCAATTTGTTTACCAACGGGTAAAAAACGGAGGGAAAAGTGGCCATAACGACGAGGACCTTACACGGGCCGCTTTAATAGAATATCAAGCCGCTCAAGGTAATTTCTCATACTTGAAGTGTTGGCAAATTCTTCGTAATAACGCTAAATGGGCCAACGTCCCTACCACGGTAGGAACTACTTCGGGTCAGTCGGCAAATAAAAGGCCGTCAAAGAGATCGAAAACCAACGAGTCGGTTGAACCCGAATTGCCAACATCCGACGCTCGAAACACGAACGCGAACGATGTTAATCCGTTATTCACCGGGGAGGAAGGGGCGGATGAGCCGGCGGAGGAGATAGCACGACCCGCCAGAAGAAGTAGCGGTGCAAGATCGAGGAGGCCGGAGTCATCCATATTTGACCGTTCGCAGGCTATCGGAAGTTGACGAGTCACAGGTGTCTATCGTAGTTGTTTTGCTTTATTGCCTGCATTACTCATTGCACTAGGTATTCCATTACAGTTTAATCTAAGTATTTGGGATTACCATATCTGGTTAGGAGGAGGTGTCAAACCGAATGGCGGAGAATACTATGTCGAGTCTAGTCATAATTTCAATTGCTGGAATCTCAGTCCATAATTTCAATTTTGTCTGTTGGATGATGATTTAATGAGTTTTAAAGGCTGTGATGATAAATTTCAATGCGTCTGAGTGAAACTGGGCAAAGATGAGATTGTCCGCATCTTGGCAGGGCAACCCGGATGGTCATGTGGTTTCACATGGCAACCACAAGTATGCAGCCATGGCGGATTTATCTACTATGTTTGATTGTTTACAAATCTGAGCCTCATAATCGTTTTATAACATCGATAACGGTACTAGTATACGTCTGTTATGTTTTTGGTTTTGATACTTTCAATGGTGCCAGCACTGAACGCACAAAAGCGGTACGATTGCCTGTTGGTTTTGACTTACTTGGCCGAAACCAAGCAGGTTTTGCTCAAAATTCGGTTTATGTACTTCTACAATCAGCCATCACTTTATATAATGCTGGACATTATAGGCCGATTACCAATATACACATGCCCATGTATCCCAGTCGTCATGATGTATATAAGCTACAAGATTTTTCGTGATTTAAAAGACTATGATGATCAATTTTAGTAATTTGAACAATTTTGAGATTATCTGCATCTTGGTGGGGCAACTCGGATGGTTATGTGAAACAAAGATGTATATCTCTATTTCGCGTTGCATTTAGCAAGCATGCAGCCATGGTAGTGTATCCGTTTTGTTCAGTTGTTTATAAATCTGAGCCTCGTAATGAAAGTATTGGATCATGTTGAGCTGATTACTTTGTCCCCGTTGTTCACAATTAATCAACAGCCTTGAGGGGAAGAAACCAAAGTTGAAGGACAAACATTTATCACATTTTATGTAATTTTGTTTGGATTGTGTAATTTGGTTGCGAGATTAGTGTAGATAAGGTGTTTGTTGTTAGGATCGGAGGCTGCTGTCATGATTGTGCTTGTTTGTGTAAATTTGACAAATCAATGAATATAAAATAAGATTAAGTGCAGCGGAAATGAAGACAAACTTTGTAAGCAAAATCTAAATGGGAAATAGTTTGATAAACAGATGCTTCTCATTAAGTTGAATGATTCAATTACAAATCAAATGATTACAAGCATGCTTACAGAACTAAGCTCCCCCTCAGCCTGATACTCCAAGGTTGGTTGCACAAGATGAAAGGATTGGACTGGAGAAGAAGAATCTACTCAGTCAATCAAATGTAACAGTACAGGGTACTGCTCCATTTATAGGCAAACCAAACCACTGAGGCATCTTAACTGACGTCACCATGATAGTGACATCTAACAACCTAACAACCTATAAACACTGTTCTATACAAACTACTGATGTTAAACAACTGATTATAAGTACAGTACAAAACAATATAAAACTACTGCTTCACGTTCCGTTGTTGTAGCCTGAGCACTGATGTTGAACATCAGTGCTTTCTTCAAAGGTGATCAGTCCTTGAATGAGCAGTGCTTGTGTCTTAGCAGTACTTAGGAAACGGCAGTAGATAGAGCAACAGTGTTTGTCTTCAGCAGTCTTTAGAGTTTCATCAGTGTTTGGTTCATCAGTTGTTATAGTGAGCAGTACTTAAGATCCATCAGCTGTTAGATTACCACTGTCAAGGGGAAAGCAAAGTGTAAATAGCTGCTTATTTTGAATCCACTGTTGTGATCCGGTTTTGGCTTTCATTATCTGTTCCTCTAGTAGGGTTCAATCCCAACAATCTCCCCCTGGAACAGATAATGCCAAAACCCTTCATTATTCTGGACCTTTATTCCTCATCAGAAGTTCCTTAGCTTGTCTTTTAAATTCTTCTTCAAAATTCTTGGAACTTGTGTCATCTTCATCCCTACACAGTGTAAGTTCAAGGAGATCCTGCAAATCTTCAACACTAAGGCCTAGTGCTTCTTTCCTTGATATGTACTTCACTTCACCATTGGATCTGACCAAGGTCAATACGTGGGTCTTTTGATCAGACGTCCACTTTAGTATTTTTAATCCTAATGGGTTTCTTGGGAGAGATTTATTTTTAGATGAGTTTGGAGATGTCGTCCTTGTGAAAAGTTGTAGGCTGTCAGACATGTGTTTGAGGCCTTCTCGATGACATCATTTGCTGCATCTACATCTTCTGCAGTCTCTCTTTCAATTAGCTCTTGCCTCTCAATGTCTGTCATGCCTGTTGGAGTGTTTGGTGATGCAGGCTTGGTTAATACCTCTTTAAAGAGGTTTTGAAGTTTTGCTGAGTTATCTTCTTTTAGACCCATTTTCATGATGGTATCTTTGAAGTACTCCGCTTCCTTTTCCTTTACCTCTTCACTAGACAGCAGTTTTCCTTCTTATTGGTTTGACAAAAGGATGGGATTATCTGCTGATTTGAACAGTTTTTGGAGGTCATCAATCTGTTGTTCAAGCTTCATCATTTGTTCACGCTTCTTTGAAGTGCCTGAAACAGATATCTTTCTTTTCTTCAGCCTTTCATAGGCTTCATCAGTATGCTGCTTTGACCATTTTGATATGGCAATGGCAGTATCCACTTTTGCCTCAACCAGCTCTTGTTTCTTTCTTTTGTACTCAGTTGTTAGGTCAACGATGAGCTTTTTGTATTTGCTCCAATTTGGAGCATTCTTCTTCTTTCTAGGATCGTTCCTGATCCTATCAATCCTGTCAGCTTCATGCTTTAAGGCCACTATTGGCCATTCTTCAAATTGGTTTTCTTCAGCAGTATAAAATTTTTCTTGCATGATGTATGTAAGATGTTTTCTTCTCATCTCTTTTCGTTGACCTGCCTTTTCTTTGCTCAGCTCTTGTGCAAAATCTTTTATCTGTTTGACTTTTGTGAGCAGAAATTCCAATCTTTCAGCAATGGCTTCATCACTTTGACCTTCACATTCAACCTTGGCTCTTATCTTAGACTGTCTTGCTTTGAGCTCAAGGTATTCATCCATGTCTTCTGGGACTATGAAGCCAACGAGTGAAGGAAATCTTCTGTTTGAAGGATCATCATCATTGTAGAATTGCCTCATCTCATTTTTGATAGCTTCTAGTTCAAGTGGATATTTTGCAGCAATGGGATCATATTTGTCCTCAATTGCCTGAGTAAGTTTTCTTTTTCTGGTATAGAGCTTTGCTGGTTGTGATGTGGAAATGGTGAGAGCAGTAGTGGATGGTTGACTAACAGTGGTTGAAACAACTGGTGTTTCAACCGCTGTTGTCATTACAACTACTGATATGTCAGCAGATGTCTTCTGCTTTTGAGCAGGGGTTGTGATGGCAGTGGTTTGAGTGATGATGAGTGACTGACTAACAGTAGTTGGAACAACTGGTGTTTCAACCACTGTTGTCATTACAGCAGATGTTGTAACATCTGCTGTCTTCTGCTTTTTGGCAGGAGGTGATGAAGGGGTGGCTGTTTTTGATGGTGAAGTTGTTGTTGTTGTTGTGATCACAGAAGATGGTGGAGCAGTGGTTATGGTGGTGTGTGGTGTGTGTTGATACAGTAGCTTTGGTTTGGCTATTTTCTGGCTCAATAAAGATGTCATCATCAATTCCTTTCTTTTTCCACTTGATCTTCTCCCCCTTTTTGGCATTATCTGGGAAGGGTTCATTCATGAAGAGGATAGTGGGAGGAACTTTTCCAGAGGCACTTTGGATATGAGCCTTGATAGCTTTAATATCTGCCTGTGTATCTTTAAATCTTGACTCCACCATGTTTGTCAGCTTTTGTACATGTATAGCATGCTGCTGATCAGCCATCTGCTTTTGTCTTTCCAACAGTGGTTGGAACATGTTCCATAACTCATTTGCAGCAGGTGCCTGTTGTGTAGGTGCTTGAGCTGGAGCAGCAGTGGATTGGGCTTTCTGAGCTTTTAATAGCTGCTGCACCATATCCTTTATTTCAGCAACTGAGGTTTCCAGGTTTTCAACCCTGCCCGTCAATTCCTGATATTTTGAATCATCACCCAAGTTAATGGGATCATCTGAATCCCCACCAGCAGTGGTTTTACCAATGTGTGACTTAGGGACTGAATCCTAAAAGTCATTCATTGATGCCCCTTGTTCTTGGTACTGGGGACTTCTTTCTTCAGCACTTGATACCCTTTTGATGTTGCCAGTGGTTAAGACAAGCTCACTGGTGGTTCTCATTGGTGCTATTGAAGAAATTGCCTTCAAGGGAGTCTTATGAATGTAACCACTGTCCAAATGTAAACCAGTGGGTTCAACATTTGTAGTGGCTGCTCCACTTGAACTACTGACAGGAGTTACTTGTAACTCCTGCAGTGTAACCTCCTCAGTTGTTGCTGGGAAAACAGAGATATCAACATCAGACCCAGTCACTTGTGGGAGTATACTCTCGGTGATAGGTGTTTGAGAGGAACTAGTTTGTGACTGAGTAATACCAACTGTATGCAACAAGGATGTTATGGATGTTGGTAATGTAGGGGGTGAGGGTAAAGGAGTTGAAAGAGACATGTCCTTGGGATCAGGACTGTGGAAGATGGATCCGAGTGGGTCCAGAGCTTCATATTGTGGGGTCCCTGTGTTTACAACCTGATCCTTTTGTGAGGATGCAGGAGGAGTTTGTGGCAAAGATGGAGATCTTTCTTCCAACTGCTGTGAGGAAGTAGCAGCAGTGGTTATTGGTGACATTTGTGTTGTCACTGGCATTTGCTCTGGGATCTCATCTTCCAGAGGTGCCTTTGTTTTGGGTATGGGGGGCTTTCTGGATGTTTTCTTTTTGTTCTTTTTGGTGGTGGCAGGTGTGGGTTTCAAAACAGTGGGTGTGCTGCTTTGATCACCTGGAGCAGTGGGCTCAGCAGCCGATACCTGAGGAGCAGTTTCATCTGCTAAATTCTGCTCAGGTACCTCTGCTTTTGTTTTTATAGGTGCCAACATTCTAGAGAATGTTTCAGTGTTAAACAGTTTATTTTAAAATGAGCACCTTGTTTGGGCAATTCTGCATCTTCTTTTACAAATTTTTGTTCGAAATAATAGCTTAAAAACCTTGGAAAGAGCATAAATGCTTTGCTATCAACATTCTTTACTAAATCATCAAAAATCTTCTGGGAATAATTAAAATTTTCATTATTTAAAATTGCATATCCCAGGCATTGAATTTTTGATGGTATTTCATTAAAAGAAGTTGTTTTATTAGAAACACACAACAATAGAGTGTGAAATAAAAACCTTGGTGTAGAAGGGAAGAAACCTTTTTGTAAGGTATCCCTTTTTGGTTGCTCTGCATAACCCCTATTCATGAAATCCTTTTTCAACTCAGTTTTTGAAAAAGAGGTTTTACCTTCCAGATCATTGAGTTTGAAGACTTCAGAAATAGATTGTGGAGAGATTTGAATCTTTTAACCCTGTATCAAGGAGTTGATGGCTGTGACAGTGTCTCCTTGTTTTTCAAGGGTGACATTGTTCCAGAACTCTCTCTGGGTTTGTAGATAAATGGGAGCGTCTACTGTTAACAAAGTTTTATACTTTGATGCAGATAAGGTATCAATGATGGAGTCGAAGGTGTTGTCGGTTGTGGGTTTTCTGAGTATACCCAAATAGTTGTGAGGAGATTTGTAACGAATTTCTGTGGTTTCAGCGGCCATTTGAGTGGCGTCAGTGGGAGCGGAGGAAGAAGACGGTTTTGATTTTGATTTCGACTTTGATTTCGTCATTTTTTATGAAGAAGATCGAAAAATGTTTTTGGAGTTATGAGTGGGAAACTGCTTTGTGAAGAGAATGTTTGGAATTCAATTCGACAGTGAAACCCTGTTTGGGGTTTTGATCAGGGTTTTATTTAGGGAAAAAGGAAATACTGACGTGGCAGCGGTTATAATGATCTGACGGCTAGAAACTGACCACGTGCCAACCCCTGATGGAAGAGTAAATAATGGAGGACAGTTGTTTTGGGGGCCACTGATGAAACAAGTATCAGTGGTTACAATGGTAATAAATGAAGCAGTGGGTGATTTTTACCATCAGTGGATGCTTTTACTACATCAGTGGATAGCATATCAGTGGATAAAACACTGATTTTGAACAACAGTGCATATCATGAAAGTGAGAGAACAGAGGTTGACTTTCAGCAGTGGACAGACATTAGAGAGCAGATGTTTGAGACACAGTCAGTAGTTTTAAGGCAAAACAGTGGTAGAAAACAAAAAGAAGACCATTAGTATAACAACTGTTAGTACAGCAGTGTTTTGACTTTTGACAAATAATTTTAGCATTTGCTTGTTCAGATGTGGGGATTGATTTTGTTTTGTGTGAGCTCAATATCATGTCCAACATCTGTTATTCTGCAGGAATGCTATACTTAGCTACATTTTAGATGTAGATTATCAAGTTTAATTTGTCAGCAGTTTTTCAAGGAGATTATGTTCTAGGTTTACCACATTTTCACTATTTCCTGACAGTGGTTTAGCATCCAGATGATGAAAACTTCTTTACTAAGGCAACTCATTTTGTGTCTAATTATTTGAACTAGAACATGAGTGTCTCAGTAGTTTTAAAATTAATTTGCAATCAATTTTTCTGTGATAAACAAACTTGAGCTTAATGTGACCTTGACATGTTCACCATTTCCTATTCATCAGTTTTAGGAATAGTAATTTCATACAAAAATAAGGAAATTACATCCTGACCGGAGAGAAAACTGTTACTATCAAAAAGGAGTAAAAGTACAATATATATTATTTTAAAAAAATCAATAATATATCCGGTTTTATTTGAGACAAACACCTTTCTAAAAATAAAGGTTATTTTGAAAACAACATCAAATGGATCTGGTAACTTCCAAAAAGGCTTATGATCACATTATTATGACCACTGATTAGGATTAATTTCTTGTTAATTGATTGCAAATTCTTCTTTTAAAGTCAATCACTCGAGATACCATTGTTACCTGAACTTCTCTTGAATTAGTGATTGCACACAGTTGCATAATGACCATTGTTTTCCCAACCTTTGACTCATAGGTGTTTTATGTTTATACTCTTTACTTTTGACTTCAAAAGTTTTGAGATAAACACACTTTTGAGTTTGTTCATTTTCTTCTTCCCTTTTTACCCTTCCCATTCATAAGTACAGAAAATACTTACTGGGAGATTTTATTGAGGAAATACTTAATCCAGAATCATTTTGTAGTAATGTTTTGATAGATCTGGCCACATGTGAACATGCTTTATTACCAAATCTCACATTACTTATGATTTGGACTGTTTTTGACCCCTGATTTTCTTAATGTGTTTTGACAGGGTTGATTTAGTCCTTTTGAGAATTCTCAACCTGCCTTCTAACACATAAGATTTCATGACTAAAGTTTTATTTTCCTCTTTCTGAGTTAGCAAAACACGAATGTTTTTATGAACATAGGTTTCGTTAATCTGAGGTTCATACTTTAGCATAAAACATGATGAAATCATCACAAATTCCATAACAACAGTTGAAATCAATTTTGAATGAAGATAGTCATACCACAGTTACTAGTCATGTTTCCAGATCTGGAAACTATGAATGATTTGTGCATGACATCACTTGTTGTTTGAAATTTGTGAATCTTATGACATCTTGGTTGTTTTACAGAGTATCAGATTCATCATTTTGAACATGATTTCTCGTTGCTCTGTTTTTCAACTAAATACAATCAACCTTGGCATCAATGAATTTTGAGCTGAACTGTTATGTCAAATTGATTGTTAGATCGAATTTGACTGTCCGAGCTCTGATACCAATTGTTAGGATCGGAGGCTGACATGATTGTGCTTGTTTGTGTAAATTTGACAAATCAATGAATATAAAATAAGATTAAGTGCAGCGGAAATGAAGACAAACTTTGTAAGCACAATCTAAATGGGAAATAGTTTGATAAACAGATGCTTCTCATTAAGTTAAATGATTCAATTACAAATTAAATGATTACAAGCATGCTTACAGAACTAACCTCCCCCTCAGCCTGATACTCCAAGGTTGGTTGCACAAGATGAAAGGATTGGACTGGAGAAGAAGAATCCACTCAGTCAATCAAATGTAACAGCACAGGGTACTGCTCCATTTATAGGCAAACCAAACCACTAAGGCATCTTAGCTGACGTCACCATGATAGTGACATCTAACAACCTAACAACCTATAAACACTGTTCTATTCAAACTACTGATGTTAAACAACTGAGTATAAGTACAGTACAAAACAAGATAAAACTACTGCTTCACGTTCCGCTGTTGTAGCCTGAGCACTGATGTTGAGCATCAGTGCTTTCTTCAAAGGTGATCAGTCCTTGAATGAGCAGTGCTTGTGTCTTCAGCAGTACTTAGGGGTGTGCAAAAAAACGAATTAACTGAACCATAACCGAATTAACCGACAAAACCGAACCGAAAAAATCGAACCAAGTCGGTTAATGGTTTTTTTGAAAATCGAAAGTAGCGGGTCGGTTATGGTTATCATTTTTTCTATACCCACCATAACCGAACCAAACCGACATGTAATAAATCTTTGTAGGATTTAGAAATTTTCACCATATTTTTAATATTTGATGTTTTTGAGTGAAGATTTTTAGTACTTATGGGTTTTTCATATCTTTTTGTGGTTTTGGTTGAATGTTTATTTGAATTTATGGAATGTATCATATCACTTTATTTAAATATTCGATAATAATAATTGGTATTATTATTATAGATTATATATATATTTTTAATACTATGTAATATACTAATATATACAAATATGCAATAACAATTTATTCCATGTTAAAAGAATTAAGCTATTTTTAGCTAAACTAAATATACGGTTAACCACTCATAACCGACCCGCTATAACCGTCAAAACCGAATAACCATAACCACCATAACCGATCGGTTATGGTTATGGTTATCCAATAACCGACATTGCGGTTACGGTTATGGTTTTTGGTCAAAACCGACCCAAACCGACCCATGCACACCTCTAGCAGTACTTAGGAAACGACAGTAGATAGAGCAACAGTGATTGTCTTCAGCAGTCTTTAGAGTTTCATCAGTGTTTGGTTCATCAGTTGTTATAGTGAGCAGTACTTAAGATCCATCAGTTGTTAGATTACCACTGTCAAGGGGAAAGCAAAGTGTAAGCAGCTGCTTATTTTGAATCCACTGTTGTGATCCGGTTTTGGCTTTCATTATCTGTTCCTCTGGTAGGGTTCAATCCCAACATTTGTGGACATGTCTTTTAATTAATACATATTAACGAGTGCTAGTAGATAAGGTGTTTGTGGACATGTCTTTTAATTAATACATATTAACAAGTGCTAAACTAATGGTCTTCCGATGCATGTTGCAGG
The DNA here is from genome assembly GCF_002127325.2 of Helianthus annuus. NCBI lineage: Eukaryota > Viridiplantae > Streptophyta > Magnoliopsida > Asterales > Asteraceae > Helianthus > Helianthus annuus. Next base: position 132,297,378 of record NC_035438.2, on the reverse strand, counting down.
TGATTGATGAATATGATGAGCAATCAGATACAGCAGAACGACTTCGAATTAAGGTAATATATTTAATATGTAAATTTTGTGTTTGCCTGTTATATAATAATTGTTGTATTGTTTTTTACAAAATTTGAGTTTATTTTGATATGCTATACAGACAGTAACCGTGTTTCATTTTTATAAAGATGGAATGTTGTTGAAAGCTTTTCCTTCCTGGGATAAGGAACAATTAAAGCGGCTATAGAGAAGTAAACAACAACTGCTCCAGGCGCACCTTAAAATACTTAGAGCATTCTGGTAAAGTTGTTAAACTTTGCAATTTGCATATAATAATTAGATATATTTTTCATGATGTTAGATATAGGAAGTAGGACTCTTGGTCCTAATGAGTCTGTTGGATGAGTTAATATATTAATATAATAATTTACTTTTATTTTTTATAATATAATTATGTTTAATATATAGCAGTGATAGGATTTATTCAAAGGCCTCTTATGAAGCTTTATATATATGGATCCATGATTGCTGATGGTCAAACCTATGGTAATGTTATCTGTAGGGTATAATCTTGATGTTTTGGGTCGGTTATGAGCAATGGGTCATGGAGCTGAATTCATTGGGTTATGTTTTAATTGGGTCAGTAGGAGTTTTAGTTTAATGGATATAAAATAATTACGGGTCAAAGTTTGCATTTTATTGGTGAAGTAATAAAGTGTCATGTGTGTGATTCATTTAAGCACATGTACATTACATAGGTTGGAATTAGTATGCATGTTTAGAGATTTTGTTTTTGTCCGGGTCTTAGGGAGGGGTGATAGGTAGCTTTGATTATTTCCTCAAGTTCGTTGCAATGTATGCCTATTTAAGGCTTTTCTAGAGTTATAAATAAAGTATCCCTACATATTTCAATTTCTTTTCTTTTGCAAAATCCTAATTCTCACATAAAATTGTTCTTTTTTATTACCGTATAAAGAAGAGTTAATAAAGCAAGAATGTTAATTGACACTAACTCCTCTACCATATTTTAGATTTTATGTTTATTACGGTTAGACTCAATTTGAATTTCAAAATGATAATTTACTTTTTTATTTTAGTACTCAATTACCATTAAATACTTTCCTTATATTATATTTTTAGTGCTCAGTTACGATTAAATACTTTCCTTATATTCTATTTTATCTCTATTACGGTTAGACTCATTTTGAATTTCAGAATGATGATTTATGAATTATTTTAGTAGTTAATTACCATTTAATACTTTTCGTATTTTAAATTTTATGTTTATTACGTTTTGACTCAATTCGAATTTCAAAAATGTAAATTACATTTTATTTTAGTAGTTAATTGTCATTTAATACTTTTCGAATTGACTATATTTTATGTTTATTACGGTTTGACTAAATTCAAATATCAAAATTATGATTTTATATTTTATATTGGTTTAACGTGGGATTATGAGATTCGATTTTTGTGAAGAATGAATGTAATAATGTTTAATATCTTATAGAATATTAATATATTTTATTTTTAGTTTAATGATATTATGATACTTTTTTCCTAAACATATGTTAACATCTAATTCTTAATTGTTGCATACGTTTACAAAATATTTTTTCATTATAATTCAGATTAGGGGTGTGCATAAAACCGAATTAACCAATCCATAACCGAAATAACCGAACCGAACGGAAAACCGATGGGTCGGTTTTTAATTTCTTGAAAACCGACAATCATGGGTCGTTTATGTAACAACCCGCACGTTCGTGCATTGTTACTACTCGTTACACTCGTTACGCCTAGCACCGGAGATTCAGATCATAATGTAACTATGTCGTTTGTGACGCTAATTCACAGTATTTTCGCATATTACGCATACTTTATCGCAATAATACATCACATCGCACCTACTAACACTCACGATGACGTTGAGTGAGGACCTATTCTATCCTCCTCGATGGTCGTGGTGTGTCGCTGATGTGTGCAAAATGCAATATATAAATTACATCAATTGTGGCATAAAACTAACCCTTTTTTAGTACTAATGTTGGAAAAAGTGTGCTTTTGTCTTCCTTTTGTATTTTCAGGATTAAATGAGCTCAAATGAAGAAAAGAAGCAAAAAGGCAGCTAAATCTAACATAAATACAAGAAAAAATAAACGTGGCATGCCCGACCCCTCGACATCATCCTCCCAAACAAGAACAAGAAAATAGAAGGCTGAACACGCCCCGTGCTCAATGAGCACGGGGGCGTGCCCAAGTGTCTGCAGAAAAGACAAAAATGTAGAAGCTTCTATCACCCACCACGGGGGCGTGCCCAGCGGACACGGGGCCGTGGTCAACTCTAAGATTTGCAGAATCTAAGGAAATCTTGATAGTACAGATACGCTTCTTCACACGGGGTCGTGCCCAGCGGACACGGGGGCATGGTCAACTAATGCAGACAAACTGCAATTAATGAAGAAAGAGAAGATGAGTGGACACGGGGCCGTGCCCAATGGACACGGGGCCGTGTCCGGGCTTCTGTGCAGGCTATAAATAGGGGTGCTTGGCTGACTTACAAATCATCCCTTGGCAAACCACCTCTCTCACACTTCACCCACACTCTACCACCACCACAACACCATCATCCACTACCATCATCCATCATCCATCATAGAGTGTGTGAGTAGTCTCAGGATCCAAGATTGATCGTAAGAGTTCTTGACAATCAAAGACCATGTTTGCCTAAGTCTCTTACATCACTTGGTGAATACAAGCATTTAGTATAATACTTTTTATTTTTAATCTTTTCGCACTTTTTATTTGGTTATGTATTAATGACTTTAATAACTAGTTTCTTATGTTGAAGGTGAATCTTCCTTATCATTTGTTCGTGGTGTCTTGGCATTATTTTACTGTCTATATAAAATAAAAGATTTTCACCATTCATATCTCCACGGTCTATAGGGAGATATGTTGGCTACTTGGTCGGGGGTTAAGGGAATGGTTTGGTAAGAGTCTTGCCTTGTTCAGTGTATAGATCCTGCAAGGACCTGGGTCAAATTTAGTAGGACCTCCTTCAATACCCACTGGTATTGGATAGCGGGGGTCCAAACTCTTTGATCCCCTCATATGTAAGCTACTATTAAAACTTTAACCCGGCTACTTAGGACTGTATCCCTGCTGACTCAAACTACTTAGCCGAGGGTAACGTCACCTTCAAAATAGGGGCCTACCACATTACGCATTAATAACTTAATTAGTTATCTTTCAAAGGTTACACTAAAGGCGAGTCGGATCCAAGTGATTCATCTTGTCTATCTGTTTTTATTTTTATTTTTATTTTCAGCATTTTAGTTTTTATTTTCTAGTTTAAAACCTTTTTCTAAATTTTTGATTTGATTAGACGTTGAGGATAAACCAGTATTAAAAGCTCTTGTGTCCTTGGATGACCTCGGTATCTTACCAACACTATACTACGCTCACGATGGGTGCACTTGCCCATATGTGTGTTTGGTGTTAGTAAATATTGTGTTTTATAAATTTAAAACTTGACTAAAGTGGTTAAAAAGGGCTAAAAATATACATAAAAATATATCACACCACACACGCATCAAGTTTTTGGCGCCACTGCCGGGGAAACAAGGATTTTAAGAAAGCTTAAAATCAACGGCCTAATCAATTTTTCTTATTTTTCTATTTTTTTTTTAGGATTTTTCTTAATTTTTCAGCTTCTGCAGAACTCAGCACAGGCCGTGCCCGCTGAACACGCCTCGTGCCCAATCTTTGGTACTGGCAATCCAATTTTAAGTCAGACAGTAGCTGAACACGGGGTCGTGCCCACTCAACACGCCCCGTGCCCAAGCGTCAGTTACTGAAAACATAACCATAAGATCCCGACGGTTGGTAATTTCTGACACAAAAATGAGCGATACTGATTTTTTTTTACTATCGGCCCTCTTATGGTACGTGGTGTCAAATATGTGGTGGCCCCCATAAAGAATTAGAATGTTATTTTTTAAATTATAAGCCCCACTATATAGACCCATTGTTTTCCTGTAGCCTTAAGAGGGGTGAAAGTAAAAATAATCCATATCTCTCCCTCGAATGCGCTCAACCAGACCTTCTAGGAGAAATGCTTCTTGATGAATTATTTCAATTGGAAGATCTAATTCTTAATTGGTTAAAAGAACTTGAAATGGATTTCATTAATTCATCTCAAGACGATACCCAATTAGAATTATTGAAATCGCATTTGGATAAAAACAACTTCGTTTTTCCCGATAACACCTCTAACTCTAGAAAAGACTTGAGCGATAGTCGTCCCTGTGTCGATTGTGCCGTGAAGGACTCCCCATCGACTTCGTTTGATTCATACATAGACCCGAGCGATTCGACATACACCTTCTTTAATGAGAGCCCGGGAAAGGGTTGGACTTGTCCACCTACATTTAGCTTGGGAATCACCCTCACTGATAACCTCTTGCGTTCCCGTCTAAATTTAGAGCAATTAAGGTATCTCAGGCACTTCGGTGTTGTTCCGTCCAGTAAGGAACCACCCGATCCGGGTAAAATCCTTAAAAATAGACAAAACTTCATAAACAGCCTTTCGACACGGGGCTGTGTCCAGGTCAGCACGCCCTCGTGTCAACCAAAAGATTCCTTTCTGACTTTTTGTCAGAATACGGACAAAATGTGTCAGGATCTTGTCTGCACACAGGGCCGTGTCTAGCCGACACGGGGCCGTGTCCAGCGTGCTGTCGTTTTCTATAAGTGCAGCCAAGAATCCTGCATATTTGGACCATTCCAGGGACAGAGATTTGTTGGGATATCACACATACCATCCTAGGTATTTTCTAAAAGAAGGTTCTCAACAACCATCTTGTCCTTTCCTCTTTTGTCCATTACCTTCTTCTTCATTTTTCTTACCTCAACACCTCCATTGAAGCTTGAGATCACCATGATTCCAAGTTTATTGTGATGTTTGTTAGGTTTTTGTTCAAGGAATCTTGTTAAAAATAAGTGGTACAACATTGTTTTAAGTTATTTCTGCTAAAAAATGCTTCATAAGTTGGAAAAATAATTTGAAACTCCAAGATTCCTTGTTCCAAAAATCTGCAGACAGGTGAACACGGGGCCGTGCTCATTGAACACGGGGCCGTGCTCATTGAGCACGGGGCCGTGTCCGAGGTTACTGTTTCATTAAAATGAACTCTTTTCGGTTTGTTTTCGTAGAATGTCAAGTCAAAACAGTGGAACCTCTTCTGCACATTCCAGAAACAGTCGAAGGGAAAGAAGGTCTTCAATTGAAGCAACTCTCGTACGCTACGTGATGGCATTACGTGAAGCTCTTGATGAGATGACTTCGGTAGAGGAGGTCGTTATAGACCGTATAAATTATCTTACGGTGGGGCTGGAAAACAGTTTTCAAGAAATCAACCTCTTGCACCAAAGGTTGAATATTCTTGTGACACCTCCTATGGAACCCATCCTCCCTCAAGAGGATTGGAACCTAGCACTTGGAGTCAACAATCCTACCGGATGGGATGACATCCCCGCGGAGCCTTCTTTTGAAAACTTGCAAGAAGTCCCGGTGGAAGTTACACCACCTCAAAGTGATGCCAATGAACCCGCCTTTCTTCTCCCAAGAGAGATAGAGGAATGGCTCGCCGACGTGTGAGGGACCCACGACCGAAAAGGAGGTTCTTTAAGCTTCATCCAACAGAGAAAATTATTTTCGAAAATTTTGCTATTAAAATAAACTCTAAGCTAGAACTTCTTTTCGGATTTAGACTTCTTGTGTTTTCTGACCTATTTATCTAAAATATTAGCTTATTAGGAATATTATGTAACTCCCTCTATTTTAATGGAATGATGTTTTTAATTAAATTGGTGTTTGGATGATGTTGTAATGGTTAAAATACACTCAAGATGGTGAAAGATACCAAGGGAAACTTGAACCAGCATCCCATGCACAAAAGCAGAACCTCCCGCAAATTTTTCTTCGTTACAGCAAGTTCAGCACGGGCCGTGTCCACCCAACACGGCCCCGTGCTGCATAATCTGCAGGAAATCACCCAGTTCAGGTAACTGGACACGGGGCGTGTTCGCTGAACACGCCCCCGTGCCCAGGATCTGTTTTTCTTTAAAAAATTTCTGTTACTGGCAATCTGAACACGGGGTCGTGCCCGGTCACCACGGGCCCGTGTCTAGACGCCCAGTAACATTAAAAATTGTTTTTAAAACACACTTTTACACATTCAATCAATCTAAAACTTATTTTTGGGACACATTTGAGGACAATGTGTAATTTAAGTGTGGGGGGGGATGCTAAACATTGGATTTTTGCAAGTCCTAATCACAAGCCTTACACAAAACTCTATTGGAACCGATAATAACCCCAATTTTTTTCAAAAAACAATTCATTTTTTTTCTTGTCTTGGTTTAAGTTGGGAATTACAAGTTTTAAAAAGGTTATGTTTTTGTAAATTACAACCGATAGCGTCGTGATAAAAAGAACCTACATAAGAAAATTATGAAACGGCATGATAAATCTAGTTAAAATTTGATTATATATACTTGATCACATAAAAACCCATTCCTACAAAAGTGAGTTTTGAGCCTTTATTGAGCATATAAATACACATCTTTAAACTAAATGCTCATTTTTCGTTTCTTGTGTGAATAGCCGCTTGGTTTCTTACAACTCTAGAACTTGCCACGATGATACATTCCTGGTCCTTACCAACTTAAACCCGAGTAAGTAAATGATGGAGGCATTAGGACTAACCCTTTTTATTTCTACACCATTATTTTTCTTTTTTTTTTTACCACCTACCCAAAATCCCCCTAGTTAACCCCTTTGAGCCTAAACCTTTTCATTTCTTAACCCAAAACAAACACCCTTTTACCCACTAAAAAATATTTTCATTTTAAACCCTTTATTTTAGTAACAAAGCTTGGTTTTTCTTGTGACTTCCTTATTAAAAAAAATTGATGATGATGAAGCCAAAAGAAATAAACAAACAAGTTTATCAAAAAGAAATTTGTTTGAAGAATTGCTTCATCAAAATAAAAAGTTACAAAAATGAAAAGTCTTACAAAAACCGACGCTTTTTACGCCTTTCACCCTTTTCTACTAACCACTAACCTAACCACCTACCTTTAACCCAAGCCTAACCCTTCACCCCAAAAGTCCTCTTGATATTTACAAAGGTGTATAGTTAAAAAGGAGAAGGATTGATTGCTTGGCAAGCTTATGGTAGGAGTAAGTTCCATGTCGCTCTCGAGTGATTCACTAAAATACATCTTCGGCCGAGTGTTGAGTGATCCCCCGTGAGGTATGTGAACTTGTATATAAATGGAATTTTAAAAAGGCATGTTATGCCCAAATAAGTAATTTATCTTATGTAATGTTTTAAATAAATCATGACGAATAGGATTGTAAATAAAATAAAAATAAAACCTAATAAAAATCTTGGAATCCCGACACTCTATGACAAGCCCCAAAAACTTCTCTTCTACACATTCCATTTGGGAGTGTAAAGCCACATTATAAAGAGTTTTGCTTGAGACAAGCAAAGATTCAAGTGTGGGGGTATTTGATGTGTGCAAAATGCAACATATAAATTACATCAATTGTGGCATAAAACTAACTTTTTTTAGTACTAATGTTGGAAAAAGTGTGCTTTTGTCTTCCTTTTGTATTTTCAAGATTAAATGAGCTCAAATGAACAAAAGAAGCAAAAAGGCAGCTAAATCCAACAAAAATACAAGAAAAGGAATAAACGTGGCATGCACGACCCCTCGACAGCATCCTCCCAAACAAGAACAAGAAAACACAAGGCTGAACACGCCCCGTGCTCGATGAGCATGGGGGCATGCCCAAGTGTCTGCAGAAAATACAAAGCTGTAGAAGCTTCTATCACCCACCACGGGGGCGTGCCCAGCGGACACGGGACCGTGGTTAACTCTAAGATTCGCAGAATCTAAGGAAATCTTGATAGTACAGATATGCTTCTGCACACGAGGTCGTGCCCAGCGGACATGGGGGCGTGGTCAACTAATGCAGACAAACTGCAATTAATGAAGAAAGAGAAGATGGGTGGACACGGGGCCGTGCCCAATGGACACGGGGCCGTGTCCAGGCTTCTGTGCAGGCTATAAATAGGGGTGCTTGGCTGACTTGCAAATCATCCCTTGGCAAACCACCTCTCTCACACTTTACCCACACTCAACCACCACCACAACACCATCATCTACCACCGTCATCCATCATAGACTCATAGAGTGTGTGAGTAGTCTTGGGATCCAAGATTGATCGTAAGAGTTCTTGACAATCAAAGGTCATGTTTGCCTAAGTCTCTTATATCACTTGGTGAATACAAGCATTTAGTGTAATACTTTTTATTTTTAATCTTTTCGCACTTTTTATTTGGTTATGTATTAATGACTTTAATAACTAGTTTTTAATGTTGAAGGTGAATCTTCCTTATCATTTGTCCGTGGTGTCTTGGCATTATTTTACTGTCTATATAAAATAAAAGATTTTCACCATTCATATCTCCACGGTCTATATGGAGATATGTTGGCTACCTGGTCGGGGATTAAGGGAATGGTTTGGTAAAACTCTTGCCTTGTTCAGTGTATAGATCCTGCAAGGACCTGGGTCAAATTTAGTAGGACCTCCTTCAATACCCACTGGTATTGGATGGCGGGGGTCCAAACTCTTTGATCCCCTCATATGTAAGCTACTATAAATACTTTAACCCAGCTACTTAGGTGTGACAACTGTGTTCTGTAATCATCGTATAATGTAAAACAATGTCAGTTATCAATAAAACATTGTGCTTTGGTGTTATTATATGTGTTTTAGTGTTATTATATGTGCAATTGTGTTTATTAATTTTACAATTTGATTCGATACCGATTTCAAGTTTTAAATCACTTTTTGGAAGGTTATACGCAAACTAGTGCTTAAACGCAATCAGTTTAACGCGACATACACTCCGGAACTGTGACGTAAGCCAAACATACCCTAAATATCCCTTATACATAACTTAGAAATAAGTTCCGAAGGATTCGGTATGGCGAAAACATGTTTATTTGAACTAAAGAACTAATTACGACAAAACTGCGAAACGAACGTTGGTGACCGCCCGGATAATATTTAAATCCCACAAATATTCTGTTATGATTAAAATCTTATTTTAATCAGGTTCATGTTGAAAAATAAATTAAAACGCTTAAAAACGTTATTTTTCAAGTTTAAGCGCGTACCGCGTGTTTCTGCGCGACACAGTGCTTTTACTGCGAAACGCGGACAACGCAGCCAGTCTTGGCAACTGAAATTTATTTCAGTAATATTTTGACGAGTTTATTTTTATAGAATAACAAAAATAATTTAGAACGCCATAAATCGGGGTTTGAACGCTAAATAAAATACCCGGTACATAATTAAACACTTTAACGGAACGGTGTTTAACCGGACAACCGGACATTACCCGGGACACTAAAATCTTGTCACACACATTGTTTTTATTATTTTTCGAACTAGTTAGGGTCCCCGAATACCCTAACACACTAAATATTAGATAACACACTTCCATGCACTAACTAAACATTTAACTCCTAACTAGTTAGTTACCATACAATTGCAACCCAACTAACCCAACCCCTTTCCCCCAACCTGTTAGGAGACAAGAGGACATCCCCTTGTCCTCTTTGATTACTTAATTGTTGTTTGTGGGATATCTAGTAGACACAATGCATGATGGATAATAAGGAATCATGGTTTATAAATATGTTCATAAGGTAACCCTTCTCTTTCATCTAAACACACAACAACAAAGCTCTCTTCTCCTCCCTTTCTTTGAATTCGGCAGCCATCACACACCACCATACACCCACCATCAAGTTCCCTTCAAGCCATTTTCCATCCATACAAAGGTGCAAGAAGGTGAACAACGAAGCTTGATGCGTTCGGAAGTTGAAGGACCGCTCTCGTTTTCTTTTATCCACCACTTTTCTACACTCGAACTCCCCTAGCCTTGTGCTAGTAGTAAGTGCCTTAGATCTTCATCTTGTTCATGTTTTTATGTGGTTAATGATGTTTAAAGATCAAAAAGGATAGAAAGTCTAAAGAACTTAAACAAATCTTGAAGTATAACTAACTAAAGATAAAGAATGGTTTAAGTAGTGTTAAAATGATGATGAAATATGATAATGCTTGATAAATCTGATATATAAGTAATAATCTGCTGTAAGTATTGTTGTGATCGCTAAACATGTTAACGGAATCAATCAAACACATTTTATAATGTTAAAAGACTGAACACAGCTTTCTGATCTGCTTTTCCAGCCGCCTTTAACTGGCTGTAACCGCATCATAACTTAATGAAAAATGTATTTTCTGAAGTCTAGATTTATATATTATGAAATACGGTTCTAATGGCACTGGAATCATAATTTCTGGACTCCGTTTCCTATTTTTAAAGAACCATTTCGTAACAGCAGCTTAAGCTGAATTTTTGCTGCTGAAATATGCGTCCTGTTTTCAGTCATAACTTAAATTCTGTGAAGGGTTAGATCATGAAATTTATACTGTGGATGGTTACCATTGTCGCCGTGATCCTCCAACTGGAATTACGTCAATCGGACTTACGATTAATTTTTAGTGAATTATTCCGTAGACTGCGATCAGAAAGTAACAAATCTGATTGCAGTCGGGAAAATGTATTTTTATAAAATATTGGTAATGAACTAGACTCCGATATTTTTACATAATAATATTTGGATCGTTTAAAACATCCTGTAAAAATTTGGGAATTTTTGGAATAAGTTAACCATTTTATTTAAATATCCGAAAACAGACCAGTTTCATATTTATTAAAACATAAATGACATAAGTAATATTTTGCATGTCAAAGTGTGGTTTTGACTATTAAAAATCATTCTTATTTAATTTAGGGCGGATAAATAACTGAGGGATTGTGTGACCATTTAAATACGCACCCGAAGGTGAGTACATAGTTCCCCTATTTTACTGTTTTCAATTATTTTGGGGTGATTCATATGTATCAAAACGATTTCAATGTTTTAACGATGGTTTCACAACGAGTAAGATGGTTTATATTAAACTAATAACGATTTCGATAATGTGAACGAGCTTGTTGCTTGTAATTACATAACAAATGACATTCATTAATTTCGGCCAAACCGACCAGTATTAGGTTATGGTACCATAGGATCCGATAAATCCCGTTATCAGACCGGACCCATGGTTATGTGTGGGTTAGGTGGGTAACGACTGAATCTGATGATTGTTAACTTACCCTTTGGTGGTTTGTTAATACAAGAACAAGTGGAACGATGAACGAGTCACAAAGGTTTGAATGTTATTAGCGAGACGACCAAAAGTAGTTTTTCACAATTAAAACAAGAACGATTAGAATGATTTGGGTACGATTTGAACGATGATCTATAACAAGTACGAGTTGAACGATGTCATATAACGATGTTTACGAAACTATATAAACCATACGAGTTTTATTACGAGAACGATTTACGTTTTGGTGTACAAAAACAAATGTTTTGAGGTATGATTCATGGCATCGAGGTTTATAAATTATAACTAACCTGTTTTGATTTGGTATTTCATTTTACAATACAAATATTTTACAAAAACAAGGTTTTCTAATGTCGATTAACGAAGTTGTACAAGTTATTTCGACATGCAAACGAGGCATGAATCTGACACTCACGCAAAACCTATGTACTCGCCAGCATTTCTTTGCTGACTTTGTTTTTACATATGTTTCAGGTGAAGTTGCTTAATGTTGATTGCGAGTAGGATGCATGCTCACTTAGGACTGGACAAGGCCTTAGTGATTTAATAATAATGATAGACTATGTTTGATTTGCTTGTTAAACTTTAAGACAATGTTTAATATTTAATGAAACGAAACTCTTCGTATCCATGGTTTGAAACAATAATTCTGTTACAACACTCCCCGACGTTTCCGCCACGATTTGTTGTTTTACGTGGTCGGGGTGTGACATTAGGACTGTATCCCTGCTGACTCAGACTACTTAGCCGAAGGTAACGTCACCTTCAAAAGAGGGGCCTACCACATTACGCATTAATAACTTAATTAATTATCTTTCAATAATCTGTCCCTTTAGGATTGTATCCTTGCTGTCTCAAACTACTGGGTTGAGGGTAACGTCACCTTCAAAAGAAGGGCCTACTACAATAACTAAGATAATCTCTTAAAAAGTGCAAAAGTGCGGAAATAATCAAAGGTTACACTAAAGGCGAGTCGGCTCCAAGTGATTCATCTTGTTTATCTGTTTTTATTTTTATTTTTATTTTCAGCATTTTAGTTTTTATTTTCTAGTTTAAAACCTTTTTCTAAATTTTTGATTTGATTAGACGTTGAGGATAAACCGGTATTAAAAGCTCTTGTTTCCTTGGATGACCTCGGTATCTTACCAACACTATACTACACTCACGATGGGTGCACTTGCCCATATGTGTGTTTGGTGTTAGTAAATATCGTGTTTTATAAATTTAAAACTTGACTAAAGTCGTTAAAAAGGGCTAAAATTATACATAAAAGTATATCACACCACACACGCATCATCACAACACAACGCCTATTGGAAACATGCACCCGAAGTTTTGCGCAACTCGATTATCGCAACGCAGATTTGGAAATGTGAATATTTATATACGACCCTTTGTGACTAAAATATAATGAATATATATGTGTATGGATATGTGTAAACAAACTATCGCAATGCTTATTGATCAAAACGAAAAGTCGGAAAACCAGCTTGCCAAAGCCACTCGATCGAATGGCCATCCGAACGGATTGCTATCTGATCCATTGCACTCCATCACCTTCTCTCCTCTTCACCTATAAATAGCACTTGTCACATCACTGTTCAAGTGATGTGACAGCTCTCACTCGACCAGCACGCTTTTGGGCTATTTTCTCTCGATTCCTCGCGATTCTTGTAAGTTTTCAACCCAAATCTTGTACATCTATGATCTACACACACGTCTTCATCATTTCACCTTTGAATCTTAACTTTTACCGTGAATCAGCGGATTTGGGGTGTTCTAGGGTGATGTCATCATGGAGTTCTTAGGAACTTCAAGTTTTGACCTCATTCCACCAAGAATAACTCAGATCTGAAGGATTTCCACATGATTTCACAACGATTTCGCATAGATCTAAACATTTTCAAAAGGGTAAAAGAGTTGAAAGAAATAGTTACAAGTTTTCTCATTCTTTTACACTCAATGCATTCAAAACCGATAGAATCGGAGCTCGATCAGACCTTCTACTCGTTCCTAGTGAAGTGTCAGTCTGAAATCTGATTCCTATCAACGAGATAACCGACTTAGCGGGTTGAGCATGAAAAAACCGTCAAGAGCAGTTGACTGGTCGAACGGGGTGATTCCCATCCAATCAGATAACTTGGACTTGGTGGGGTTTTCGTTGATTAACACGTTGTCATACCGTCTCGATCAAAACGTAAACTTTTCTAAATACTTCAAGTTACAAAACGATCAGTGTCACACCCCAACCGATGGCGGAATCATCGGGGCGCGGCACTAGGCGAATCAGATTGCTCAAGAGAATCCATAACAACTATATTGCGATAATATTTATTACATTTGTCATCCCATACTAACAAACAATACAATCACGTAAGTTATCACAGATTTCTTGTCCTCTCGAACAATTCAAATCCGACAACCTAGATTTTAGATGAGTTTCTAGACTTCCTAGCTTGATTTGATGTAAACTTCGGCTAAACCTGCAACATACGTTAAAACTTTGTCAATACAAAAGTATTGGCGAGTATACAGGTTTGATATGTATAATATGATAGATTAAAAGTGCTGTGAATTTCCACATGCATAAATGTAATACACGACATATATACTCACAACTGATACTACCAGCTAAGTCCTCGATGCTCGACTCTGGCATAACTAGACCCCGTCGGGTGGAATAGTACTATACTAGTTGTTGGGGGGACGTCACGAGTATAAGTCCTAGCATACATGCAACTAGCATCACGTATATCTATGCAAACAGTTATTCGCAAGTGATAAATTGTCAAATTGAATCATTCGTTTGATAAGTTCGGTTTTTATGGAACGTATGTTACACCCAAAATTCGATAAAAGGGGGGTCAAGTATACTCACAGTGCGTATCCGGTTGAATTGACGGAACGGTGCCTGAGAATGTCCTGATTTCAGACAATTTACGTGAGTGTTGGATTACGCGTTAAACGGTATCGATTTGCGTGAAATTGGGCGAAAATTGGATAGAAATTGGATAAAAATTGAAATTGGGCTGGCCCAGTCGAACAGGCCACTCGATCGAGTGGGCCTGGTCGATCGGGTGGGCCTGGTCGATCGGGCGGGGCCTGTTCGATCGAATGGGCCTATTCGATCGAATGGGCCACTCGATCGATTGGCCTGTCCGATCGAATGGGCCACTCGATCGATTGGGCCACTCGATCGACTGGTCCAGTCGATCGATTGGGCCGCTCGATCGGCCATCCTGTTCGGCTGTTTTTCGATGATTTTCGAGCGTTTTTTGGTGTTTTTGGTCGAGACGTTATGGTGACGTGTTAAACAACTGAAATCCCTTCAATTCCGGCCTGTTTTAACGGCCGAGAATCACCTCGTTCATCAGAACCGGCCGTTCTTGACGGTTTTTCCGTGTTTAACCCGAAATTGATAATTTTATTGCTAGTAATCAGATCCTAGACCAACACGACACTAAGAAATAAGTAGAAGATCGGTCTAAGTTCTGGTTTTACCATTTTTATGTATAGATCTGATGTAAAAACCTTGATTTTACTTAGGAAATTCCTGAGATCTGAGTTGTTCTTGGTGATATGAGGTCAACACTTGAAGTTCATAAGAACTTTGTGATGAAATCTATCAGAACATCTCAAATTGTAACAACTGTCACTAAAATCCATAATTAGGATGGTAATTAGGTAATAAGGAAACCCTAATTGAGAAACCCAAGTGATTCCGCATAAACCCTAAAATTTTCGTAACAATCGGAAGTAGGATCAGGGCCCCTAAAACTCAGGGGGGGTTAAACCCTAGTGACGTTTATCCTCTAAACTTGCTGGAGAAGTAAAATTTCGTTTGATTAACAACTCATCCAAGCTACTGGGACACGAACCTACCCTACCCTAAATTGTTACCCGTCGCGCCACGCGACAGGACCAGGTTTCCCTGTCGCGACACGCGAGGGAACGCATTTTTCAGATATAAATAGGGGGCAGTGGCACTTGAACTTTGGTGGTAATTCGACGTCCAAATTCTCTGTAACCATCGAGTTATAGCGAATATCGTTCACAAACAACACACACCGATCACGAAGTGCTGCCACAATCAGGGTAATAACTCGATCGCTATTACGATTCAACGTCCGGTCGATTATAACTATCCAACGATTGTCCTAGTGCTGCTCAAATTGAGCTTGTACTTTGATTATTCGTCGTGATTTCGACTTGAATATTAGAGTGCTGTTCGAATTCGGACTATGCTCTGTTATTCGTTGTGAATCCGACTGAATTATCGAGTATTGCACTGATTAATCGTTGTGAAGGTTTAATCTCGTGAATTGACGTAATTGCTGTATTAGTTACTAACCTGCCTGTGTGTGCATTGTGTTAAATTAGGTTTAATCAAGGCTAATCAGTAGGCTTATATCTATTGCTCGTTAATCTGCAATGTGAGTCATTCTTCTTTTTAACTGTTTTCTCACAGTTTGTGAGTAAGTATTACAATACCTCAAATTATTTTCAAGGTTATAATTACAGGGATTAAGTCTTTGTAATCACCAAATTACAGCTGGTATGTGGGGTATTGTGCACATTACTATTGTTATCACTCTATGTGAGTGAGTATTACTCTGTGTGAGTAAACCGTCACTAATTGGGGCGACGGGACCCAATAGTGGTATGACCACAGTCACAGATCCGGTCGAGTGACAAATACCCATTCTTGATAATTGGTTGATAGAAACATTGTAATCGCTCTTAATACTGTAAATTTATAACTAACGGGTCGTTTTAGAAAATGGAATGATTCACTCAGTATTTCCCCGCTGACAAAAAACCTTTTTCAAACATGTTTCAGGTGATCTGTGTGATCCAGGAAAAGTGCAGTAAAGCACTATCAAGCTCAGGGAAGTGGCTCATTGTAAATAAATAAAACATGTTTTGGAAAAATAAAGATCTCTGTGTGAAATCAACTTATTGTAAATTTTGGGATTTATTCCTTAAACTTTGTGTAATATACTAAACAAGTATTTTTACGGTGAAAAGATCCTGTAATAAAAGACTTCCGCTGCCGCATAAAATAAATACCACGAGTATCACCGGGAACTGCCTCGCGGCCCCCGACTCCGTCCAGGGTGGGTCGGGGAGCCGTGACACAAATCCATGGCCTCTTGATTAGAAAACATTGATTTAGATGAGATTCATGAAGAATCGTATGGAAATCATTCGGATCTGAGTTGTTCTTCATGGGATGACATCACCTTTGAAGAACTTTATGGTGACATCACCTTAGAACACTCCAAATCCGTTGATTTCACGGTTAAAAGTTGAGATTTGAAGGGTAGAAAGATGAAGGATTGCATATAGATCAAGGAAGTACAAGATTCGGGTTGAAAACTTACAAGAATCGGGAGAAATCAAGAGATTAAGGGGCTGGGACGTCTTGGTCGGGTAGCAGCAGCAGCAGCAACAAGTGTTTGGGAGTGAATGGAGGGGTATTTATAGGCGAGGAAGGAGAGAAAGGAGGAAAAATGGACTGGATCGAACGGCCCGTTCGATCGGACAGCCCGTTCGATCGGACAGTCGAGCGATCGAACAGCCCGTTCGATCGAACAGTCCGTTCGATCGGACGGCCCGTTCGATCGGACTGGTCCGTTCGATCGGACGACCCGTTCGATCGGACTGGCCCGTTCGATTGGGCTGGTCTGATCGATTGGACTGGTCTGATCGATTGGACTGGTCCGTTCGGAAGCCTTTCGATCCTGTTTTTGGTGCGATTTCGACTGTTTGGGCCATATTTTCATATATTTATATAATATATATATAATTATTTAATTATTTATTATAATTAATCACAAAAGGGCCGTATATACGTATTTATGTATCCAATATTTGGTGCGGTGATCGAGTTACGCGTGCCTTCGAGTGCGTTCTTCGATGTGATGTGCCACAATGATTATCGGGGCACTACTTGCTCGTATTGCCATCTTCGTCATGACGGCTGGAGGCATAGTACCCACCCGATAGTCCTTGTTAGCGTTGATTGCTTACGTTTTGACACCTCACGCTTGTCGAGGAGGGTAGTTTAGGCCCTCACTCAGCATCATCGTGAGTGTTACAATTTACGAAAATAGGTTTGTAATAGCGATAGAATATGCGTAATTATTCGATTATACTTCGATTTAGCGATATAACTGGTATAGTTACATTATGATCCGAATCTCTGGTGCTAGGCGTAACGAGTGTATCGAGTAACAACGCACGAAAGTGCGGGTTGTTACAATCAGATTGTTGGACGGATTGCCGTCCGATCGGATTGCCATCCGATCGAATGACAATCCGATTGGATTACCATCCGATCGAACAACAATCCGATCGGATTGCACTTGGTCTTCAACACTTAAACATTTTCAACATTCTCAATACATGTTCAAATCCAGCGAATGGCCATCCGATCAAATGACCATCCTGCTGTGAACTTGCTCTCTGAGAAATGTCTCGCTGGACGGATCGCTATTCGATCGAACGACCTGAAGGGTAGAGATACTTCTCTGTTTTCAAAATGCCACAACAAAAACTTCAAAGCCATCTTACACAAACGCATCCTTCCCAAACGAATGTCAATCCGACCGAATGGCCATCCGATCGGATGACCATCTGAACGGATTGACATCCGATCGAATGACCATCCGATCAGATTTGCATCCGATCGGATTACCATTCGTCACTTGGTTCTTTTCGCACCGTTTAACGCACCATCCATCGCTTATGCTATCATTCTGTGATCAGGCTAGTCTCATACGCGCTCCCTTCAATCCAAGATTGTGTTTACTTGGTGAACACGAACTATGAGTATACTCAAACCCTTCTTATCGCATTTTTGGGTGTAACATATGTTTCTATCAAATCAAACTAAATCGAATGCTCAAACTATCTATCACTTGCGAATGACTTAATTACATATTAACACGTGATGCTAGTTACATATGTGCTAGGACTTTTACTCGTGACGTCCCGCCTTAACTAGTATAGTACTATAGAACCCGTCGGGGTCTAGTTAGGATGAATAGCAATCGCAATCGCAGCTCGAGTGACTTAGCTGGTAGTAACTGTCTTGTGTATGTATTGTGTATCCCGTTTATGTATGTGGTAATTCCCAGTACTTTTATCAACTATGCTTCTCTATTAAAACTTGTATACTCGTGAATACTTTTGTATTGACGTTGTTTTAACGTATGTTGCAAGTTTAGTCGCAGTCTACATCGAATCAAGCTAGGGAGTCTAGAAACACATCTAAAATCTAGGTTGTCAGATTTGTATTGTTTGAGAGAACATGAAATTCGTGACAGCTTATGTGATTGTATTGTTTGTTATTATGGGATAACGAATGTAATAAATATTGCCACAAATTAGTTGTTATGGATTCTCTTGAGCAATCTGATTCGCCTAATGCCGCACCCCGATGATTCCGCCATCGGTTGTGGTGTGACAGATGATTTTCTACGTTTCCATAACCGCCATAACCGAACCGACCCGCTAGCTAGTAAAGTCATGGTTAACCGACCCATAAGCATAACCGATCTGATATTCTATGTTATTCAAAATTCAAATTGCTGGACCTATAGGAATACCAAAGGACGAGCATTGAATTAATTAAACCCAATAAAAAATATCCCATATTCCAAAATATGCGGTTACTTATTACTGTTAGGGTTCTAAAGTGT
Organism: Helianthus annuus; assembly: GCF_002127325.2. NCBI lineage: Eukaryota > Viridiplantae > Streptophyta > Magnoliopsida > Asterales > Asteraceae > Helianthus > Helianthus annuus. Next base: position 132,278,352 of record NC_035438.2, on the reverse strand, counting down.
ATTCAGCCATTCAAGTCGTCCTTTCAGTTTCAGTTTTCCTTTCAATGTGTCCATTGATCTAAGAAACAAGAGTTCAATTCAAAGTTCTACTTCCAGTTCAGTGTTCCAGCTTCCAGGTATTGATTAGCTTCTTTGCGTAGTGATTAACTGATTTTGATTAACTGATTGTTTCTTTACGTATTGATTAACTTTTTTTTAATGGCATAAATAAACTCGACCATATCATTCTCTGGATCTGTATCATCTCTTTTACGTATTGATTAACTGATTAATCGATTGTTTCTTTACGTATTGGTTAACTTATTTTTACACTAACTGATTGTGGTATTTTTTGGCAATCTTTAGTCTTTAGGAACTGTTAACTTATTAGCTTCCAGGTATTGATCTTTAGTCTTTACGAAACTGATTAGCTTTCAGGTATTGATCTTTAAGTATTGATTAACTGATTAGATTCCAGGCACAAACTTCGTGTGGGGCTAATAGTTTTCATTTCTGTATCGTTTGTGTTGTTGGCGATCTTTAGTCTTTACGAACTGTTTCTGCATTGATCTTTATGTATTACACCTTTACGTATTGATTAACTGATTAACTGTTTCTGTATTGATCTTTACGTATTGATTAACTGATTAACTGTTTCTGTATTGATCTTTACGTATTGCGATCTTTACGAATTGTTTCTGTTTTTGACATTAACTGATTAACTGTGTCATGATTAGTTTATCATTCATTATTTAACCTTTTTTGTCAATTTAGAAGTCTGATAACTTTATCATTCATTATTCAACTTTTTTTTGTCAATGTTTGATTAGTTTATTTAATCTTGACTTACAAATGTAGATGGAAACACCTGGTAGCGAAACACCATGTGTTAATCTTGATAAAGAAGCCCCAAACGAGCCAGTTGTTAATGTTAAAGAAACTCAAGAAAGTCAAGAAACCGTAGATCAAAAGAAAGAAGGTAGAGCTAAAAAATCTTGGGTATGGAACCATTTTGTTGAAGATAAGGATTCAGGTAAATCCAAATGTCCTTATTGTAACTCCTTATTAGCGTCTGGTTCTAAAAAGAATGGCACGAGTTCTTTAGGTCATCATTTAAAGTTTGTTTGCTCAAAGTCTCCGATTTACAAGAGAGTAGATAAGAAACAATCAGTCTTGAGTTTTAAGACTAAAAATTATGGTGAAAGTAGTAGTAGCTTGGCTTCTTATAAATTTAGCCAAGAAGACTCTTTCATTGGAGATGAAGATTGGGATTAAACTTCCACCATATAGTGTTTGGTGTTTTTGGTTAAAACTTTGTTTGAGTTTATGATTATGTCATTTTGGTTGAGCATTCGTTTAAATTTATGGATATCATTTTGGTTGAACATTTGTTTGAATTTATTATATATCGTTTTATTCGGTGACTAAATGTATTAATATTTATAGATAATATTGTTTTGAGCTAAATTTAGCTACGCCCAAGTTCATGGTTAACCGACCACCATAACCATCAAAACCGCCATAACTGAAACCGCCATAACCACCGGTTATGGTTATGACTTTTCAATAACCGACATCTCGGTTATGGTTATGGTTATGACCCAAAAGCGACCCAAACTGGCCCATACACACCCCTAATTCAGATACATTAATACCTATAGTATAGATACAAAATACATGACAAGTTTTTGTATATTAGTACATATCCTTATTTTCAAAACAGCATCACATTTTATACTATATATTTACCATAAAAAATCTATTTCATTTTATATCTATTTACCATAAATAACGTATTAAATTCGTTTAAATTTTAAAAAATCTTTTATTTTTTTAAATTTGTAAATGGATGTGTTCAAGTTTTATACATTCAAATATTTATTGTTAAACTGAGCTTTAGATTGAAAATTGATGTTACTTGCATTATGATTTGGGCTTTTGTGCTATTAACTTATCAAAAAAAAGCCAGAGGTGTATTTATGTATCAAACAATTATACAATTTTTTTATTCATATGAAAGTTTTATTTCTAGAAATTATCTTACAAAAATTATGAACATCACAACTTTATTTAAATCATATATTTTTATTTTCTATTTCGTTACACTTTATTATTTAGTTATTATTTAGACACTTTAAAATATTTTAACGATATTGTAGTCATGACAAATATTTGTTAGAGTGTATGCGATAAGAATAGCACTTGGGCCTCTACATTTAAAGAATTGATTCTCTAAAATTAATTGATTTAAAACCCTTAATGTCAATTTTATGCATTAACAAAAAAATAATAATAATAATAATAATAAAAATAATAATAAAAATAATAATAATATAAGTAACAAAAGAAGTTTTTATGAGAGGTGATCTTCTACTCTAGGTGAAATTATATATTAGCAACAAAAGAAGTTTTTGTAAGGCTAATTCTAATATCTACAATAAAAAGTTATGTTATACTTATGAGTGGTGATCTTCGTCAAGATTACGGAGACGTAACAATGATCGTTACTATTATTAGTGAGAAGATAGTGTTGCTCACTATCGTACTAGTGAACAGTGACGTCTCAGATAAGAAGAACTTATCTCGCGCCAGCTGATCGCGAGTGACAATTGGCCTCTAAAGGGGTATGGTCCCAAATCTCGCGCCAGCTGATCGCGAGTGACCATTACCCTTATCAAAAAACTCCCACCAGGAAAGAACTTATCTGCGTTCGTGCGGGCATGCGTGAACGCATCCTTCGAATCCAATGGGTCCAGTGATAAGAAGAAGTCTTACCTTGTGTATGATAACGGGTGTACATAGCGATGCGGCTGGCACCGCATCATGTGGACATTTTCGTCACGACAAGGGATCTGGGCAACAGCAACAGTCACCACAGACGGCGATGCGGCTTGGTACCGCATCCTGCATATGTCTTCATCTGCGCAGGAAACGCGGGAACGTCAAAGTTTACCGCAGGCAGCGATGCGGCCTGCACCGCATCCTGCCCACGAGGCAAGTGGGACTGACACCACAAAGCAAGTGGCACCACTGGCAGTCGCCTGTCAGGCCATACGTAAGCAACGGACTGACACTGCTGTAGGACGTGGCTTCACCTCCGCAACCGACAAGCCTGACACACCTGCATAAGGGCAGCACGTCGTCAGTCCGTCCATTCAACTCCTCCTTCACTCCTCGGCTATAAATACCAATCCCAAACCAGGTTTGAGGTATCTCTTCACAACTCTCTCACTACTACTACTATCACACTTTGCTTCCCAAGCAAATTACTGATTCTCACGCCGGAGAGTGGTAACAAGGAGCACCCCCCACCCCATCCTCCTTGTTACGAGTCACGGCTTATTTCCTTGTGTAGGAGATCAACCGGCGGACGATCCAGCCAGCGATCCTCGAAAGAAAGGGATTAACCCTTCTTGACGAGACCAGTGAGTTAACCCTGTCCAGTTAACCATTGTTTCATCGGCCTCGTGCAAGACGGGAAAATTGGGCCCCCTTTCTATAATATAAATTTATCAATTACATATCCAGAAACCATGATACAACAATAATTGAATAATTGTTACAAAGTAAACAAAACAATACTAGTGTAGCAAAATGATCAAACTAACTTAACATTCGAATTCGCGAATTCATACCTGATCAGTGTTCCGTTCTGTTAGTGCATTTATGTCTATAGCCTTCGTCAATCCGAGCCGTAGCGAGAAACAGAAGAAAACGAGTCGTTATATTAGTGATAGCTAGTCAAATAGACAAGGTGGCATAATTGTAATAATGAGAAATCTCATTAAAAGTCAAGTCCTATAAATAGGGAGGTTATGATTAGTTTAGAAACTTTTGATCATTTGTGATTTAGAAAGCTCTAAATCTAGAGAGAGATTCTAGAGAGAGAAAGTGATTCAAGGTGCTTGTTCCTGTTAGATTTCTAATAGAATCACGTTTATATTACATCGTGTGTGTTAGGTGGCGTTCGTGTACGGATTCCGCACGTTATACGTTCGTTTCGCAATCGTTTCGGAGTCAAAACCGGTCCTACAAGTAGTATCAGAGCAGGAGCTCGATTGCACTGATCCAACACACATTTCCGCTCGTGATTTCATCGATTTCAGATCCGAATTTCATCTATTTCTTCATTTTTTCATATTTTTCATGTTTTTACTGATTTTCGTCAAATTGAACGGGATTTTACGGTCCGAATCGGCTGAATTTTTGATATGTTGTGCGAAAACACCTGATCTATAACCCTACCAAGTTTCAGATCCAAACTCCTAGCCGTTCAGGAGAAATCTAAGTTTTTCGGTCCGATTTCGCGTCAAAAAAATCAGGTTTCGCTCATACGAACACTGTAGTTTCGCTTTTATGAACAAGGTGTAGTTTCACTCATTTGTCAACATAGTTTCGCTCATACGGACACCAAAGACCCCTAGTTTCGTTTTTTTGTCACCTGGTTTCGCTCTTATGTCCAGATGGTTTCGCTTTTGTGGCATAACATCTGAGGTTTCGCTCATAGTGCAATCCTTGGTTTCGCTTATTTGTCGTTTTTGAAGTTTGATAACCTGATCTGAAAGTTCACGTGATTACAGTTCTTCGGTTCAATAGTATTGGGTTGATTGTTGGTCATCCACATCGATATTGTCAAACATATAAATTGATAACAGGATTGGTCTAATGAATTTCGAACTTTAATAAAAGTGATGTCGGCCACGAGATTTTAACAGGATGCATGTGATTTAGAGATAAACGGCCCAATTATAGTCAATTATAACAATTTGTTGTCGGATTAATGGTTTAAACGGCCCAATCATTTTACAAGATTAGTTTGATCCAATCATGTCAACGGCCCAGTTATAATTTGACAATTAAATCAGTTGTCAGGAGTTATAAATGAAAACATAAAATTTCAAGTTGTGAGTTAGCTGCCCAATCATAGTTAAAGGTCATTAATATTGGCCCAATCATTTTTCGGATAAGTGCATTTTAGAGGCCCAATCAGTTGTTGGATAAGTGTATTAAGGGTCCAATCAGAATTTGATATATATTTAGAGTTGTTGGCAACTTGTTTGATTAATCTGCATGTGAATTCATTGGGCCACATTCATATTTGAGGTCAAATTAGATTGTTTTAAAATTGGTGTTGTCAGTTTATGGTTGTACATGTGATTATCGATCAAATCAATTGAGACTTTAAAAGTGATTGTCATCGATTATATGAAAAAAAAATTAAAAGATGTCGGTAATTCATATTGATTGCATATGATAGTGGATTGTCAGCCAGTATATGTTAGTTTGCATGGATTGAAAGTCAAGATTCATTGCATCAAAGTCATACAGTTCAAAGCAGTTCAGTCAAATCGCTTGAAAACAGTTCAGGTCGTATCTTTGTGAACCAGGTCAATTGAGAGTGAACTCAGTTTGCACGTAGTGGGTCAGGTTGTTTGAATTTGATCCGGGTCATAGCAGTTTCTACAGTTTGACAACTTAAATCTCAGTTCGCATCAAATTCTGTCCGCACAGTTTGTCAACCTTCAGTCTGCACAAGAATATTCATCAGTTCGAGTATTATTTTGTTTCAGTTGTTTGATAAATGTTTAAACTAACAAGTGCTTGTTTGTATATTCAAGGTAATTCAAGAAGTTCGCATCATGGCTGAAGAATTCTACAACACGTTTTTCAACGCGTTCACATCCGAATCGTCTGAGATTGCAAATGTTACACCAAAAACTATCACGAAGGCGATCAACGAAAACATCAAGCATGATAACTTTTACGGAACTCATTCAAAGCCACCAACTCTGGAAAGCATTGAAGATTATACCTTGTGGAAAGAACGTTTCATCAACTGGGCGAAAGCGTATGCCCATGAAAGCTGGTTTTGTCTAGAGTTTGGATACGAAAAGCCAAAAGATGATAAAGGCGAAGAACTACCATTCAAGAGATTTTCCAGAGAAGAAAAATCTGAGTTTGCAGCTGAACAGAGAATGATTGCTTTGATCCAGACAGCAATCAGAAATGATATGCCTTGCTTACTCATGATGGATCCTCAAAATCAGTCTGGGAAGCTTTACGAGTTAAAGCTGAGGGGGGAAAACAGATTAGAAAAAATAAAATTGCGTTACTTAAAAAAGAATTTGATCTGTTTGACAATATAAAAGGAGAGACAGTGAGACAAATGATAGAGAGATTCTGTCACCTCAAAATCGAACTTGAACGTTTTAAAATTGAAAAAAACAAGAGAGGAACTTATTGATAAAGTCATTGAAGCGTTACCACGAGCTGATCAGTGGCAAACATTTGTTTTTATCTTAAAAAATGATGCTTCATATGATGAAATTTCTCTTGATTCTTTGTTTGAAAAGATTGAAAGTCATGATCTGGAGTTACAAAAGCAAAGCAAGATGACTGGGTCTTCACATCAACAGAATGTGGGCTTGTATTACAGAGGCAGTGTACCTTCTGATAAAGGCGTTGGTTCACCAAAAACAGCATTTAGTGGTGAGAAGATGATAGAACCACAAACAACGTCGGCAAGTCATCATTCTGGATACCATTCATCTTCAAAGTCAAGTTCTGATGAAACTGAAGAGATTCTGTGCAACATTGCTCTCAAATTGAAGAATTCTCCTGCAATGAGCATCAATGCAGCGAAGCAGCAAATGAGTTTTCTTGCATCAGTTCTGGAGTCATATGAAGGTCTTGTAGCTGGCAAAATTGGAAACTCTGAGTTGACCAAAGAAGACTACGACCAGATTGATCCGGAAGAGATGGAACTCATTGACATCCGTTGGTGTTTAGCTAGTTGCATTCGCAGAGCTCAGAGGTATATGGAGATTACCGGAAAACAATCGCTTGGAGGTGCGTCAACAAAGCTTGGATTCGACAAATCCAAAGTAACCTGCTTCAGATGCAAGCAAAAAGGTCATTTCAAAAGAGAATGCAGAAACTCTGAAGTTGCTGAAGGAAATGAACGTCCTTTCAACGATGACTATTATCGAAAGGCGATATACCATCGAAGCAGAGAAGAGCCGAAGTTGATTAAAGATAAACCAAAAGAAAATTCAAGAGCTTATGCTGTTATTTACGAGGATGAAGGTTTTGACTGGAGCACAGTTCTTCCAGATGAAGATCGTCCTGTAGATCGTCCTGTAACAGCTCATGGTAGAAAAACAACAAAGGCCCGGCATCATTTTCTTGTTGCTGAAATTCAAGATGAAAACAAAGACAAAGACACTGCTGAAAACCGTGAAGAAAAAGTTGAGATCAAAGAGAAAACTCAAGAAGAAATCTTGAGTGAGAAGACTTACAAAGAAAGAAATGTGGTCTACAACAGAATGGACGATATGCAGGAAGAGTATGAAAATGTTGTCAGCAGTCGAAGATGGGATAAGAAGAGAGAATGTTACTACAACAGCGAAGGAGAACCGGTTGTTCCAATGAAAGACATAATTTTTGATGATGTTCTTCTCGTAGTCCCAATGAGAGCCGAATATTATCGAAATTTGATAAAAGATGAAACATATGCTAAGAGGCTTGAAAAAGAAACCAGATATGCCATGTTATCGTGTCTACGAAAAAGGGATGAAGAGAGAATGAAGAAGAATGTTGAAGAGATGGTGAACGATTTGAAAAAGGTTGCTGAAGAGGTTAAAACAGAAATTGTTGAAACTGAAGCTGTAAAAGAAATCAAAAGAGAAGAAGTTGAGGCGAATGAAGAGGTTAAGGAAGCTGTGACTGAAGAACAGCTGAGTGATGAAGAGGTGCAGAAAGAAGAAAAGAATGTGAATTTGGAAGCTTGTGATGTTGGTAATGAAGTTAGTGTTGAAAAACCACTGAATGATGCTGATCAGATGCAGACAAAAGCTGCTGAAAACACTGAAGTGCCAATCACTGAGGTAAATTCAGATTCTGAAAACTTAAAACAGATTGATGAGTTCAAGAAATGCATGGAACCGTGCAGAGCTTGTACTGAAAAAGATGAGCAATTCAGAATAAGAAATCTTAAATTCACAAAAATCGAATACATTTTCAAAGAAAAATGCAAAGAGATGTTAGAAAAAGAAAAGGTTTTTAAAGAAAATGTTGAAAAACTTTTAGAAAAATGTAACAAATTAGAGAAAGAAAATGAAGTTTTGAGAGAAAATGTTTTGAAAATGACAAATGAATGCGAACAAAAAGAAATTGCTTGTCAAGAAATGAAAAAGGAATATGACTCAATGAAATTATCATATCATGTTAGAAAAGAGTCATATGATAAAGTAAAAGACGAAATGAAATTTGCTCAATCTAGAATGAATTATCTTTCTGAAACAACCAAAGAGCTTAAACGAATGTATGCTATAAAACAAGATGTTGTTAATTCCTATATTGAAGATGTTGCTAAGCTAAAGCGACAGATTGCTGATTTAGAACAGGAAAACAACAAGTTAAAAAGTTACCACGTGTCGTCATATGTGCTTGAACGAATTTTCAATATAAAACCGGGTGATGGTGAGTCTGAGCAGAACAAGAAGGGCATTGGCTCAGAGTTTCATCAAGTTCCACCACCGGAAAAGTTTGCATTTTATGATGAGGAAAAGGTCGAAAAAGCTTTCAACATGGTAGACCAATTGCTAGACAACATTGACATAACCTATTCCAAATCTGATGATTCTCATGATTCAGAGGTGGTAGGTAAAGTCGTTGAAAGTGTGTTGAAAGAAGAGTCTATTGTTACAGGTAAATCTGAATCACAGGATGAAGATGAAGGAAATCTTCATGATGGATATCTGAAAAACACAAAATCTGATAAAAATATGAATGATGATTCAAAAGGATTGGTGTATACCATGATTGGATCAGACAAATTGTCCTTAGATGTTGTTTTCCCGATTCAGAATGTGATTTCAGACAAGGTTGATAAAGTTTTCAAAATGGTTGAGATTGAGAAATCTGAGATTTCAAAGTTTGTCGGTAAGAGTTGTAAAGGTTCATATAACAAACCTGGTTTCAAGAAGAAAAACATGAAGGCTGGGTTGGGTTATAAGAAGAAATAGAATCGAAAGAAAAATGAAGTGCCAAATTATCAGGCTAAAATGAGTTTTGTTCAAGGAAACAGTTTAGCTGAAGAAAAACAACTCAAAATGAGACAGTCTAATGATGAGTTCTTTGATAAAAAGAAAAAGCAACAACCACAGGTCAAAGATGTGTCCATGAAAACATGTTTCAAATGTGATCAAAAAGGACATCTTGCACGCAAGTGTCCAAATCTAAAACTTGTGGATGTTGACCACAAGAAGATTGATTCTGAGAAACAAAAATCTAAGTATGTGAGATAAAGGTCAACCAGATTTGATTCAAAACAAACTTGGAGGTACAACACAAACAAGTTTGCTTCGAATCAAAATTGGAAATCAAACCCGAACATGTTTAATTCAAGACAGACTTGGAATACTCACACACCCAGATTCAAAACAACACAGAGTTGGAAAACATCAGTTGATATGACAAAACCCCAAGAGTTTTGGAAACCAAAAAATGTTGTTCAAAACCAAAGTGTTCAAAAAGATTCACATTTTTACAAACGTGGTACACCGAAAGGTCAAACATGGAGTGTTAAGAAACATGTTGATTCGGTAAAAGATGAGAAAGCTGAAGTTAAAATTGAGAAAGTTTTTGTGAAAAATGACAATGAATTTCCAGCATTGAAAGAAAATTATTGTGTTGAAATGCCTAAGGTCCAACAGACCTGGGCTAAATTGTTCAAGTAATTCAACTAGTTAAATGTGCAGGTGCTCAAGAATACTGAAGATTGTGAGAATGAAAGTTGGAGCAGCCTGGCACATGAAGAGGAAGCAGAAGCTGCTGGACCCTGTGTTGGTTGAAACAAGGAGTTTATATGTTTTTCTGTACATAGATAAACAATATTTTCAAAACCCTAAAAATTTGAAAAATTAAAAAAAAATATGTTTGTTTTTAATTTTTGTCAAAAATAGAAAATTTCAAAAATATGTGTTGATTGAATACGCCGAAACCCTCACGGCTGAACAAACATGATTACTTTCACCAGATTGAAAAATGGTTTTCAAACTGTAAAAATCAATGTGTTGTAAATCATGGGGGTACCTTATGTTATGTTTTCTGTAATTCGGTACACGAGAAGCAGAACATGGATGGCGAGACAAAGCTATCAGCATCGTGTTGTCAAATTTCCTTTAATGGTTTTGCATTTTAAGGGGAGAAAAATTGTCAGAAAATACAAAAACATTAGAAAATTTGAAAAAGCCAAAAACATGATAAAATTCAAAAATTGAGTTTTTTGCGTAAAAAGAGGAAATGATAGTACATCAGTAGACAGTTACAGTATGCTAAAGAAATGTAATGATTAAATAGCGTTAAACAGTCTCACTGATGATATGTCGATAGGTTTTTATACATTTAGTAAACTTTTTCGGGATATAAACCTAAATTCAAATACTTGCTTATTTCGTGGGGAACACTACTTGGATATATAGGTAACCCCTGAAATCTTGTTTGAAAGGTCCCTTATTCTGAGATACTAGGTCTTTATACTCAGTGATATCTGGGGTATTATTCCGGGACTTCTGCTGTATGGAAGTACTGACCTAGTCCCCGAATAATACTTTCCGCAAATGCTTGAAACATAGCATCTCCCTCAGCAAGCTGATGAAACAACAAAATTGATAGTCGCTGCTGTTGTAACTAAAAGATCCTCTAAAGGGGACACACCGAAAAGTCGAAGCCGTCATCTCTCTGCGTATACGGAAGTATCGACCTGAGCTCTCACGGCCCTCGCATCTAACCCCTTACAGATATCATATGTGGTATACTCACCTGTAAGACTGAATATTGGGATCTGGATACGGGAGTATATTCAAGAGTTGGGACACATGAATGAGTTTAAGTTCTTAAAAAATCTAATTCGTATCCTGAATCAGTTGAAATTTGTGTGAAAATTTAAGTGGATCAGTATATCGACAATCTAAGTGAATTGTTTAATTCTTAATGTGTAACTAAGCTTAACGGTACTTGTGACTTGTCAAAAACTGATATGATCCTCTGACGCATACTCAAACAAAAATATTGTCTGTAAATATGTTTGTATATATTTCTTTACTGCTTTATATTTTCAGAAAATACAAAAAGATTTTGCTTTCTGCTTTATTTTCGATAAACCGATGTCTGAGTTGCTGAGTTTCAAAATCTAAGTAAGCTGATTGTGTTTCTGAAAATAAAACAAGTTCATTAATTTGATACTTGAATTAAAATCAAAAATTTCAAAAACAGTTTGTGATATCTCCAAGGTCATTAGTTTGGACTTGGACGATTAACTGTGAGAGAGTTGGATTCTTTAACACAACCAAATCTGTAAAGATTGTTGATAGGGGGAGTGATTTAGAGAGTTGAAAAGTGCCAGATTACGATTTCTGGAAAATTGAATGTTCAAAACGTTGTTACTTATAAATGTTTGAGAATTGCAGAGGTTATACCAGACTACGATTCCGAAAGCCGAGTCTAAGGGGGAGTCTGAAGACGAGCTCAACGCAAAAGGAAGCGTGGATTCGAGAAGACAGGAAACTATCCTGAAAGAGCTTGTATACAGAAAGCAAGGTGTCTATCCCAAAGCACGGAAGCTTGACGAAAGGGGGAGCCTGACGAAGAAAAGAATCTATAGAAAGGAGAAGCCGAAGCTGAAAACAGATCCACGGCGATTCTGTTCAAACAAAAGAGAGTCTACGTTGATGAAAAAGTGTTAAAGCTTCAAGAAGACTCAAAGAGAGAGTTAGAGAAAGACAAGACGCTACGAGATTGACTGCGGCAATATCCAAGGGGGAGTCTGTTAGTGCATTTATGTCTATAGCCTTCGTCAATCCGAGCCGTAGCGAGAAACAGAAGAAAACGAGTCGTTATATTAGTGATAGCTAGTCAAATAGGCAAGGTGGCATAATTGTAATAATGAGAAATCTCATTAAAAGTCAAGGCCTATAAATAGGGAGGTTATGATTAGTTTAGAAACTTTTCATCATTTGTGATTTAGAAAGCTCTAGATCTAGAGAGAGATTCTAGAGAGAGAAAGTGATTCAAGGTGCTTGTTCCTGTTAGATTTCTAATAGAATCACGTTTATATTACATTGTGTGTGTTAGGTCGCGTTCGTGTATGGATTCCGCACGTTATACGTTCGTTTCGCAATCGTTTCGAAGTCAAAACCGGTCCTACACGTTCGTCAAGTCAATAATCCAAACTCCCTATCGACCAAATTTAATCTTGAATCTCCCACAAAAAACTGAATCCAAACGTGAAACGTCACTTCCAAATCCCTATCGTCAAAATCCAATCGTCCAAAACCCTGTAGTCAAAATCCAAACCTCCAAATCTAGGAAATTAAAATGTGAAACATTATATTTTGTTTGACCTCCCTACACACATGGACCAACAATAAAATTTTTTAGAGTAAATTACGATTTTGGCTCATGTGATTATATCACTTTTACTCTTTTAGCTCAAAAAGAAATATTTTAACATCTGAGCCCCCAACGTCTTTTTTCTAACCCTTTTGGCCCCCTAACACTAACCCTATCCATTTACTTTTAGAGGTAAAAGGGTTAGAAAAAAAAAAGACGTTGAGGGCCAAAAGGGTTAGAAAAAAAGACGTTAGGGGCTCAGATGTTAAAAGATTCATTTTTGAGCTAAAAGGGTAAAAATGATATAACCAAAGGGGCCAAAATCGTAGTTTACTCTATTTTTTATTTGGGTTTAAAGATTAGGCCGATTGGGCCTTATTTTCATGCATTGGGCATTTAAACTTTGGTTGGGCGCTTTGCATATTGATACATCAGAAATTCAGAACAAAACGTTTGGGTTGCCCTTTTATCAATATATACAATACAATACACAACCTATGAAAAAATAAAATTGGGCCCTTTGCAATTTTGGGCCTTGGGCGATGGCCAAGCTTGGCCCAATATCCGGGCCTGCTAGTGAAACACTGATTGGTGATCGATCATTTACTTAGACGTGAAGAGATGATCACTACTTTATTATTGAGAAGACTGATAGACTCTTGTTGCATATGAATGATTGTATCATTGTATGTAAGGTTTGTTAGTTAATACCAGCTAAACCATTGTAAATCATGTGTTCTCGTGTTGATCATTAATTGATTTTTAAACTTGTTTAGATATTGCTTTAATCTTACTACTTCTTCAAGAAACATTTTGTAAACAAATATAAATTCTGCTTATTATATTAAACTAGTAGTAAAACTCGTTTGGAAACACGGGTGATTCTTAAAAAAACCCATGCATAATACATTTTAATAAAAAGTATAGATAGGTATATATATATTGTACCAAACAATGGAAGATATGCTTTCACATAAGCATGAGTTACAAACGATTGAATACACAAACCTTTAAGAACCCAAACATTGTGGCCATGTCAGAACATCTTCTAGGTAGTGACCGGGGAATCCTACCCTTCGCAATGTCTAGGCCATTCGAGCTTTTATAACATAAGGGTGTACTAGGTAGGTTAGGCAAAGCTTGCGGCAACCCCCTTTTGCCGCACGGGAGTCCACCACCACACAAGTTTTGCCGATCGGTAAAGATGAGGGAGAGCTGTTTGCATGCGGCATAGATGAGGGAGAGGAGTAAGTGGTGGGGCCATATCTTCTCAACCAATCATCCTTTTTCCTTTTTTTTAAATGGTTTGTGGGAAACCACCCCTTGTGTTTTGGGGCAAGAGGGGAGAATAAGATGGGAAATAAAATAACATACCACAATAATATGATTGAGTGGGTGGAAAGTTTGTCCCATCTCATTAGGCATGCACCCCTTATACCCTAAATGTCACCGAGCACAATTATAACTACCATGACATGTATTTTATATGTTGTAAACAAACTTAAATTGTCTTTTAACTCCCAAAACTACACATGGGAATGTATACATACTCTACTAAAATGAGAGCACTAAGGCTACACGGTATGGTGATGGTCCTCCCTTGGAGGATGGTCCGTCACGTAAGCGACACGTAGGATGGGCATGAGGATGAGGCAAAGAGGATGGAGGTGTGGAAATTGAAGGATGTCAAAATGTGTATGTATATATTGTATGTATAGGGGTATGTGAGAGGAGGGGGGAATAATTTTTGTATTCTAGTGATCGTCCCCAACGTCGAGCAGAGGACGCCCAGGACGAAGACGAAGGGGGGCGGCGTGGTGTTGGCATTGTCGCCGATCCGGGATGGAGGGGGACGTCCCCCATATTGTCCAGCCTAAGTAAACTCTATATAAACTAGGTGCATCACGCCGTGTGATAAATTATACTAGTATGATAAACTGTAAATTTGTGATCAACGGTTTATGATTCATCTTATTGCAATATTGTTAGTTATACATCAATTAAGTAGTGTAGGCAGTTGCGACTTATTTAATACTTTTGTAGAGAATTGAGTTTTTGCTAATTTATTTATTATTTATAATAATAATAATAATGTGTTGATTGCTTTGTGTCATGCAAAATATTTCCACGCGACTATGGTGATCGCTCTTTGCATTGTGCCAATCTTCAAAAATGGTGTTTCTAAAACAGAATGTCATATGACAGGGTTCCGCTAACACAATTGTGTCGTGCCAGTTTTACAAATCAAATTATATAAGTTTTCAAAATTGTTTCATTCCAATCACCAGAACAAATTACATAAGGATAGCAGGTAGACGAGCAACAAACTGCCCTTCAGGCTACAAACTTCAGTGAAAAAGTTACCTTCATAAAATACCTCGAGTACATCCAGTTTAATGGTTTGGTTTCACAGTTTGACGGTTTTAGCTGATTTCCTATTTTTCTTCAAAAATTATTAGTTTGTATTAAAAAAAAACGTCTACGATGATAAAATATGATTTATGAATATAATACATATATATATTAACTACAAACCAAAAGAATATAAATAATAAAGGTCAAATAGTTTCAGTATACACAGCAGGTTCCAAGTTCCAAACCGGTCTGCTCAAACCGGCCGAATTGCTTGACAGTTCAGTCGGTTTTTGAACACCCAGGTTGCATATATCAAATTGTACACCTTTTACAGTTATGCAGTGACAGACCAGAATAACATCCATGCACCAAAGGACATCCCATGATGGAAAAAGACCACTTCTCTAAATTTCTTTGATATTTATGTTGAAGAAATTACAACTCTATGTAAACAAAGTTCTGAAAACAAATAAATCACTGTGAACCTACTTTCTTTTCCCAATTAATCTCCTCATGAATAAGATTGATTACACCTGCTTCCCCCACCCCCCGCTTTCCAACACCATAACAACGAGTCGTTTTATTCGAATCGAACTAGCATCCCTCCAACTAAAGTTAACAGCTAGCCTACTCTATAAAACTACGGCAATAAAAACTGATAAAACGAGAGAAGGGGCCAGATCAAGATGAATAACAACGACAAACAAACCTCTACTGCCATGGTGGTTGTTGATGCTTATAGTTAATCGGAAACAAATCCCATCCGCCATCAGGTTGTTCGCGTTTCCCTCCAATAACAGAACTCGAAGAAGAAGCTTGATTGTGATTGAAAAACTGTCTCAACCCTCCGTTGTTATTGTTATTCTCACGATTTCCCCGTTCGGGTATGAAACCAGGGTTCAGATCGAACGTGTTACTGTTACGAGACGGGCCGGCACCATTTGAGCCAGATGGTGCACCGGGTGCAGCCATGTTGAAGAAGAATGGCTGAGTCGGTTGTGAAAAGCCGGACGCGATGGGCTGGATGGGTGGGATGATAGGGGCCCCTCTTGAATCAACCATGTATGGGATCGGTGCACCGGGTGGGCCGTACATGGGTCCCATTGTAAAACCATTGTGGCCGTAACCATAGGCAGGTAGATTAGAGTAGGGCATGGAAGGTCCGAGCCCTAAACCCGACCCGGGTCTCCCCAAGTTGAAGTCTACAGAAGGTTCTAGAATCCTTCCGTTAGGCTGAGCGGGAGGAATATTAATAATATTATTAATATTATCCTTGCGGTTTACCTCAACTTGGGTACCGAAAATGGAGATAACAGATTCGTCTCGTTTGTTGTTGAGTAACTTACCGAGAAACGGATTATTAGCTGACGTATTATTTGAAGTTGTGACAGTTGTCAAGTGGTTGTTTAAATTCAAATCAATGTTTCTGAAAGAAGGCTGCATTGACGAGGATACATCGCGTTTCCAATCCAATGTAACAATGCTAGCATCACTGTCCCCAAGGCTATTAAGATCCAACTGCAGTTTCGAAGGCTCTTCGATTTTGTCTTGAGATAAGAAATCTTGGAATTTATCTTCACTGCCTTCAGCCACATTTAGATCAAATTCAAAACGGTGGTTCACACGTTGGTTCGAGTTGCTGTGGCTTGACGAGGACGAAAATGTCTTTTCACCTTCAGGGATCCGTCTAAAAGCACTAGTGGCGGCTGAACCTTTCCAGCCGAGAGTACCTTTGAATTGCAAAGGAGCAACAGGTGGTCCGTCAGCTGCTGCAGCCGCCCTGGAAGCAGAAACGACCGCGATTGGAGTCAAAAGCAGGTCCGGGTCCACTGGACGGTCCGTTTCGGTTTCATCGAAAGAAACTTCTTCATTCAGATCAAACCCAGAAAAACCCTTTTCGGAATTAAGCCCCGATTCTTCCATCTTGGTAATTTGAGAAGCTGGGTTATCAAGTGTTTCCGAATCAATTATAGGTTCCGGTGCGGGTACGGGTCCAGATGAAACCTCGGTACCTGGTCCCCCAGTAGATTGATGTTCTTTTTCATTTGTAGAAGTACTGACACTGCAACTTTGTTCCTGGGAATCAACTTCTAGTTCGACTTCAATAGCAACTTGTCTAGCAAGCTCTAACGGATCCACCATTCCATAATCCAGTTCCATATCAGACGGTCTCTTGGTAATCAAATCATCGTTTTGACTTTTCTTTGACGGTTTAGATATAGGTGAACGACTCTCGGAATCATTATCACTCTCGTTATCTTTCTTTTCATCTTCATCACTTTCTGTATTTGATAACGATTTAGATAAAGGTGATTTAGGGTTCTCTGCACCTGGCGATTCCTGCAAACCGCCAACACCGTCACCACCGTCACCACTAGCGGAATAATCAATTCCGCTAGTGGTGTTGATTTCCACTGTTGTATTCTGATGGTCTGGAGATTGAGATTGAGGTTCAGGTTCCCCACCGTCCACCATCTCTTCATCTTTGTCACTCTTGTCTTCCATTGTTTCAGTCTTTGTAGCAGACTCCAAAGCATGGTCAACTTCGGTATTTGAAGTCAAAGTTTCGTGCTCCATAGGGCTAGATGATGTAGTCAGAGAGTCAACATTCTGCTTCTCCTTGGCGTCTTCCAAAGGACCAGAAGCTTCCATTGCAGGTATACTTTCTGATTCAGATTTATCGTTTTCAACCTTGGTTGTTTCCATTTCCGTTTCTGTTCCAGATTCCATAATTACTTCCTGTGCCACTATCTCTTCTTTACCCGTTTCTTGTTGAACGGTATCAGAGCATGCCGGTTGTTCCACATTTTCTTGTTGAACTATATCAACTGAATTGACATCTGTTGATGTTCCATCGATATTCTGAACCGGGGCCCACCTATCACAAAGATCTTTAGCTTTCTCCCGAACCACTAAACTACTATGATCAAGAAGACCCTGCACGGTTAGCCCAACGCCTGAATCAACAGACTGACGGTGGTCCACCTGCAGCCTATCGAGTGCCCGTAACAACGCAATGACTAACTCTTCCAAACCACCATTTCCAGTATCATGGCTATCATCTATAAGCTTTTGAGCATCATTGAGCCATTTGTCGATGAACCTGAGTCCATTTAACTGGACGAAAAGATCAAGGCACTCTTTATTCTCGGTGGTTGCAATGGTGGTTGCAACAGCGGACCATTGTTGGGTTGCTTCAGTAACGTTTTTCACGGTGTATTCTTTCTGGTTTTGCATAACGGTGATGAGGTCGTTAACTCTGGTTGGAGTTGTGAGCCCATTTTCTAACTCGGTTACGGTAAAGAAGTCTTCGAGTGTCATATTGATTCACCTAACGGGTTACTATGTCCAAGACTGAACCAAGTAAGGACCATGTTAGTATACTACTAATCCTTGCGGTATCATAAGAATGCCCATCCAATGAATCAATTTACCAAAGTACCCTGCGAACATAAAACAACAAAATCAACATCAGCAATACACACACATATGTTAAGTCCTATCAAAAGGATTTGGGAAGATAAAACTATAGAAACTAGTTCAACGACTAACAATGTTTATTCATAGACAAATAAAGTGAATTTGACAGGATCCATGTATTAATTTCTCACAATTTAAATTGGCCAACTGTTATGCATCAGTATATGTTTGAGGTGGCAATAACAACCCATTTATTTATGAATGGGTCAATTCGGGTTATATTTAAACTCTGACAGGTCAACTGAATACAATTAAAAGTGCTAGCTAACATAAAGCGGGTCAAAAGTTGGAAATAGTGTGTTTTAATGCATAGGAGATCCTAAATTATTTTATTCAATTCGTGAAATAATATAATATTTGCGTAGTATTTGACAAACTATTAAAAAAGTTGATAATTATAAAATGAGACCAAAAGTATTTTGGGTAACCAAACACGAAATCGGCAACTAATTTATGAAATATTCACATTTTGAGGGATGCTACTATTAAAATTGTGTCACATTGTCACCCAATAGTAGAGTTCGATACAGCCTACTAGTGAAGTAAATTTTGTCAATCTCATTTTGTAGATACAGCTGCCAGTGTGGCATAACAACATAACACATGTACAGTGTTCATAGTTATCGATAGCGAATAGCGACAACATACCTATATGCTACGTCGCGATAGCGATGAAATAGCGCCCGCTATTTCGTGTTTAGCGATAAGGTAGTTAAAAATTTAAGAAATAAAAATAACTATCTATATAATTTTTTTATATATATAATGTTTATTTTATACCTTTTTATGTATAAAAATATAAGTTTAAGGACCAAATGTAAGCTAGTGAAAATAGGGGGGTTAAATGTTAAGATACACAAACTAATTTACACTTTTTGTGTAAATTTTACAAGTTTTAGGGAGTAAATGTAACTTAATGAAAGATAGAAGGCTTAAAAGTAAAAATCCATAAACTTATTCAACCCTAAAAAGGCTCCAACGTAATAAAAACGCAGCCGCTCTTCTTCTTCCTAAGCTTCCAGCAAGTTTCCGGCAGAAATTGCAGGTTTCTGGCCGGAATTCATAGTTTATAAAACCCTAAAGCCTAAAACACACTAAAAGCCCAGCCGCTCTCTTCTTCATCTTCTTCTTCTTCCTGCTTTCCAGCAGAAAGCATCACCGTAATCGGAATTTTTCGCCGGAAATCGCCGCCGGAGTCGCTATCTGTTCGCTATATGGTCGATATGCACCTTGTAGCGGAGGTTGCCCGCCACGCCACGCTATTCACTATAGCGCTATTCACTATAGCGTCCGCTATGGACGCTATTGATAACTATGACGGTGTTAATTCAAAGCATCCAAGTAGTAATTATATTTCTTATTAAAAAAAACTTAAGCTTGTTTATGCTATTGAACTCGTTTATGTCTTATAAAAACATGTGTACAAGATTAAGATACATAAGATGACAATGAATGCATGCACAGAAAACCATAACGAATATTCATTAACAAGAACTATTAAGAGCAATAGAAGTAACTCCTCCGGAAATAAAAGATGCGAATCAGCAAATGACCATGAGATCATGACATCATGTTCCTGCTTACTACACGGGTACTTATATAACACATTACTAACAAAGTAACATCAACCATCATGGACGCGTTCTATAACTACCTTTATTAATATAAACAAAGTTCAAGTGTAACTACCCTTTAGTCAATATAATACAAATCTTCATCCAGTTTTCAACTTTCTATGTTTAGCCATTCACCAGACAAAGATGAAAGAAAAAAAGCATAAAGCAAAAACATAATAACAAGTTGCAACTTCTTAAAGAAGATAATATGGGTTAAACAGAAGATGACATCATGACGCAGTAATAAATAATCTTGTATAGTTGTATAAACAGATGCCGAAAGCATAATATGTTAATGATGGAAAATAATTTTTTTATATTATATTTTCAAATATTATCAACAAAAGTGATAACTTGTAATCAATCAAGTTTAAGTTGTTTAAATAGATTGAATGCAGGAATGCTGACAACGTTGCATATCATTCCATACTTTACAAGTGAGAATCGAAAGGATAGAAGAATAAGATACATGCATCCTTAATAAATGATTTTTAATAAGTCATTTAGGAATCCTTTGATGCAATTTAAATCAATCAATATGTTTTTCTCGCCGTTTTGACTCCTGACTATACTTTCTACATCCAATTTCGGATTTTGGAGTAATCAAACACGAGCATCCACCCAAAACAATTACTTTTACACCATATTAGAAAATTCTCAATTATGCAAATGTCTACCAACATTAATTACTTAACAAAAAGCAAGGAGCATAGCCTGTGATGGATGATGTAACAAAGTGCCATCAAAATAAGCCTCGTTAAACGTTATAAATCCCCAAATATGTAAAGTTACTCGGTTATCTTGCCCCTGATCCTTTTTAAAAAAATCACCCAAACTATGAGCAGAAATTTATTTAACACGATTAATCTAACTAAAGTATCAATATATTAATTCTAAACATAAAAGTATGAAAATCCATCCAAACTTCAAAAAGCACTTCATTTGTTTTTCCGTTTATTGCCTTTTTGTGCGAGTTTATATGGTACAAAATGTGTGTCTAGCGATCTACAACCTTTATGTGAACAGTGAACACATATGTCGTTTAAAAGAAAAACAATACCAACTAATGTAGAATAACAACTAGACATAAATCTAAAAACAAAGAAAGACCCGAACTCACGAACACAAAGAAGAATTACCATATGAATTATGTTCTCTGTCGATCAAGCTCAGATTGTAAGCAACTAATCCCACCAAAATCACATCACAGTTCAGTCAATCCTGCAATTAACACACAACGAGGTACAAAAAAAAAATTAAAAACTTCACATACAAAACCCTAAACACACAAAAAAAATGTACACAAACAAACAGTGATTCCAGCATCTCAACAAAACCAACTAGTTAACCCTAGCTACAAATTCATCGACTGCAATACGAAACCCTAGCTACAAACAGTCATGTGTAGTTATAAAAAACTGTTAAATGTTAATTCTATTAAATTCCGTTGAAGTTACATATAACTAAAACTAAACCATAAATTACCATTACCATTACCAAACATCATAAAATAACAACAAAAATCATAACAAACTACCAATTCACAACAAAATACGCAACACGTCTGTTCAGAAACTGAATTCAGCGTTGAAATTCAAACACTGAGGCTCAAATTTCGTTAACCCTAGCTACAAATTCAAATATGTACACAAACAAACAGTGATTCAAGTATGTCAAAAAAACAATTTAGGTAACCCTAGCTACAAATTCAAATATGTAGACAAACAAACTGTGATTCAAGTATGTCAACAAAACCAATTAGGTAACCCTAGCTACAAATTCATCGACTGCAATACGAAACCCTAGCTACAAATTGAATTTCACAGTAACAACAAACAGTCATGTGTAATCATAAAAAACTGTTAAACATCAATTCCATTGGATTTCGTTCAGGTTACGCAATCAAACCACAAAACAGGTAAAGATATTATAGTTTCATCCGTTATTTAAAACCGAAAACACCGTAAAACATCAAGAAAAATGACTAATTCACAACAAAATACGCAACAAATCTCTTCGGAAACTGAATTGAGTGTTGAAATTGAAACACGAAGGATGACTGAGGGCTGAATTTGGTTCGTGTGCGTATGAACGAGAGTTTGTCTATGTAGAAAGTAAAAAGGTGTGTAGGTTGATTATACCTGGAAGAGTGAAGAATCTGTGGAAGGTGTTTGTTTATGTTTTGATGAACAGAGAGAAGATGAAGAAGAAGAAGAAGAAGATCGATCGATCGAACGTTGCTTTCTCTCGCTTTGCTTCTTCAGGGGCACCTGTTTGAATTTGCAAAACTAGTCCATCATCTTTACATTTATTTACCTTTCAACCCTTAAAGTTATTTTCGATTCTTAATAAACATCATTTTCATAAGTATTAGGAAAATTACATAATAGACCGATAAATAACGGGCAACGCCACAACCTCTTAAATGGTGCCAAAACAAGTTCTTTTGACAATTCGTCATGGATTGACCGGTTCCTATTAGAAAACTTCAATTTCTTCATTACCACAATTTCTACTACTATAGTTTAGCCCTAGGGATGATGGACAGTTAACTGGAAGAGAACTTATATTCAGTAGGCGGGTGGCGTGCTTATCTTGTGTGACAACACTATAGAACGAGTGGCTCTTCTAGGCGGACAGCTGAGTGACAATACAACAGAGAAAGCGACGCTTTCATGTAACATGCTATGGTCTTCATTACCACCATTTCTACTCCTATTAATAGTTTAGCACTAGGGATGAGCATGATATCAATAAAAAAAATTATCAAATATTGGTATTGGTACCAGTACAGAAAAAATAGAGTAAAATACCGGTACCGTTACCGAAAATGGCAAAAAGTGGGTACCGAAAATAATTCGATACTGGTTTCAGTACCCGGCACCAAATGTTCATCCCTATTTAGCATATTCTTTATTATTACTAACTAATGGGTTTTAACCCACAAGAAGATTGGTTGATTACTCCATATTAGTTAATTAATCATATATCTTGGTTTAGTGTTTTCATTATACTAAAATAACAATAAGATTCTCTAAAATTGAGTTGAAAAAAAGGACAATTTGTTATTGAGGAATTAGAACAAATAACCAGATTATCTTATAGTTGTGAAACACTTTCAAAATGAAACCAAAAAAAAAAAAAAAGAACAAACGATGGTTCACTAGAATTTCCAGTAAGATAAAACTCAAAATTTCAATTCCTCAAGAACAAGCATGTGTTTATGATGAATTCATGAACCATATGAACCATATATGAGACCAAAAGAGTGTGTTGAAATTAGGGTTAGAGTTCAGTAATCTCACATTTTTCTATTCTAATTCAAATTGCTTCAAAAACTAGAGGCACATTTTATCTCGAAGATTTAATCCATTTTTTCGATACTAGCTAGGAGCTTTGCCCCTTGGACTCTGCTCTTAGGGACAAGTTGCCCCTATGAAACCCCCATAACTTAGAGGCTTCTTCCCTAAGAGTCAATGATATAAATAGAGTAAGGTTAACATACATAAAGCCTTATCATACATCACGTAGGAGACAATGGTAACCGTTGGATCAGGGGTATAATCACGCATGGGACCACATAATCACGCATGAGACTATAATCACGCACGTTCTATGATAATAACGCACGTTATATTTTTTGTCATGTATGTTAGTGTAGGTTAAGCTTTAAAGTACATTATACTTTCTCGATATAAATATTCCTAAATACTTCAAAGAGTAAAATGCACGGATAGTCCATGTGGTTTTGTAAAATAACACCTATAGTCCCTAACTTTTGAAAAGTGCACCGGTGCTCCCTGTGGTTTGATAGTTTGTTACTCGGATAGTCCCTGGAGTGGATGTCCGTTAGTTTTCTTCGTTAACTCCATGTAAAATGACCAAAATACCCTTAGTATTAAATTAAAATACTAAAATTAGATATATACCCCTACCCCCACCCCACCTCCTTCTAGACACCAAGCACCATCGTTACTTCGCCCCATGTTGCCGCACCAGATTAATTCGCTGATCAATCCCACCTGTTTCATCTTCTTCTTTGCAGACCACACCCACCTCCACCCTTATCACCACCTGCTTTATATACGTATAGCAGTTGATCGATCGGTGCAGTTGAGATTGAGGATCTTGCAAATCAGAAGGTGAAAAGGAAGCATAATATGAGTTGAAGGTCTGGTCTCGAGCCCATGGGTTGGAGAAGATGATGACGTGCGGGCGGAACAGTGGCGGCGTGATGTCAAGACGATGATGTGTAACAAAGAAAGAACGGTTGCAGATCTAAGCCCATCTTTTTCATCTTTCAAGATCTGAGCCATGAGTTGTGAGCCGGATCTGAGCTGGTTCCAAAACAAAATGCTTTTCAAGTACAAATCTTCTTCACAGATCCAAAGCTTCCAACGTTTTTTGGCACCGTAAATCTGTTAAATTTGCAAATATATAAAGATGGGGTTTGAAGTTTGACTACCATTACACTTGAATCTGCATTCAACCAAGTGGGAATTTTTATGTTAAGCTTTTTGTTTTTAGTTTTGTTTTATGTGGATTTTTCAATTTTTGATGGAATTATAACTGCGTGGATTTGTATAATTTTTTTTGGCACGATGTACAAGTTCGTGTTTTAAAATATAATTGTGTCGAGTTTAGTCTGTTTTTGTTAATTCAGTCGGTTATCTAGTGATAGAAAGCATGACTTTCAAAGAAGATGGTGGATGAAGGGATCTGGAATGGAGGAGGGAGTTCAGGTGGCGGAGATGTTGATGGTGGTGGAGTTGCAGGTGGTGGCGGGTGGCTATGGTGATGGTGGCAGGTTGTTTTGTAGAAAACAAAAGAGTTTGTGGGCCTAAACTTTCAATATAATAATATGATTGTGCATAATATTTGTTTTTTTTATTTTTTTAAAGAGGGGTAAATAAGTAATTTCATATGGAGTTAACGGTGAAAACTAACCTCCATCTACTCCAGGGACTATCTGAGTAATAAATTGTCAAACCACAGGGAGCACCGGTGTAATTTTCAAAAGTTAGGGACTATAGGTGTTATCTTATAAAACCACAGGGACTATCCTTGCATTTTACTGTACTTAAAATCATAATAAACACAAAGAAAATGTATAATTGTGCACTTTGTACTCTCCTAAATCCTTTGATGTATATTATGATACACTGTAGTCAATAAATTAATCAAATTGCACTAAAATAACCGATATTATATATATATATATATATATAGGGAGAATATCATGCGAGAACCACCTCTTACTGCGAGAACCGCGAGAACCAATGTGAACACAAACAAAAATGCCTAAAAATAGCTAAAAACCACACAAAATTTTTTTTTTTAATATTTTTTATATAAAAACCGCTACTTTTCGAAGCCAAAAATTTTTTTTTTTAAATTTAAAAAAAAAAAATTTGCCACTAAAAGTAGCGATTTGAGCATAAAAAATATTAAAAAAAATTTTTAGATTTTTTTTAGATTTTTTTAGGTTTTTTGGGGGTTTAGTTTTTAGCATTTTAGCTTGGGGGGTGGGGGTGGGGGGGTTAGGTTTTTGGGGGGTGGGGAGGGGGGAGGGGGGTTTAGGTTTTTTTTTTTTTTTTTTTTTTTGGGGGGGGGAGGTTAGGTTTTTTTAGCTATTTTAGGTTGTGTTCACATTGGTTCTCGCGGTTCTCACAATAAATGGAGTTCTCGCATGAGCCCCTCCCTATATATATATATAGGGAAGGGTTCCAGCGTGAACAACCTCCCATGAGTGAACTGCGTGAACAGATATGGACCCTTGATTTCCTTTTTAGTTGTTAAGGGTAGGATTGTAATTATATAAAAAATTAGATTTAAATCATTATTTTAATAATTGAATTAAGTTACATCTTTCCTAATTTAAATTCATTATCCACATTATGTTTATTTGTTAATAAGATAATTATCAAAACAAACAACAAATCACCAGAATTCAATTTTAATTTTTATTTCAGATTTCATCACGAGAATTCAAATTTTGACTTTTAAGATTCACGCAACCTTCATATTTCAACGGTATACACATGTGTACTTGGATATAAATAGAACAGTACAATGTGTACTCAGCATCGTACATATGGGTACAGTAATTCACAGGTGTACATCAACATTCAATACAAAAAAATTTTTTTGAGATATCACAAAAACAGACGATATACACATGTGTACATCGCATTAAAAAGAGAGCAAAATCAGAATACACATGTGTACATCGTATTTAAACAAATATTTATTTTAATAATTAAATTAAGTTAGATCTTTCCTAATCCTTGATTTGATTTGTGAGAGATTTATGCAATCAATTTAAGAGGATAATTGATTACTTGATTTGTGAGAGATTTATGCAATCAATTTAAGATTGAAATTACACATATACCCTTTTTGTATTTAATTAAATGAAAAAGATTAACCAAATAATTACCATCATGCCACTCACTTTAATATCAAGATCATAAAAATCAAGGGCCCAGATCAGTTCACGCAGTTCACTCTTGTGATTTTGTTCACGTTTGAACCTAATCCTATATATATATATATATATATATATATATATATATATATATATATATATATATAGGGGGCTGCTAGAATGAGAACCACCCCGAGTTGTAAGAACCGCGAGAACTACACCCCACGGAGCGTCGTTCGCCATGATTTTTTTTTACAAGTAGATGTGTGTATTATAAACACATCCGTAAAAAATCATGGCGAATGGCGCTCCGTGGGGTGTAGTTTTTTACACCACAAGTTTGGTGTTTTTTAATTTTTTTTCTTTTTTCTTTTTTTTTTCACCAAACTTGTGGTGTAAAAAACTACACCCCACGGAGCGCCGTTCGCCATGATTTTTTACGGCTGTGTTTATAATACACACATCTACTTGTAAAAAAAAATCATGGCGAACGGCGCTCCGTGGGGTGTAGTTCTCGCGGTTCTTACAACTCGAGGTGGTTCTCATTCTAGCGGCTCCCTATATATATATATATATATATATATATATATATATATATATATATATATATATATATATATATATATATATATATATAGGTAAAGAGTAAAATACAAATGCGCTTATCGTACGATACGTACGCGATCATCCCAGTCGTTCGATCAGGTGCAGATCTGGTGCGAATTCAAATAGATATCTCATGTGAAAAAATGGTTAGCATGGGGTAGTGTGAAAAATGGCATGGGGTGTGTAGATGGACAAAATCGCATGTGGAAGATTTGAATATCGCATGTGAAAAATGGCATGGGGTAATGTGAAAAATGGCATGGGTGTGTAGAATCGCATGTGGAAGATTGAATATCGCATGTGAAAAAATGGCTAGCATGGGGTAATGTGAAAAATAGCATGGGGTGTGTAGAATCGCATGTGGAAAATTGAATATCGCATGTGAAAAAATGGCATGGGGTAATGTGAAAAATGGCATGGGGTGTGTAGAATCGCATGTGGAAAATTGAATATCGCATGTGAAAAAATGGCATGGGGTAATGTGAAAAATGGCATGGAGTGTAACGCCTCGTATTTCCATATTTCCATGGTTTTTAGGAAAGACGTGATCGCCTTTCTATTTTAAGAATTTCAATCGAAACCGAATCGAGAAAACGGATTTAAAACGCGAAACGATGAATATCGACACTATGTTTACACATATATTTTTTATCTAAAAATTTTATTTTACGCTCTTAGTGTCACGGCTCCCCGACCCACCCTGGACGGAGTCGGGGGCCGCGAGGCAGTTCCCGGTGATACTCGTGGTATTTATTTTATGCGGCAGCGGAAGTCTTTTATTACAGGATCTTTTCACCGGAAAATACTTGTTTAGTATATTACACAAAGTTTAAGGAATAAATCCCAACATTTACAATAAGTTGATTTCACACAGAAATCTTTATTTTTCCAAAACATGTTTTATTTATTTACAATGAGCCACTTCCCTGAGCTTGATAGTGCTTTACTGCACTTTTCCTGGATCACACAGATCACCTAAAACATGTTTGAAAAAGGTTTTGTCAGCGGGGAAATACTGAGTGAATCATTCCATTTTTCTAAAACGACCCGTTAGTTATAAATTTACAGTATTAAGAGCGATTACAATGTTTCTATCAACCAATTATCAAGAATGGGTATTTGTCACTCGACCGGATCTGTGACTGTGGTCATACCACTATTGGGTCCCGTCGCCCCAATCGTGACGGTTCACTCACCTAGAGTGATACTCACTCACCTAGAGTGATAAAAATAGTAATGTGCACAATACCCCACATACCAGCTGTAATTTGGTGATTACAAAGACTTAATCCCTGTAATTATAACCTTTGAAAATAACTTGGAGTTTTGTAATACTTACTCACAAACTGTGAGAAAACAGTTTAAAAAGAAGAATGACTCACATTGCAGATTAACGAGCAATAGATAAGCCTACTGATTAGCCTTGATTAAACCTAATTTAACACAATGCACACACAGGCAGGTTAGTAACTAATACAACAATTACGTCAATTCACGAGATTAAACCTTCACAACGATTAATCAGTGCAATACTCGATAATTCAATCGGATTCACAACGAATAATAGAGCATAGTCCGAATTCGAACAGTACTCTAATATTCTAGTCGAAATCACGACGAATAATCAAAGTACAAGCTCAATTGAGCAGCACCTGGACTATCGTTGGATAGTTATAATCAATCGGACGTTGAATCGTAATAGCGATCGAGTTATTACCCTGATTGCGGCAGCGTTTCGATAATCGTGTGTGTTTGTGAACTGTTTCGACTATAGCTCAGAGCACAATTAGAATTTGAACGTCGAATTAAAGCACAGAACCAAGTCCCACTGCCCTCTATTTATAGCTGGAAAATGCGTTCCCTCGCGTGTCGCGACAGGGAAACCTAGCCCTGTCGCGTGGCGCGACGGGTAACAATTTAGGGTAGGGTAGGTTCGTGTCCCAGTAGCTTGGATGAGTTGTTAATCAAACGAAATTTTACTTCTCCAGCAAGTTTAGAGGATAAACGTCACTAGGGTTTAACCCCCCCTGAGTTTTAGGGGCCCTGATCCTACTTCCGATTGTTACGAAAATTTTAGGGTTTATGCGGAATCACTTGGGTTTCTCAATTAGGGTTTCCTTAATAGCTAATTACCATCCTAATTATCGATTTTCGTGACAGTTGTTACATCCTCCCCACCTTAAGAAAATCTCGTCCTCGAGATTTATTGGAATAAATGAGGATATTTGCGCTTCATTTCTGATTCTAGCTCCCAAGTGTATTCTGGTCCTCTCCTTGAATTCCATTTGACTTTGACCAACACCAGTCGTTTATGTTTGAGAAATTTGACTTTTCTATCTTCGATCTGTAGTGGTTTCTCTATAAACTTCAACTTTTCGTTCACCTCTACATCTTGAAGAGGTACTACCAGGGACTCATCTTATAGACATTTCTTGAGATTGGATACATGAAATACATCATGTACTCCAGCTAATTCTTCTGGTAGTTGTAAACGATGCGCAACTGGTCCTATTCGTTGGCTTATTGGAAATGGTCCTTTCACTCTGTCCGTCTGTTTGTGGATGATATGCAGTACTTAGATTCAGTCGAGTTCCCATTGCTTTCTGAAAACTTTTCCAGAAATGAGAAGTAAATCGACTATCTCTATCCGATACGATGGAGAGTGGGACTCCATGTAGGGAATACTACTTCGTCCACGTACAGTTGTGCTAACCTTTCCATGCTAAAGGTTTCTTTCATTGGTAAGAAATGAGCTGATTTGGTTAATCGGTCTACAATTACCCAAATTGCATCATTACTTCTTTTGGTTCTGGGTAACTTTGTAACAAAGTCCATTATTATGAGTTCCCATTTCCATACAGGCATTTCTAGTTGTTGAAGTAATCCTGAAGGTTTCTGGTGTTCTGCCTTAACTTGTGAACAAGTTAAGCACTTGGATACGTATTCGGCTATATCCTTTTTCATTCCTATCCACCAGAAATTATTCCTTAAATCTTGATACATTTTATTGTTTCCTGGGTGCATGGTATACCTAGATTTATGAGCTTCTTCTAAAATCTTATTTCTTAACTCTCCTTGCTTAGGTACCCAAATTCGTTTCTTATGGAATTTCCAAATTCCATCGTTTCCTTGTTCTAGTTCTTTTAGGTAATCTTTCATTCCTTCAGCATCATCTTTGATTGCTGTTTTCTGAACTTCTTTGATTTGTGCTATTAAATCTACTTGTAGATTTAACCTCAGAGCACGAACTCGTTTCTGTTTCTCATGGTACTTACGACTTAAGGCATCTGCAACTACATTTGCCTTTCCTTCGTGATATTGAATATCACAGTCGTAATCACTCAGCATCTCCATCCATCTTCTTTGCCTCATGTTTAATTCTTTTTGCCCAAATATATATCTTAAACTCTTATGATCTGTATAGACAGTGAACTTATTTCCGTACAGATAATGTCTCCAGATCTTAAGGGCAAAAATTATGGCTCCTAATTCTAGATCATGAGTCGTATAATTTTCTTCGTGCTTTTTCAATTGCCTAGAAGCATACGCAATTACCTTCTTGCGTTGCATTAACACACATCCATAGCCTAACTTTGAAGCATCACAGTATACCTCAAAATCTTCTGTTCCTTCGGGTAAAGATAAGACTGGTGCATTTGTTAACCTATGCTTTAAAATCTTAAAAGCTTTTTCTTGTCTAGGTCCCCATTCAAACTTAGCAGCTTTACAGGTTAACTTGGTTAAAGGTACAGCTATCTTAGAAAAATCTTTGATAAATCGTCTATAGTATCCAGCTAAGCCTAGAAAACTTCTTATCTCCATTGCTGTTTGTGGAACTTTCCATTTCGTAATGGCTTCTATCTTAGCAGGATCTACATGGATACCTTCGTGATTTACCACATGTCCTAAGAATTGTACTTCTTGCAACCAAAATTCACATTTCGAGAATTTGGCATAAAGTTTTTCTTTTCTTAACAAGGTTAAGAGAACATGTAAATGCTCACAGTGTTCCTTTTGGCTTTTGGAGTAAATAAGTATATCGTCGATGAAAATGATTACAAATTTGTCCAAGTATGGTTTACAGATTCGATTCATCATGTCCATGAATGCTGCTGGGGCATTCGTTAACCCAAAGGGCATGACTGTAAACTCATAATGACCATACCTAGTTCTGAAAGCAGTTTTCGGTATATCTTCTTCTTGCACTTTCAACTGGTGGTATCCGGATCTTAAATCTATCTTTGAGAAGTACCTAGCTCCTTGTAATTGATCAAAAAGATCATCAATTCTAGGTAATGGGTATCGATTCTTAATCGTAACCTTATTCAGTTCCCTATAATCGATACACATTCTCATCGATCCATCTTTCTTTTTCACAAACAACACTGGTGCACCCCAAGGGGATGAACTTGGTTGTATGAATCCTTTGCTTAATAATTCATCTAATTGCTTTTTCAATTCTAGCATTTCGGTAGGTGCTAATCTATATGGTGCTTTGGCTATTGGTGCAGTACCTGGAATTAAATGGATTCTAAATTCTACTTCTCTATCAGGTGGTAATCCAGGTAATTCTTCTAGAAAAACATCTGGGTATTCTGAGACTACGGGGATGTCCTGAAGTGTCACACCCCGACCACGTAAAACAACAAAACGTGGCGGAAACGTCGGGGAGTGTTGTAACAGAATCATTGTTTCACAACCATGGAATAAATAGTTTCGTTTTATTGAATTATTGAACTAAATGTTTTGATACAAATTAGATAAATACAACTATTATCCTCCAAGTTTTAAAGTCGCTAAGGCCTTGTCCATTCCTATGTGAGAATACACCAATATCATCATCAAGCATCATCAACTATTGTACCTGAAACACATGTGAAAATAGGTACGTCAGCATAAAAATGCCGGCGAGTACATAGGTTTTGTATGAGTTTCAGATTCATGGCTCGTTTTACATATTGCAATACTTATTTAAAAAAAACCTTGTTTTGAAAAGTATAGTATTGCGACACAAATAACCAACTCAAATCAAATTGGTTATAATTTATAAAAATCTCGTAGCCATGATTCTTAACCCCAAAACATTTGTTTAATTAAATCCAGATTTGTAAATCGTTTATGGAATAAAACTCGAATAGTATAATATATTGTTGGAAAACCTTGTATTACAACTTTGTTTTGTTTACCATTGCCCAAGTGATCTAGATAACGCAACGATATATAATGTATTAAAAGCACTTATATATAGGAAGTACCAGCGGCGTATCCACCATGCTTTTAACACATTATACCCGCCCCGTTACCTAATCACTTCCCTAACCCAACGGTTCAAACAGATTCAAACAGTTCGTGTCAATCAACGGTTACAAACGGTTCACATAGTCAAATGGTTACAAACGGTTCACATAATCCAACGGATCATCTAATCAACCGTTACAAACGGTTCACATAATCAACGGTTACTAACGGTTTACATAGTCAAATGGTTACCAACGGTTCATATGATCAAATGGTTACAACGGTTCAAATGATCATATGGTTACAACGGTTCAAAATGTAAAACAATGTGTCCATATGCTGGATGAGCATATGCGACAAAATGTAGTATATGGAAATCAATGTGCTAGCATGTTAAGTGAACATACATAGCAAAACATAATGAAATCGTGTACTAATAATGTACTATTGAACATAGTAAGTATATGATATAAAAACATGGGAAACATGAAAGTATCAAGTAGGCACATGTGTTCCACCCCAAAACAGTTTGAAAACAGTAAAAGAGGGGACTATGTACTCACCTGAGGGTGCTTAGAAGTCTTGAACAACAACCAAGCAAAGCTAGAGTGATCAGGGAATCAAACGGCACCCTATATAGGTAACTATGTAAATAACCGGACCTAAATCGGGAGATAGGATAGAATGAGGTTCTATAAATCAAATGAGTAATTGAACTCATATGGTATGATTTAATAGACCCTACATTCTGATTGAAAGGCCTACCTAAGTGCTTTTGACCCGTTTCGACACGTTATGGTAACATAAGCTACTATAAGGCGTCGTTAGCGTAAAACTATGTTCGGATGGTTAACTATGTGCTATGCCAAGTCTTACATGCCCAATTATCCCTAAACATGTTACTAAATCAGATTACTTGTCAAAAATATGTTCACATAGGCAAAATACGGATTTTAGCTTCAAAAGGGTATTTTGGTCATTTCCTATGGGCATACAAGCTAACAAGCAAATGACTAACCAATCCTATGTGATCATAAGGTATAACCTCAGTGGTTATTCCCTATGCAACTATGATCACTAACTAAGCTTGGTCGGATCCTAACGATCGACCAAACGGGTCGGGTTCGGAAGTATAAGCGGTTGTTTAGTCCGCTTATCTTACGACCCTAAACAAGCACAAACTAATAGTGTCGAGTTAGACATGTCAAAACATGTCTAACCTACTGATTTGGTATCAAAACAAAGTGTTTTGATACCCTAAAGTAGTTCCGAGGCAAAATGCGTGCTAAAACGCATTTTGACCGAAACTTTGACTCGACACTACAACTAGATAACGTGGTAATCAGCGGTTATAATCGCGAAGGATTATAACTATCGTGATTACAATCACGTTTCAAAGTTCAATTGAACTTTGACTTGACCAATTGATGGTCAAAACCGAAAGTCAAACTGTTGGCCAAACTGTTTGACTTTCTGCACTACATAAGGAAAAAGCAAGAAAAAGAATGAAAGAAGCTCACTTAAGGTCCTTGCTATCTTTTCTACAAGAAGACAAAGTCCCAAATGCTTGAGAGAGAGCTCCAAAGCAGATGTGAAGAGAAGAATGAGAAGAATGAGCAAGGAATGAATGAAATGGATGGGCTATTTATACTTGTGGTGATGCTCTAGGATCATCACAAGTGGTTTGTTTAGCCATTAAGGAATAAATCTCATCCATACAAGTGTTAGGAGCAGGTGCAAAGCCTTGGAGAGCACTTAAACTTGCTCAACACACCAAGAATTTACCAAAACAGCCCCTGAATTTGCAAACAGATGCTGAAAACACACTTTCTGCCCAGATGAGGCGCTCGCGTAGCGCTAGGGCATAGGCCTTAGGGCTCGCGCTACGCTAGCATGTATCAGGTTCAGCAAAGTTTCAAAATTGACAGAAATGGTCCCTGCACGTGTTTAAAGCCTTTTTCGATGCGTTTAAACCCCGTTAACCTCATTTCAAGGCTCTAAAATGAAGTTAAAGCATAGGGGACTCAAAACATGCTCAAAAATATCTCGGATGTCGGTTCGTTTGGTCGTACGGTCACGTTGTTCGGTTATTTACGACGAAACTCGAACGGACGCGAAAACGATCCAAATTAAGCGACGAATGGAATTTTTTTTTTGCATGGCGATCACTAAAACAAAAATATTTTAGTGTGTACAAAAATTTTGGATGTCCAGATGTGTCCAGAACGTAAGATATGCGCGAAAATGCAAACTTACGCCGTTTTTGACACCTTTAGTCCCTGTAAGATCATATAAGCATGTTTTCACACACCGAACCTATCAAAGCTTATTTCTAAGCCATATTTAGGTTATATATGGTATGTTTAACTTATGATCAAGTTCCGGACTATACGTTGCCTTACGAAACGGCAGACTTTTGCAAGTTGACGCAAATAGTCCCTGTAAGCGAATAAACTTGATTTCGGCATACCAAACCATCCAAAACTTATTTCTAAGTTATGTAAAGGTTATTTAAGGTATGTTAAGCCTATGTCACTATTCCGGAGTGTTTGTTGCATTAAACTGGTTATATTTACGCATCAGATTATGTATAACCTTCCAGAAAGCGACTTAAAGCCCGAAATCGAACAAGAATTGATATGTGCAAATGATACACATATTTTCACAAATTCCCAAGTATGAAATACAAAATTTCATTGGTTTGGCATTTGTTTGACGGTCACAGTGACACAGGTGTCACATGAAGTTCCTTATCTTTAGTGTTAATGATTACGGAATTCATATACACCATTTCCTGTTTTCTCGAATAACTAGCCAATTTTATTACTGATATGAATTTCAATGGCTTTCGAGGTTTATCTCCAGTAATTAAAATTACCTCTCCTGAAGGGGTTTGAATTTCTACTGCATTTTTGTCACATAGGATTCGTGCATGGTTGGCTATTAACCAATCCATTCCTAATACTACATCGAATCCGGCTAAATTCATTGGTAACAGATTTGCAGAAAACTTATGGCCTAAGAGTTCTATTTTTCCTTCTTGCCAGATTTTATCTATGTTCACAGAATTTCCTTCTGCGGTTTCAACTGTGAAAATTTGCCTAATAGTGGTTAATGGTAACTTAAGAGCTTGACAAAATGAAGTATTAATAAAACTTTGGTTCGCACCAGAGTCAAATAATACTTTTGCAAATACGTCATGTACTAGGAACGTACCAGCTATCACATCCGGAATGAGTTCGGCCTCTTGGGTGGTCAGCTGGAATGCCCGCGCATTTCTCTTGGTTGCTCCTTCAGCTGGTTTGGTTTGGTTGGCTACAGGTTTAGCTAATTTAGGACATTCAAATTGGAAATGACCTCTTTCTCTGCAATTATAGCAAATTCTTGTTTTCTTCCTGCAGTCTTCTTCCCGATGTCCTTTGGTCTTGCAAAAATTGCAAACTATGTTGCATTGTCCATAATGCTTCTTTTTGCAAGTTTTGCAGAAAGGAGGTGATGAGGATTGCCCTGTTCCTCTTTTCTTGATATCACCCATACGAAACCCTTGGGTAATCTTCTGAGCTATTTCCTTCTTACGATCTTCCTCTCTTGTGCGTACTAACTCATCCGTTAGGGTATTAGCTAATTCTACTGCATCGTCAATAGTACGAGGTCTCGCAGCTTTAACGATGTTTCGGATTTCACTAATTAACCCCCAGATGTAACGAGAGATAAGTACCGGTTCTGGCGAAGCCAGTGTTGGCACTACCCTTGCGTATTCAAAGAATGTCGAAGTATAGCCCCGGCAATCTATACCTAACATACGATGACTTAGGAACTTGTTTGCCATTTGTTCCTTCTCGTATTCGGGACAGAATTTTCTTTCTACCAGACTTTTAAATTCTTCCCAATTCATTGCATAGGCTATCCTTCTTCCTTTTGCCTGGAGGACCGTGTTCCACCATTCGAGTGCTCCTTCTTTGAACAGATTTGATGCATACATCACTTGATCCTCTTCGGCACATTTGCTTATTGCAATTACTGCCTCGGTTTTCTCTAACCAACGCAATGTTGCAGTTGCCCCTTCATTACCTGCAAATTCTGCGGGTTTGCAAGCAAGAAATTCTTTGTAAGTGCAACCAGACGTTGCAGCTTTCATTCTCTTAGGGAGTGGGGCCTGTTGCGGATCATGATCGTCATGATTGCCGCCTCCATTTATGCTGTTACTGCCGTTATCGTCTGGAATACGTTTACTAGGAATTAATTGTGGTTCGGCAGGTTTCTGAACAGCAGCCACAATTTCTGGAATAGCATGAGCTATCCCTTGGGCGATAAAGTGCTCGATATCTTGTCGAGTTATATATTGATCTTCTTGTTCTTGCTTAGATTGATTTACTTCATTAATTGGTTCATTGTTAGTGTTTTCCATCTGCTAATTAGTAGGAATTATTAGTGTCTAAATTATCAAAATTCACACAGATAAACACATAGATTATCACAACATACAAGCATAACCAAAATTGTCGATTTCTCGACTTTCATTTTGTTATGGTATATTGTATATGCATCCATACACACCGTATTTTACTGAGTTTTATTGCCCATTTTACAGAATTTTAAGTTACTATTGTACAATACGGCTTTCTGTGGTTTAACTGACGGTTCTAGTAACGATGCTCCCTCTCATCGTACTTCCAAGTTAGATGCTCTCCCATTTCCCTGATCCTATTACCTGTACCTATCAGTTCTTCACCGAACTGACGGAGTTCAGCTAGGTTTTCATTACTCATGGGAGGATTCGGGAGTGGTTCTGGGTCAAATTGTGGAAGGAAGCTATAAGGACTGTTGACTATGTTTTGGAATTGCCAGTCGTTTGTCCACCATTCTTCCAGTTCCCCTAGTGGTTGGGTATGGATTAAAGGTTCGGGAATAGCCGGTGCTATGGTTAAAGGAAATTGGACTGTAGCCGGGTAAGGATACAAATTAGTGCGGATTGGGCTTATGACCTCACAGTTTCCTAATAGACGGTCTATTTCATCTTGAAACGTAAGTTCTTCTGGCTGTTTAGAACTTTCGCCAATCTCTATTCCCTTTTGTTTCAGATCTATTCCTATTTCCTTTTCGGGTGGTTTCGAACTTTCTCCAGTTTCTATTTCCTTTCCCTTGCTCACACTCACAGGATTTTCTATTTTAGGGAGTCTCCTAGTGGCAGGTTTCCTACGACGTACTTTCCTCCATCCTACGTATCTTCTCTTCTTTTTTGGTTTGGCTTTTTCCAACGGTGGAGCTTTGAATTCCACAGGTTCTTCTATGTCAGCAATGTAACCAGTAAAGTCGTGAGAGACTTCGATAGGCACTGGATATAAGTTGAGATTCTGGAATGCTTCCGATATCTCATTCATGCTGCATAGTACATATGCAAAATACAAGAATGCAATGTTAAAACTTTGGAACAAAGTTTAACAAACAAACACTGAAGTTTTATTGCATACCAATTTATACAAAGGACAACCGGAATAAACACACTAGGATTTTATTTATTTACTGGATTGTGATTTCTCTTACTAGACCCAATCTTATCGGATATTTAGAAATTAGCATTTTCTGCTACGGTAGCTAGCATATAAAGATTTGCCCATTTCTTGTCTATTTTATCTTCCCAAGGTGTACTATTACCCAACTCTTGGACTTCTGGGTTAAACCTAACTCTCTTGGTTCGGGGTTTCTTTTTCTCCTGACTCTTTTTAAGTATCGAATCCCTTTTCTCTGGGGAAAGAGGATTCTCATAGTTTGCCTTGCGGACAAAGATTCCTTCTTCTAAATTTACTGAGTTTTTAGAAGAAGATGCAACATCTAGTTTGTGGTAGATAGCAGACAGCTTTTGTTTACCCATACTGTAACTATCAAATAATCAGTTAATAAAACAAATAATCACAGAATGATAACTAATAGGATTAAGTATTTTGTCAAATACTTAATTCCATAATAGGCTTAAATCAGTGGCTCGATCGGTGGCTCAATAGTTATTAATTATTAGTAATTAGCTCTGATACCACCTTCAACTGTCACGGCTCCCCGACCCACCCTGGACGGAGTCAGGGGCCGCGAGGCAGTTCCCGGTGATACTCGTGGTATTTATTTTATGCGGCAGCGGAAGTCTTTTATTACAGGATCTTTTCACCGGAAAATACTTGTTTAGTATATTACACAAAGTTTAAGGAATAAATCCCAACATTTACAATAAGTTGATTGCACAAAGAAATCTTTATTTTTCCAAAACATGTTTTATTTATTTACAATGAGCCACTTCCCTGAGCTTGATAGTGCTTTACTGCACTTTTCCTGGATCACACAGATCACCTGAAACATGTTTGAAAAAGGTTTTGTCAGCGGGGAAATACTGAGTGAATCATTCCATTTTTCTAAAACGACCCGTTAGTTATAAATTTACAGTATTAAGAGCGATTACAATGTTTCTATCAACCAATTATCAAGAATGGGTATTTGTCACTCGACCGGATCTGTGACTGTGGTCATACCACTATTGGGTCCCGTCGCCCCAATCGTGACGGTTCACTCACCTAGAGTGATACTCACTCACCTAGAGTGATAAAAATAGTAATGTGCACAATACCCCACATACCAGCTGTAATTTGGTGATTACAAAGACTTAATCCCTGTAATTATAACCTTTGAAAATAACTTGGAGTTTTGTAATACTTACTCACAAACTGTGAGAAAACAGTTTAAAAAGAAGAATGACTCACATTGCAGATTAACGAGCAATAGATAAGCCTACTGATTAGCCTTGATTAAACCTAATTTAACACAATGCACACACAGGCAGGTTAGTAACTAATACAACAATTACGTCAATTCACGAGATTAAACCTTCACAACGATTAATCAGTGCAATACTCGATAATTCAATCGGATTCACAACGAATAATAGAGCATAGTCCGAATTCGAACAGTACTCTAATATTCAAGTCGAAATCACGACGAATAATCAAAGTACAAGCTCAATTGAGCAGCACCTGGACTATCGTTGGATAGTTATAATCAATCGGACGTTGAATCGTAATAGCGATCGAGTTATTACCCTGATTGCGGCAGCGTTTCGATAATCGTATGTGTTTGTGAACTGTTTCGACTATAGCTCAGAGCACAATTAGAATTTGAACGTCGAATTAAAGCACAGAACCAAGTCCCACTGCCCTCTATTTATAGCTGGAAAATGCGTTCCCTCGCGTGTCGCGACAGGGAAACCTAGCCCTGTCGCGTGGCGCGACGGGTAACAATTTAGGGTAGGGTAGGTTCGTGTCCCAGTAGCTTGGATGAGTTGTTAATCAAACGAAATTTTACTTCTCCAGCAAGTTTAGAGGATAAACGTCACTAGGGTTTAACCCCCCCTGAGTTTTAGGGGCCCTGATCCTACTTCCGATTGTTACGAAAATTTTAGGGTTTATGCGGAATCACTTGGGTTTCTCAATTAGGGTTTCCTTAATAGCTAATTACCATCCTAATTATCGATTTTCCTGACAGTTGTTACACTTAGGTAATGTTCGGTTTTAAAAACGGGTTCGTAGGTGATGACGGGCCATTTAAACACAGAGATTGGGCTTGTAGGCCTTGGGCCCAAACCCAAAGCCCACTAATTAAACCCTGAGTATAAGACACTAAGCAAACCCTAATCTCCTTTATGTTCAACAGTACGCAACTTCATCCCTCCTCACTTTTTTTTTCTTGGCATTTATTTGAAACTACAGGTAACAATACACACACACTTATGAAGTTCAAACTTACCCATCTCTCACACCTACACTTTCCCCCTCTCGATCTCTACTGCCAGCACCCATACTTCATCTCCCTCATTCCATTATTTGAAAACCCTAATCTCACATCATTTACCTCAACCCGTTCTACTCTATAACACCCCATACTCACAAATCAGAAACGAGATTTACGGCGGCGGTGGAGTTTGGCAGTGACAGAGAGGGAGAAACGATGGAGAGAGAGAGTCGGCGTCGCCCCGCCGACGACCGCCGCTGATGGTCAATGATGATGTTGTTGCCGTTGTTTTTTTTATGCTAGTGACGAAGGAGGGTGAAGATGATGATGGCGTTCGACCGGTGAGCAGCGGCCTCAAGCGACGGCGGCGGCCAGCGGTGCCAGCGGGTGAGGTGGTTCCGGGTGGTCCGAGGCGGTGGCCGGCGGCGACAGTGGTGCAGGACGACAAATGTTATTCAGCGGGTTTCGAGTTTAGTTTGGGTTATGTAAGTTCGGCTCGATTTCCGTCAACAACACTACAGGTTCGGTTACTTCTGATTCAGCTTTGATTCGGGTTTTACTCTACTCAAATTCCGATTCAAACCGATTGTTTTGTATTTCAGTTTCGGTTCCGACTCGGGTCTCGGTTCAAGCTTTGGACTTTATTTTCAGTCCGGGTCAGATTTGGTTCCGTTTTCGGTTCGGTCAAACATGGTCAACTCAGCAGTCAACTGGTCAAACCCGGTCGACTAACGGGTCAACGGTCACACTTTGTTCAGATTCGACGTTCGGTAAAATTTAGTGACGCGATTATTTTTATAGTATCGTGTTTATATATTTTTATAACTAATCAAGCTCGAACCAATACAACTGACGTTTAATGATATTCTAACATTTGGCGGGAATATAGATATACATTGTTTTTATTATTGTTGAATTTTGGCAAAAACATTTACGACTTGTATCGTCGGGATCGTCCAAAAACAGAGGAAACTCTGCCCAGTTTTTCGTAAGAATCCGCAAAACAAAACATGTATTCTTTTAAACAAAACATGTTTATATGTATACTAAAGTTTATTATACAATCTATTTTCTTTTTGAAACATGTTTATATAAACCAAAATTTATCTTCTTAAACCTTTTTTTAGAATTTGTGAGTATAATTCAAATCCAAAGGTTTTATTGATTAACTCATTTCTTTAAATAAAGCCTTTAATATAGAATTATTATAATTCTTTTATAACACTAATGTTAATTTTTATAATAAAATAAAATGTTTAAATATTTAATCTATAATTTATAAACAATAAATATTAGGATTTCTTATATTTTTTTTTACCTATAAATAATGAGTTCGAGACAATTTTAAATAACTAAGTCAAACCCTCTCGTTCGTTCTCTTGAATTGTTCCAATCTTTACTCGTGCGTTATTTTACAAGGAATCACAACCACAAACACTTATAATCTCGAGACCTCGGTGTTCCATCCTTTCCATCTCTTACACTCGTCAACAATTGGATAATCGGAAGAAATTGCAATATTGTGAGTATACTCGTATTCCCCTTTTTACTTTTACCACTTTTGGGGTGTAACATGTTTATCTATCAACAAACTTACACATGAACATTTTACTTAAACACATGAAAATTCCTATAACATGCTTGTATACGTGATGGCTTGATGCTTTAAACTTGGATTAATCTTATGTGTTGAATTTATCATTAACTTCGTACGAGCCAAACCGTGACATATGTAGCGCTATAGGATTAACGACCCGCCTCGTTATCTTCGGTTATGTCATGAGCATATTGCGTTTCCTTGGTTTGATATGTTAGACACATACCATATTTAAATG
This sequence comes from Helianthus annuus, assembly GCF_002127325.2. Classification (NCBI taxonomy): domain Eukaryota; kingdom Viridiplantae; phylum Streptophyta; class Magnoliopsida; order Asterales; family Asteraceae; genus Helianthus; species Helianthus annuus. Next base: position 132,236,653 of record NC_035438.2, on the reverse strand, counting down.
TTCATCTTGAATCACATGCTTGCTATGAGGAATTGTTCAAACTTATCTTTTGCTATGTACGTATCAAACTTGTATACTCGCCTTTGCTTTTGCATTGAACTTTATTTTAACATGTTACATGTGGATGTTGACGATGCATGGAATCTAGTAGGATGCTTAGATACACACTTAGAAAGAATTGTATTTGTATTGTATCATTTTATTATTCATGTTGTTGTACTTTGTTTCAAAACCTTGTACTTGATTCTTTAGAAATGAAATGAAACGATTATTTAAATACTTGTCACAATTATTAGCGTTATGATGTCTCGAGCAATCTTCACACTTCGTCTCATCCCGATGTTTCCGCCATTGGTTGGGGTGTGACAGATTGGTATCAGAGCCATAACTATAGGGAATTAGGAAAAGTAGGAATGCTTTAACCTAGTCTATAGTTTTAGAGCTTTATTCTCGTGTATTGCTTGAAACTACTTGCATGCTACTTTACTCGCTTCTCATTTATTCGCCTTGACTTTTAAACATATAAGTCGCTTGTGTGTTAATACTTGAATTGCTATTCTTATGTGTCAATACTTGTTTACTATGTGTCGATACTTTGATTTATTGATCTATTCTTTGTGTGTTATTCTCAACATGCCTTTTATGTGATTATACTTGTTCGTTATTTCCTTTAACATACGCCTTTTTCCAAGGCATTTTACTCGATTTTTTTCTTAAACTCGAAAACACTCATATTATACGAACGAGACGAGTTTACCAAAATAGGCGTGAAACCCACAATTTTGTAAACGACTCTCACCCCGCTTGATTCTATTTTTTCGCACGAAATTCACCATTAAGTTAGGAGTGAAATCCACATCTTAACGGAAATTTCAAATTTAAATTCTAGTGGACGCTCGTCAATGTGTCGAAATTAAATTTTGACTCGATGAGTGCCAACCACACTTAGGGTACGAAATCGTCAAGTTAGGGGTGAAACCCGCACCTTGTCGACTAGTTCCGCTCCTTGATTTTGAAAAATCCCGCCAGGTCTCGAATTTTCGATGGATTGGGAACATGTAGTAACTGGAAGGGTGAATACCATTAACCGAGATATCGGCGAGAGTATTCCACCTATTAGGCCAAAGCATGTTTCTCAAATTCAAAAGACTCTTCGACCTCTTTGGTTAGTCAACGTTCCGTTTTGGAACAATTCGAGTTTCCTTTTATCAAACTCACGCTTTATTATTTTCGATCTTTTGTCAATTTTGAACCATTTTGAGATTTCACTTTTGCGCATGCATCATGCTATTACTTTTCATACGATTATACATTATTTGCATGCATATTTTCACGTAATTTTATTTACACTTTTGTGACGAGTGGAGACATATCATCGAGATAGGAGTGATTTCCTTACCTTGACGATTAACCCTGCTTTATTTCTCACCTTGCAACGACCTCACCAATGAGTTAGGGGTGATTCCCTTACCTAGGTGATCGTTACCAATGCTTTCTTCTAATAGGCTATATTATGTAAACACAATCATGTTTATACCTAAATCATTTATCATGTATTTCAATATGCTTCATTTATTTAAACGTACCTCTTATTCTATAATTAATTTTCACATCACTCGCACACACAAAATTCTTAGCTTTTACCATAAACACTTATTCCCCGACATTCAAAATTTCACGAAATGCTACTCATCAACTTAATCGGTCCAACAAAACCATTGCTCACAAAATTTTGTATTCAACATAACTATTGAAACACTTATAAAATATTACAAATATTATTCAACATTTACTAAAACTTCTTTCAAAAGCAATAAAACATTTTATTAAAAGACGCTTTTTCAACAATCACTAAGTTCATGTACCAAAATTTTTTTTCTAAGGATCAACTTTTTCACAAGAAGCTGTAAGCTTCTAAACTTTCTAATACAAAGTTACTTAAACGATGCAAACTTATTAATCTCTAGAACTTTTCAAAACCTCACTCGATACGTCAATTAACTTCAAAACACGTGGGCAAGGAAACTTTATAAGGACGACAAATTTTCAACTATGTGAATTCTTTTGAAACCATAGTAGCAATTCCATTCATTTCCAAAGTACCTTTTTCACATAACCAATAGACGTTTTATACTCTCTTTACATTCACAAACTAGAGTCTATATTTCGTGACAACTCAATCTATTTTAACTCCACGTTTTGCGCAAACACCTATTTATGCATATCATTTTACACGTTTTAGACAATATCTCACAACAATCTCATACGTGTCACTCATTCCCTTTTTCTTCATACTCAAAACTTTTAATCTTTTATGCGCATAAACTCGGGCATTTCGATTTATACTATAAACAAAATCATTAGTTCCTACATCCATACTTATACATCCTATGTATTTACTTATGTTCACTCTTACACATTTATGTTATACTCATGATTCAAAATTCATATGTTTTACGTTTATACATACACTCACAGTTATACACTTACGTTGTCCTTACAATCATGTCTATACTACATTCGTATTCATATTCATATTCATACGCTTTATGTTTTCATTTGCACCTACACAACTTTGTTACACTTATATTCATGCACATATATTTTATTCATACTTAACCTTCATGTTTTACACCTATATTCACATTCATATTCATATCTATGCTCATACATACGTGCATATTTGTAACAACTCTCATTAAAATTAATAATTAGGATGGTAATTAGCTATTAAGGAAACCCTAATTAAGAAACCCAAGTAATTCTGCACTAACCCTAAAATTTCCAGAACAATCAGAATCAGGATCAGGACCCCTAAAACTCAGGGGGGGGGGGGCAAAACCCTAGTAACGATTATCCTCATAACTATGTGTAAAATTCGAAATTTACGAAACTGTTGACACAGCAAGCCTACATGCACGAAGGGCTACTCTATGAAAATAGGGTGATCACTCGCGTAGCGCGACGCCTAAAGGGGTACCCCCTCGCGCTACGCGACGGTGTCAAATTTTCAGTATAAATAGCAGGGGTTGGGACTTGAAATTTGGCACTTGAACGACGAAAATCGGAGTTACGTAGATCAAGTTATTACAGAAACAGTCCAACACACACACTAATATCAAATCGCTGCCGCAGAACAGGGTAATTACTCGATCGCTATTACGATTCAGTTTCCGGGATCAATATACCCAAAGAATGTCTAAATGCCGCCCATATTGGGCTATGCTTTATCGTTTGTCGGTAATCCGATAAATGAGCGGAAGCATTGTACTTTGTCGTTGTCGATAATTCGATACACGAGTTGAAGTACTATACTTTGTCGTTTGTCATTTTGATAAATGAGTTGAAGTATTGCACTTGGTCATTCATTACGAGTATTTGATCTCGGGAAATTATCGTAACTGCTGTATTGAGCACTAACTCTGTTTTGTGTGCATTATTATGAAATTAGGTTAAACAAGGATAAAATTACATTCTGTCAGTACTAAATCTGCAATGTGAGTCATTCTCTTTTTATCAACTGTTTTACAATACTCCAAATCATTTTTCAGAGTTATAATTACAGTGATTAAGTTTATGTAATCACCAAATTACAGCCGGTATGTGGGGTATTGTGCACAGTATTGTTATTATTGTTTCCTTCACATTAGGTGAGCGAGCCTAATTGTGACATACGTCACTCATTGGGCCAGCCAATGGTGATATGACCACAGTCACAGAGCTGGTCTGTGACAAATACCTATTCTTGAAATGTTGGTTGATAATAAACATATGTAAAAACTCTTAATACTGTGAATTATAACAAATGTGTCATTTTCAGTAAAATGAATGATTCACTCAGTATTTCCCCGCTGACAAAATCTTTTTCAAACATGTTTCAGGTGATCTGCTGTAAATCAGGAAAAGTGCTGAGGAGCATTTTAAGCTTAAAATAGTGGCTCAATGTAAAATGAATAAAGATGTTTTAAAATAAGAATTTATCACTAAACTTATGTATTGTAAATCATCGGGGTTTTATCCCGAATTGTGAAATAAAAATAATCGGGAAAAATTTAGCTTTACAACGATCCTGATGTTCAAAATTTTCCGCTGCAATAACTCAATTAAAATATCACGGGGTTTCTGTCCCGCGGCTCCAGAAACGGGTCAAACCGGGTCGGGGGCCGTGACAGAAACAAGGTGGTATCAGAGCCACTGAGTTAAGCTAATTAAGTATTTAACCGATACTTAATTTTCCTGATTACTATTATATGATTATGTGATTATGTGCTTTTAACTGATTATTTGTTAGTTACAGTATGGGTAAACAAAAGTTGCAAGATATCTATCTTAAATTAGATAGATCAATTTACGAGAAAGGAAGTTCGTCTAAAACTAAAATTTCAAGGCTCCCTACGATTCCTGAGGAAGGAATATTTGTGCAAAAAGCGAATTATGAAAATCCGCTTTCTCCTAGAAAAAGGAATATGATTATTAAGAAAAGTAAGGAGCAAATCAGAGAAAAGAAAATTAAAAAGGAAACCTTGGAATTACTTAAGAAATCCCCTTGGGAAAATAAACTCGATGAAAAATGGGCAAATTTATATATGCTAGCCACTGTGGCAGAACATGCAAATCTTTAAAGATGCCCTAAAATTTGCAAGCAGTACTTCCCAATAAGTAAATAAATAAAAGTAAAATAAATTTGAGTGTGTTTTCCTGTATTTTGTACAAATAGTGTGCAATAAAACTTCCATGTTTATTTGCTAAACTTTGTTCCAAAGTTTTAACTTGATATTTTATGCATTTTGCATATATGCTACACAGCATGAACGAGATATCTGAAGCTTTTCAGAACCTCAATCTGTACCCAGTGAACATAGAAGTTTCTCATGAATTCACGGGATATCTTGCTGATGTGGACCAACCTGTAAAACTCCCTACTCCACCAGTGACTAAACCAAAAAGGAGGCCAAAGAAAAATTATGTATGGGGAAGCCGTATACGTAAGAGAAAGTCAGTTACAAAAACCCCTAAAACTAGTAAACCTTTAGATAAAGGAAAAGCGATTGTAATCCAGGAAAACCCTAATCCGCAAGAACAAGAAACTGAAGCTAATAAGGAGGTTAGGCAAATGGAGGAGCAGTTCGATCAGTATTCTCAGGAAATAGAAATAGAAATAGGGCAAGGTTCTAACCCAACCCAGGTAGAAATTGGAGAAAGTTCTAATCAAACCAAAAGAGTTACTTTTCAGGATCAGATAGATATTTTACTAGAAAAATGTGAGACTATGCAACCTGCCAGTCCGGGTATTTTTACTTATCCTATCGAAAACCCAATTCCTATGAATTTTGCACCAACCATCACTGAACCAATAGTCCATAACCAACCTATAGAAATGGAAGAATGGTGGACCAACGATTGGCAATTTCAAAATATTGTCAATAACGCTTACTCATTTCTTCCACAGTTTGACCCAGAACCCCTACCTAATCCACCAATGAGCAATGAAAATCTGGCTGAACTTCGCCATTTCGGTGAAGAGTTGATGGATGCAGGAAATAGAATTAGGGAAATAGGGGGACAGATTGCCTGGAAATATGACGAGAGGGAATTACGTTTCTAGAATAACAACTAGGAGGATGGGAAAGTTATCTTTGTATAATAGTAAAAGTAAATAGTGAAACCAGTTGTAACATAACGAATAAAACGTTGTAAAATATCGGTGTGTATTGATGCATACTATACTGATATGAAATGCGATCGAGAAATCGATAATTTTGGGCTTTATGTGTTATAACTTGTTTAATGATTTGTATAAATTGTTAATTGCTAATTATTCATAATAACTTATCATCAGATGGCAAATAACGATAACGAACCAGTAAATGAAGTTAATCAATCGGAGCAACACCCAGAAGATCAATATATGACCAAACAAGATATTGAAAATATGGTTGCCCAAGGAATAGCCAATGCAATTCCAATGTTCGTTGCTGCTATGAAAAATCCAAACGATCCGCAACATATCATACCTAGTAAACATACTAGCGAAGATAATTTCAGTAATAGTATAAACGGGGGCAATGATCATATAAATCATGACAATGAATCTCAGCACACGCAGCGCCCTAAGAAACGAAAGGCTGCAACACCTGGTTGCACTTTCAAAGAATTTCTTGCTTGTAAACCTGCTGAATTTGCAGGCAACGAAGGAGCAACTGCAACACTACGATGGTTAGAGAAAACCGAAGCAGTAATTGCAATAAGTAAATGTGCTGACGAAGATCAAGTCATGTATGCCTCAAATCTGTTTAAGGAAGGAGCACTAGAATGGTGGAACACAGTGCTGCAGGCAAAAGGAAGACGAGTGGCATATGCTATGACTTGGGAAGAATTTAAGAATCTTGTCGAAAGAAAATTCTGTCCTGAGTATGAGAAGGAACAAATGGCAAATAAGTTCCTAAATCATCGAATGACCGGAGTAGATTGTCGTGGTTATACTTCGACATTCTTCGAATATGCGAGAGTGGTACCTAACCTGGCTTCACCAGAACCAGTACTCATTTCTCGATATATTTGGGGATTAATTAGTGAAATTCGCAATATCGTTAAAGCTGCGAGACCTCGCACTATTGACGATGCAGTAGAATTAGCTAATACCTTAACCGACGAACTGATCCGCACAAGGGATGAAGATAGGAAGAAAGAATTGGCTCAGAAAATTACCCAAGGATTCAGGATGGGTAATAGTAGTAATTTCAAGAAAAGGGGAACAGGGCAATCTTCAACTGTGCCATTCTGCAAAATTTGCAAAAAGAGACATTTTGGAAAATGTAATAGAATTTGCAATTTTTGCAAAACAACCGGACATCGGGAAGAAAACTGCAGAAAGAAATCCATAATTTGTTACAATTGTGGAGAAGCTGGACATATCAAACCAGAGTGTCCTAAGTTAATCAACCCAGCAGACAACAAACCCAAGGCAGCTGAAGGAACTACTAAGAAGAATGTTAGAGCATTTCAGCTGACTACTCAAGAAGCAGAACTCATTCCGGATGTGATCGCCGGTACGTTTTTAGTTCACAACGTCTATGCAAAAGTATTATTTGACTCTGGTGCAAACCAAAGTTTTATAAATACTTCATTCTGTCAAGCTCTTAAGTTACCATTAACTACCGTTAGGCAGATTTTTACAGTCGAAACTGCAGATGGGAATTCAGTTAAAATCAATCAGGTTTTGCAAAAAGTAGAAATAGAACTTTCAGGTCATAAGTTTATTGCAAACCTATTACCTATGAAATTAGCTGAGTTTGATGTTGTGTTAGGAATGGATTGGTTGATAGCCAACCATGCTCAAATCATATGTGATAGAAATTCTATAGAAATCCAAGCACCTACTGGAGAGGTAATTAAGATTTCAGGAGATAAACCTAGGAAGCCATTAAAGTTCATATCAGTAATGAAAGTTGCTAATTATGAACGAAACCAAGGAATAGTATATATGATTTCAGTAATCATTTGTACTAAAGGCAAGGAACTCAAGGAAATTCCTGGAGTTTCAGAATACCCAGATGTCTTTCCAGAAGATTTACCTGGATTACCACCAGACAGAGAAGTAGAATTTAGGATTCATCTAATTCCAGAAACTACACCGATAGCCAAGGCACCTTATCGATTAGCTCCTACCGAAATGCTGGAATTGAAAAAGCAATTAGATGAATTACTAAGCAAAGGATTTATACAACCTAGTTCATCCCCTTGGGGTGCACCAGTGTTATTTGTGAAAAAGAAAGATGGATCGATGAGAATGTGTATTGATTATAGGGAATTAAATAAGGTCACAATTAAGAATCGATACCCATTACCTAGGATTGACGATCTTTTCGATCAATTACAAGGAGCTAGGTATTTCTCTAAAATAGACTTAAGATCCGGATATCATCAATTGAAGGTACAAGAGGAAGACATACCTAAAACTGCTTTCAGAACTAGGTATGGTCATTATGAGTTTACAGTCATGCCCTTTGGATTAACCAAATGCCCCAGCTGCATTCATGGACATGATGAATAGAATCTGTAAACCATATTTGGATAAATTTGTGATCGTGTTTATTGATGATATACTTATTTATTCCAAAAGTCAAGCCGAGCATTGTCAGCATTTGCATGCACTCTTAACTTTGTTAAGAAAAGAAAAGCTGTACGCTAAATTCTCAAAGTGTGAATTTTGGTTACAAGAAGTACAATTCTTAGGCCACATGGTGAATCATGAAGGTATTCACGTAGATCCTGCTAAAATCAAAGCAATTACCAACTGGAAGGTTCCATAAACTGCAATGGAAATTAGAAGTTTTATAGGTTTAGCCGGTTATTATAGACGGTTTATTAAGGATTTTTCCAAGATAGCCATACCATTAACTAAGCTAACCTGTAAAGCCACTAAGTTTGAATGGGGACCAAAACAAGAAGAAGCTTTTAGAATCTTAAAGCAGAAATTAACCAATGCGCCAATCTTAGCCTTACCAGAAGGAACAGAAGATTTTGAAGTATATTGTGATGCTTCAAAATTAGGATATGGATGTGTATTGATGCAACGCAAGAAGGTAATTGCGTATGCCTCCAGACAGTTGAAAAAGCACGAAGAAAACTATACGACTCATGATTTAGAACTAGGAGCCATAGTTTTTGCCCTTAAGATTTGGAGACATTATCTGTATTGAAGTAAGTTTACTGTTTATACGGATCATAAGAGTTTAAGGTATATATTCGGGCAAAAAGAGTTAAACATGAGACAAAGAAGATGGATGGAAGTCCTGAGTGATTACGACTGTGATATTCAATATCACGAAGGAAAAGCCAACGTAGTAGCAGATGCCTTAAGTCGTAAGTTCCATGAAAAGCAAAAGCGAGTCCGTGCTCTTAGAATAAATCTACAGGTAGATTTAAGGGAACAAGTGAAGGAAACTCAGAAAACGACAATCAATGACGAAGCAGAAGGAATGAAAGGTTACCTAAAAGAATTAGAACAAGGAAATGATGGAATTTGGAAATTTCACCAAAGCAGAATTTGGGTACCTAAACAAGGAAATTTAAGATCGAAAATCTTAGAAGAAGCTCATAAATCTAGGTATACTGTACACCCAGGAAACAATAAGATGTACCAAGATTTAAAAAGGAACTTCTGGTGGATAGGAATGAAAAAGGATATAGCTGAATACGTATCTAAGTGTTTAACCTGTTCACAAGTTAAAGCCGAACACCAGAAACCCTCAGGTTTACTACAACAGTTAGAAATGCCTGTATGGAAATGGGAACTTATAACAATGGATTTTGTTACTAAGTTACCCAGAACCAGAAAAGGTAATGATGCTATTTGGGTAATCGTGGACCGATTAACCAAATCCGCTCATTTTCTACCAATAAAAGAAACCTTTAGCATGGAAAGATTAGCCAAGCTGTATGTGGATGAAATAGTATCCTTACATGGAGTCCCACTCTCCATTGTATCGGATAGAGATAGTCGTTTCACTTCCCGATTTTGGACAAGTTTCCAAGAATCAATGGGAACCCGACTCAACTTGAGTACTGCATATCATCCACAGACCGACGGACAAAGTGAAAGGACAATCCAAACTCTGGAAGACATGCTCCGAGCATGTGTAATTGACTTTGGAGGTAATTGGGATAACCATTTACCATTAATTGAATTCTCCTATAACAATAGTTATCATTCAAGTATCGAGGCACTATATGGACGCAAGTGTAGAACACCCGTATGTTGGGCAGAAATAGGAGAAAGTCAATTATCAGGTCCAGAAATCGTACAAGAAACTACTGACAAGATAACTCAGATCAAGGAAAGACTGAAAACAGCCAGAGATCGCCAGAAGAGCTATGCCGACAATCGTCGCAAACCACTTGAATTCCAAATAGGAGACAAAGTACTACTAAAAGTATCTCCTTGGAAAGGTGTTGTAAGATTCGGTAAGAAAGGGAAACTGAGTCCCCGATATGTTGGACCATTTCCAGTGATTCAACGAATCGGACCAGTTGCTTATCGCCTACAACTACCAGAAGAACTAGCTGGAGTACATGATGTATTTCATGTATCCAATCTCAAGAAATGTTTATCAGACGAATCCCTGGTAATACCTCTTCAAGATATAGAGGTGAACGAAAAATTAAAGTTTGTAGAAAAACCACTACAGATCGAAGATAGAAAAGTCAAGTTTCTCAAACACAAACGACTGGTATTGGTCAAAGTCAAATGGAATTCAAAAAGAGGACCAGAATACACTTGGGAATTAGAGTCAGAAATGAAGCGCAAGTATCCTCATCTATTCCAGTGAATCTCGAGGACGAGATTTTTCCTAAGGTGGGGAGGATGTAACAACTCTCATTAAAATTAATAATTAGGATGGTAATTAGCTATTAAGGAAACCCTAATTAAGAAACCCAAGTAATTCTGCACTAACCCTAAAATTTCCAGAACAATCAGAATCAGGATCAGGACCCCTAAAACTCAGGGGGGGGGGGCAAAACCCTAGTAACGATTATCCTCATAACTATGTGTAAAATTCAAAATTTACGAAACTGTTGACACAGCAAGCCTATATGCACGAAGGGCTACTCTATGAAAATAGGGTGATCACTCGCGTAGCGCGACGCCTAAAGGGGTACCCCCTCGCGCTACGCGACGGTGTCAAATTTTCAGTATAAATAGCAGGGGTTGGGACTTGAAATTTGGCACTTGAACGACGAAAATCGGAGTTACGTAGATCAAGTTATTACAGAAACAGTCCAACACACACACTAATATCAAATCGCTGCCGCAGAACAGGGTAATTACTCGATCGCTATTACGATTCAGTTTCCGGGATCAATATACCCAAAGAATGTCTAAATGCCGCCCATATTGGGCTATGCTTTATCGTTTGTCGGTAATCCGATAAATGAGCGGAAGCATTGTACTTTGTCGTTGTCGATAATTCGATACACGAGTTGAAGTACTATACTTTGTCGTTTGTCATTTTGATAAATGAGTTGAAGTATTGCACTTGGTCATTCATTACGAGTATTTGATCTCGGGAAATTATCGTAACTGCTGTATTGAGCACTAACTCTGTTTTGTGTGCATTATTATGAAATTAGGTTAAACAAGGATAAAATTACATTCTGTCAGTACTAAATCTGCAATGTGAGTCATTCTCTTTTTATCAACTGTTTTACAATACTCCAAATCATTTTTCAGAGTTATAATTACAGTGATTAAGTTTATGTAATCACCAAATTACAGCCGGTATGTGGGGTATTGTGCACAGTATTGTTATTATTGTTTCCTTCACATTAGGTGAGCGAGCCTAATTGTGACATACGTCACTCATTGGGCCAGCCAATGGTGATATGACCACAGTCACAGAGCTGGTCTGTGACAAATACCTATTCTTGAAATGTTGGTTGATAATAAACATATGTAAAAACTCTTAATACTGTGAATTATAACAAATGTGTCATTTTCAGTAAAATGAATGATTCACTCAGTATTTCCCCGCTGACAAAATCTTTTTCAAACATGTTTCAGGTGATCTGCTGTAAATCAGGAAAAGTGCTGAGGAGCATTTTAAGCTTAAAATAGTGGCTCAATGTAAAATGAATAAAGATGTTTTAAAATAAGAATTTATCACTAAACTTATGTATTGTAAATCATCGGGGTTTTATCCCGAATTGTGAAATAAAAATAATCGGGAAAAATTTAGCTTTACAACGATCCTGATGTTCAAAATTTTCCGCTGCAATAACTCAATTAAAATATCACGGGGTTTCTGTCCCGCGGCTCCAGAAACGGGTCAAACCGGGTCGGGGGCCGTGACAGAAACAAGGTGGTATCAGAGCCACTGAGTTAAGCTAATTAAGTATTTAACCGATACTTAATTTTCCTGATTACTATTATATGATTATGTGATTATGTGCTTTTAACTGATTATTTGTTAGTTACAGTATGGGTAAACAAAAGTTGCAAGATATCTATCTTAAATTAGATAGATCAATTTACGAGAAAGGAAGTTCGTCTAAAACTAAAATTTCAAGGCTCCCTACGATTCCTGAGGAAGGAATATTTGTGCAAAAAGCGAATTATGAAAATCCGCTTTCTCCTAGAAAAAGGAATATGATTATTAAGAAAAGTAAGGAGCAAATCAGAGAAAAGAAAATTAAAAAGGAAACCTTGGAATTACTTAAGAAATCCCCTTGGGAAGATAAACTCGATGAAAAATGGGCAAATTTATATATGCTAGCCACTGTGGCAGAACATGCAAATCTTTAAAGATGCCCTAAAATTTGCAAGCAGTACTTCCCAATAAGTAAATAAATAAAAGTAAAATAAATTTGAGTGTGTTTTCCTGTATTTTGTACAAATAGTGTGCAATAAAACTTCCATGTTTATTTGCTAAACTTTGTTCCAAAGTTTTAACTTGATATTTTATGCATTTTGCATATATGCTACACAGCATGAACGAGATATCTGAAGCTTTTCAGAACCTCAATCTGTACCCAGTGAACATAGAAGTTTCTCATGAATTCACGGGATATCTTGCTGATGTGGACCAACCTGTAAAACTCCCTACTCCACCAGTGACTAAACCAAAAAGGAGGCCAAAGAAAAATTATGTATGGGGAAGCCGTATACGTAAGAGAAAGTCAGTTACAAAAACCCCTAAAACTAGTAAACCTTTAGATAAAGGAAAAGCGATTGTAATCCAGGAAAACCCTAATCCGCAAGAACAAGAAACTGAAGCTAATAAGGAGGTTAGGCAAATGGAGGAGCAGTTCGATCAGTATTCTCAGGAAATAGAAATAGAAATAGGGCAAGGTTCTAACCCAACCCAGGTAGAAATTGGAGAAAGTTCTAATCAAACCAAAAGAGTTACTTTTCAGGATCAGATAGATATTTTACTAGAAAAATGTGAGACTATGCAACCTGCCAGTCTGGGTATTTTTACTTATCCTATCGAAAACCCAATTCCTATGAATTTTGCACCAACCATCACTGAACCAATAGTCCATAACCAACCTATAGAAATGGAAGAATGGTGGACCAACGATTGGCAATTTCAAAATATTGTCAATAACGCTTACTCATTTCTTCCACAGTTTGACCCAGAACCCCTACCTAATCCACCAATGAGCAATGAAAATCTGGCTGAACTTCGCCATTTCGGTGAAGAGTTTATGGATGCAGGAAATAGAATTAGGGAAATAGGGGGACAGATTGCCTGGAAATATGACGAGAGGGAATTACGTTTCTAGAATAACAACTAGGAGGATGGGAAAGTTATCTTTGTATAATAGTAAAAGTAAATAGTGAAACCAGTTGTAACATAACGAATAAAACGTTGTAAAATATCGGTGTGTATTGATGCATACTATACTGATATGAAATGCGATCGAGAAATCGATAATTTTGGGCTTTATGTGTTATAACTTGTTTAATGATTTGTATAAATTGTTAATTGCTAATTATTCATAATAACTTATCATCAGATGGCAAATAACGATAACGAACCAGTAAATGAAGTTAATCAATCGGAGCAACACCCAGAAGATCAATATATGACCAAACAAGATATTGAAAATATGGTTGCCCAAGGAATAGCCAATGCAATTCCAATGTTCGTTGCTGCTATGAAAAATCCAAACGATCCGCAACATATCATACCTAGTAAACATACTAGCGAAGATAATTTCAGTAATAGTATAAACGGGGGCAATGATCATATAAATCATGACAATGAATCTCAGCACACGCAGCGCCCTAAGAAACGAAAGGCTGCAACACCTGGTTGCACTTTCAAAGAATTTCTTGCTTGTAAACCTGCTGAATTTGCAGGCAACGAAGGAGCAACTGCAACACTACGATGGTTAGAGAAAACCGAAGCAGTAATTGCAATAAGTAAATGTGCTGACGAAGATCAAGTCATGTATGCCTCAAATCTGTTTAAGGAAGGAGCACTAGAATGGTGGAACACAGTGCTGCAGGCAAAAGGAAGACGAGTGGCATATGCTATGACTTGGGAAGAATTTAAGAATCTTGTCGAAAGAAAATTCTGTCCTGAGTATGAGAAGGAACAAATGGAAAATAAGTTCCTAAATCATCGAATGACCGGAGTAGATTGTCGTGGTTATACTTCGACATTCTTCGAATATGCGAGAGTGGTACCTAACCTGGCTTCACCAGAACCAGTACTCATTTCTCGATATATTTGGGGATTAATTAGTGAAATTCGCAATATCGTTAAAGCTGCGAGACCTCGCACTATTGACGATGCAGTAGAATTAGCTAATACCTTAACCGACGAACTGATCCGCACAAGGGATGAAGATAGGAAGAAAGAATTGGCTCAGAAAATTACCCAAGGATTCAGGATGGGTAATAGTAGTAATTTCAAGAAAAGGGGAACAGGGCAATCTTCAACTGTGCCATTCTGCAAAATTTGCAAAAAGAGACATTTTGGAAAATGTAATAGAATTTGCAATTTTTGCAAAACAACCGGACATCGGGAAGAAAACTGCAGAAAGAAATCCATAATTTGTTACAATTGTGGAGAAGCTGGACATATCAAACCAGAGTGTCCTAAGTTAATCAACCCAGCAGACAACAAACCCAAGGCAGCTGAAGGAACTACTAAGAAGAATGTTAGAGCATTTCAGCTGACTACTCAAGAAGCAGAACTCATTCCGGATGTGATCGCCGGTACGTTTTTAGTTCACAACGTCTATGCAAAAGTATTATTTGACTCTGGTGCAAACCAAAGTTTTATAAATACTTCATTCTGTCAAGCTCTTAAGTTACCATTAACTACCGTTAGGCAGATTTTTACAGTCGAAACTGCAGATGGGAATTCAGTTAAAATCAATCAGGTTTTGCAAAAAGTAGAAATAGAACTTTCAGGTCATAAGTTTATTGCAAACCTATTACCTATGAAATTAGCTGAGTTTGATGTTGTGTTAGGAATGGATTGGTTGATAGCCAACCATGCTCAAATCATATGTGATAGAAATTCTATAGAAATCCAAGCACCTACTGGAGAGGTAATTAAGATTTCAGGAGATAAACCTAGGAAGCCATTAAAGTTCATATCAGTAATGAAAGTTGCTAATTATGAACGAAACCAAGGAATAGTATATATGATTTCAGTAATCATTTGTACTAAAGGCAAGGAACTCAAGGAAATTCCTGGAGTTTCAGAATACCCAGATGTCTTTCCAGAAGATTTACCTGGATTACCACCAGACAGAGAAGTAGAATTTAGGATTCATCTAATTCCAGAAACTACACCGATAGCCAAGGCACCTTATCGATTAGCTCCTACCGAAATGCTGGAATTGAAAAAGCAATTAGATGAATTACTAAGCAAAGGATTTATACAACCTAGTTCATCCCCTTGGGGTGCACCAGTGTTATTTGTGAAAAAGAAAGATGGATCGATGAGAATGTGTATTGATTATAGGGAATTAAATAAGGTCACAATTAAGAATCGATACCCATTACCTAGGATTGACGATCTTTTCGATCAATTACAAGGAGCTAGGTATTTCTCTAAAATAGACTTAAGATCCGGATATCATCAATTGAAGGTACAAGAGGAAGACATACCTAAAACTGCTTTCAGAACTAGGTATGGTCATTATGAGTTTACAGTCATGCCCTTTGGATTAACCAAATGCCCCAGCTGCATTCATGGACATGATGAATAGAATCTGTAAACCATATTTGGATAAATTTGTGATCGTGTTTATTGATGATATACTTATTTATTCCAAAAGTCAAGCCGAGCATTGTCAGCATTTGCATGCACTCTTAACTTTGTTAAGAAAAGAAAAGTTGTACGCTAAATTCTCAAAGTGTGAATTTTGGTTACAAGAAGTACAATTCTTAGGCCACATGGTGAATCATGAAGGTATTCACGTAGATCCTGCTAAAATCAAAGCAATTACCAACTGGAAGGTTCCACAAACTGCAATGGAAATTAGAAGTTTTATAGGTTTAGCCGGTTATTATAGACGGTTTATTAAGGATTTTTCCAAGATAGCCATACCATTAACTAAGCTAACCTGTAAAGCCACTAAGTTTGAATGGGGACCAAAACAAGAAGAAGCTTTTAGAATCTTAAAGCAGAAATTAACCAATGCGCCAATCTTAGCCTTACCAGAAGGAACAGAAGATTTTGAAGTATATTGTGATGCTTCAAAATTAGGATATGGATGTGTATTGATGCAACGCAAGAAGGTAATTGCGTATGCCTCCAGACAGTTGAAAAAGCACGAAGAAAACTATACGACTCATGATTTAGAACTAGGAGCCATAGTTTTTGCCCTTAAGATTTGGAGACATTATCTGTATTGAAGTAAGTTTACTGTTTATACGGATCATAAGAGTTTAAGGTATATATTCGGGCAAAAAGAGTTAAACATGAGACAAAGAAGATGGATGGAAGTCCTGAGTGATTACGACTGTGATATTCAATATCACGAAGGAAAAGCCAACGTAGTAGCAGATGCCTTAAGTCGTAAGTTCCATGAAAAGCAAAAGCGAGTCCGTGCTCTTAGAATAAATCTACAGGTAGATTTAAGGGAACAAGTGAAGGAAACTCAGAAAACGACAATCAATGACGAAGCAGAAGGAATGAAAGGTTACCTAAAAGAATTAGAACAAGGAAATGATGGAATTTGGAAATTTCACCAAAGCAGAATTTGGGTACCTAAACAAGGAAATTTAAGATCGAAAATCTTAGAAGAAGCTCATAAATCTAGGTATACTGTACACCCAGGAAACAATAAGATGTACCAAGATTTAAAAAGGAACTTCTGGTGGATAGGAATGAAAAAGGATATAGCTGAATACGTATCTAAGTGTTTAACCTGTTCACAAGTTAAAGCCGAACACCAGAAACCCTCAGGTTTACTACAACAGTTAGAAATGCCTGTATGGAAATGGGAACTTATAACAATGGATTTTGTTACTAAGTTACCCAGAACCAGAAAAGGTAATGATGCTATTTGGGTAATCGTGGACCGATTAACCAAATCCGCTCATTTTCTACCAATAAAAGAAACCTTTAGCATGGAAAGATTAGCCAAGCTGTATGTGGATGAAATAGTATCCTTACATGGAGTCCCACTCTCCATTGTATCAGATAGAGATAGTCGTTTCACTTCCCGATTTCTAACCAATTTTTCCATGATGAACAGGAATTTGATGCTGAGAAGGTCTTTAACCCCAAGGTAAAACATATCTTTGGCAAGATGATCGATCGAAAAGTCAAAGGGGTTAAAGAATTTTACGAGAAGAAAACAAAGAAAGAAAAGGTTGAACCATCCCTGGTTTGTGACTGGGATGGTACATATTATGAACAGTAAGTCTCAGGACTTGCCGGAGCTCCCAGGTTGGTAAGCGTGGAGCATGAATCGGCATCTTTCTTGAATATTATTCGGTAACGTCAATCATACAAATGGTAAAGAAGTTTGTTTATGTTTGATGATTATTTTTGCAAGTGATGAGATATTTTGATTGCATATGGATAATCAAGGACATTCATTTGTACTTGTATTTTCCTTCATTGGTCAATAGACAAGATGATGAACCACACCCCCGAATAATTTGTTTGATAAACCTACAAGTGGTAACTTACAAGTGGTAAAATCAATCAAACTTATTTTCCGGAAAAACCATTTTGATTAAAACAAACTTAAGTGTTTTGAAATCTAAATGGGAAAATAGTTTGTTGATAGGGGGAGTTCTGATTGTTTATGCCAAGTGAATGGCGAATTGAGGTGATTCGATATCAGTTGTCATGTTTTGTACAGTTTGTTTTCAATTTTTCATTAGATGTATTTGAATTTTAGGGGGAGTAAGAATTTTTAGAAAATCCAAAAACATCAGAAAATTTGAAAAAGTCAAAAACATGATAAAATCAAAAATGAGTTTTTTGTTGCGAAAAAGAGGAAATGATAGTACATCAGTGGACTATCACAACATGCTAAAGAATTGGAAAGTTAAAATGTGATAAACAATCTTACTGCGGATGTGTCAGTAGATTTTCGCACATTTAGTAAATTGAAACGAGATATAAACCTAAATCAAACTTACTTAATTCGTGGGTAACTATTCTTGGATATATGGGTAACCCCCAAAATCTTGTTTGAAAGGTCCCTTATTCTGAGATACTAGGTCTTTATACTCAGTGATATCTGGGGTATTATCCCGGGACTTCTGCTGTATGGAAGTACTGACCTAGTCCCCGGATAATACTTTCTGCAAATGCTTGAAAAAGCGCCGCCCTCAGCAATCTGATTAAACAATAAAATTGATAGTCATTGCTGTTGTAAAAAAGATCCTCTAAAGGAGACCCACCAAAAGTCGAAGCCGTCATCTCTCTGCGTATACGGAAGTATCGACCTGAGCTCTCACGGCCCTCGCACATTACCCCTTTACAGATATTATCTGTGGTATACTCACCTGTAAGACTGAATATTTGGGATCTGGATACAGGAGTATATTCAAGTGGAGTGATACACAATTAAGTTTAAGTCTCTAAAACATTAATATCGTATCTCGAATCATTTGAAGTCTGTGTGAAAATTTAAGTGGACAAACATACTGACAATCTAGGTAAATTGTTTAGAACTTAAAATGTTTAAAGCTTAACGGTGTTGGTGATTTGTCTCATATACTGATATGATCCTCTTGCACGAGCTCACAAAATATTGTCTGTAAATATTTCATTTCTGCATTTACTTGCTTTTGAAAAATTCAAAAAGATTTTTGGTGTGTTTTAGCATAAAGTTTTGAAAAAGTCAAAAAGATTTTCGACAACTGATGTTGGATAGCTGATTTTCAAAATTCCGAGTGCTAAACATGATGAGCAATACTTGAGGGGGAGTGTTTGTGTGAAATTAACTGTTTTCATAATCTAATCTTTCAAGTGGTTCATCAAAATCTGTGTTTGTTTTGAGGAAAAGTCTGAATTGGTGCAGTGTTATATGTTTGAAATATATGTGAAAGAAATTTACTTTGAGGTAGAGTTTATGCAGGAAAGCCAGACAAAGATCCTGAAGATGTTACTGAAGAACAAAGGAATACCAGTAAATCGAGAGGGGGAGTCTGTAAATAGAGAGCTAGAAGCCCAAAGACTGATCAAGACTGAAGATGTGAAGACACAGCATTGGTGTGACTCGATAGTCGACTCCATCAACATCTGAGGGGGAGTCTGTTGGTGCACTACATCTGCTGATTACGTCTTGTATCGAGTCATAGTCTTAGGTTGTTAGATCTGGGCACGATATACAAGAAAATTGTGAGATTGTATAGTGTTAGGATTGTGGATCGCTCATGAGGCCCATTAGGTTTTAGGGTCGCTCGAACGGTCATATCCTGGATCGCTCGAATGACAATAGGTTGGACCGCTCGAGTGACAGCTTAGTGGATCGCTCCAATGTCATATGTGTGGGCCGCTTATTGGGCCTGTCCAATAAGCGGTTCCAGAACAGTATAAATACCTAATGAGCGATTTCATTTGTAACGTTGACTGAATCTCGTACCGAAGTGCTGCCGGATCGAGAACTGGTTGTATTTACCGTCAAATCAATACAGAAAGAGTTTAAAGTGTATTGCAAGCTATTCCTACGTTGATTACTTGTTTTCCGCACCTGTAATTGACGAAAACACCTCTGATTGACTCGTTCGGGTCACCAAACGATCCTACACAAACTTTTATAAAGTTTGGTCTACAATCACCAAGGGCTCTCACATGAAAACAAAGTTGATAACATTACAAAGATGATTTCAAAAAGTATGACAAAATGACAAAAGGTTTTCATTGTGTCACTATAACATGAGGATCTATCACGCGGGCTCAATCATAAGTAACTGATATGGTTCAATACATGTTTAGTCTATAAGGAATAGACTTGAAAACACTAAGGCTTACATGTGAAACATGAGAACAAAAACAGCATGAGATTTAGTGATTAATTATATATATATAATATATTTATATATGTGTTGTATGGAATATTTGCCATGAATGAAAATACCTTCGACTATGAATTCTATTATTACACTTAACTCACTCGATGAGAATGACGACCTCGCATCTATTACGAAGCTTTTGGCAGAAGTGGTCCCTAATCGAGACCCTAAAGCATTGATTCCCTAGAAGATGGTTGCTTCCCTCGGGTAGTATATGTCTAGCTTCGGTTATGACGACGAGGCGGAGGTGGCAGCCTTGGAAAACAACTCTACTAGTGGGAAGAGGTCCCTGAGATTCATAAAGGTCATGATTGATTACATTCTTGTTAAGGCAAGGAAGATGAGATATTCATCTTGAAGGTGCCCCTCCAGTGGTTATTATTACGAATTCTTTTTAGACTAACGTTGTGCCCTTTCACGAATAATGACAAGGGGCATTGGCACGTGGACCAGCATGAAGGTCCTTTCTATGTTGAAGGTATGTAGACAATAGACTCCTCTCTCTGACTGATCGTCTGCTTTGAACGAGAGACACTGGGGTGACCATGCAAGACAATTTATTATTACGGGGGCCCACGTAATAACAACTTGTAGTGCATGGGAATCCTGGTGGGCTCTGCGGGTCAAACCAAGAGATCATTATCCATTCGAAGTTCTTAAGTTGTTCAAATTTCTATCTAGTAGAACACTAACCGGAATGGTTACTATAACACTCTACGATACAGGAAGACTACACGTATTGTTTGCACTTAACATTCAATCTATAACACGAGTTATTTGATACCAGTTATCAAAGCAAACAAAGCTTCTTAGCCACTCATAGAGAATTTTTCCTCAACATTCTCGAAATTCTTGTACATGGGCTGGTTCTTTGGTGTCTATGACACCTTACCTTATCTTAGTTATCGGAGATAATTACATTAAACTTTGTCGTTTGATATTTGTCTTATTCCAAGGGATACTATGGCATGAGCCAAGCTACAACCCCTTCATTGTATTATTCGACATCTATGGAAATTATAACAATTTTGTCGAAGCTCGTGGAGCTCAAGGAGTATCAACGTATTCGTCACACGTGCTAGTGCGGCGAAGGATTTTTCCTACTTTGGGCGATCGAGATCCAGAAAGTATGGGATACACGTTGTAAAAATTGGATACGACCGTTTGGTTTCTCCTCCTCAATGAATTACTTCTTTTCCCATTTAGGCACATGGCTAATACACTCAAGAGGTACTATGCATATTGGAATGCATTTATTCATGAATATCATTGTTCAAACATACCGGAGCAACGCTGTCTTGAGGTTTCCATGACCAATCACATTCTTAATTCTTAGGCGCATGATAGGCTATATCTGTCCAAATAAAAGCCTAGACCCAATGATACTATGTATCAGTAACAACGTGGCGTCGACAAGAAAATCTACGCCTAGAAGAGGGTCAGTTAATCAGCGCCCTACTATTAAAGTTGAACTAGAGGTCATATGGAACAACATGAGGTTGTCGAGTCGACACTAGTGATGGTACTGATGGTACCGGTAGTTCAAGTGGTTCAAATCCCGATGGGACGAGAATGAGTGGCAATGCCACACATAGAGATGCAATCACACCAGATTTTAATCCTAAGGCTTTTCCGGATTATAAGCCGCGAGACCTCATTGATATGGAAGGTGCGGTGAGTTCTATCCGCTAGATAAAGACAAGGAAGTCAGTTAACCTTGCTAATAAATGTACTCCTAAGTAAACTTTTTGGTAAAGGAATAGCCTTCTGTTAAATGAGACGATAACTTGGTGGAATCTCCAAGTGCAAACTATAGGGAGTAATGCAACAAAGAGGTTATTGTGGAAGAACTCAAGGATCTAACGCGAGAATAATATTGTTCGCTAGTGGTAAAATTCCAAGGATGGGAACCGAACTCTAGAACTCGATTATGATTAGAGCGAACGTAGCTGGTTACCCCGACGCCTCTATGATCTCTAAAAGATTGTTGCATACTAGATAACACCCGAATTCAAATGCACTGGGTGTTACATTTGGGGTTTAGCCATGAGATACGAAGCTGAAATCAAAATGTATACTAATAACTTTCCAAAAATTATGAGTGAGAAAAGTGAAACTCTCACCATGAGGGCACTTGCAAAAGTGCCAAGAGTAACAGTGTGGTGAGACTGGGCACAAGACGGAAACTAATGAGTTAGTTATATTCAAGAATGAACGAGTAGGTTTTAAATTTGGCAAAGAGATCACTACAAGTATGGATGTTTAGTGGCGAATCATGCAAGCGAATAAGTAAGTGTATGGGTAGAACTATGAATACTCCCCAAAATCCCATTGTTGCCATGGGTACGTTCTACTCTACAACCAGCATGTATCAATCCCTTGAATACCAACGTCGGCTTAGCTCAGTGTCTATGGATACTAAGCATAGCTATATACGAGTTAGAGTCATGTAGGTTAGACATGTTTTACTCTAAAAAGTTAGCTAAAGGGGGAATTAGCGGAGTCATGTAAGGTCATTAAGGGTCGTCGATACGGTTCCTACCAACCGACCCGTTGCATCCATTTTGGTTAATACCAGTGTCAATATTAGTTTCATCCCCCCTAGAATTCGAAATATACTTGGCCAAGAGTCAAGAAAGCTAGACGTTCCCCTCATTCCATAGTATTGTCCAACGGTAAATTAGTTGAGTCGGGAGAAGGCATTAAAGGATGCACACTCGAACTTTGAGCACATAAATTTAACATTGACCATCTTACCCGTCCAATTGGGTTGTTACGGCGTAGTTTTTGACATAGACTAGTTATCCGATAATCGAGCGAAAATCATATGTCACGAGAAGATCATTCGCATCCCCCTGTCCGACGAGAGAACATCTTTTAGTGCACGGGGAGAATCAAGACACGCTACTATGAGTTATTAATTGCATGAAAGCTCGGAAGAGTCTGAGAAAAAGGATGCATCGCCCTTCTTGCCCGTGTGGCTGACAAGAAGGCCGAGGAGCACAAGGTGGAGGACATACCTGTGGTAAGGGGATAACCTGAAGTCTTTCCAGAAGACTTGACGGGACTGCCTCCACAACGACAAGTGGAACTCCACATCGATCTAGTGCCAGGAGCTGCACCAGTGGCGACAGCTCCGTATTGACTGATGCCCTTGGGGATACAGGAATTATCTACTCAGCTTCAGGAGCTGCTTGACAAAGGATTCATTAGACCGAGTTTCTAACCTTGGGGAGCTCCGGTGCCATTTCTCAAGAAGAAGGACGGAACCTTTCGAATGTGCATTGATTACAGGGAACTGAACAAGTTAACTATAAAGAACCAGTATCCTTTACCAAGGATCGACGACTTGTTCGATCAGTTGCAAGGTTCCAGCTTTTACTCCAAGATCGATCTAAGACCCGGAAACCATCAGCTGAGGATACAAGAGGAAAGCATTCATAAGACAACGTTTAGGACTCGTTATGGGCATTACAAGTACTTGTCATGCCTTTCGGCTTAACAAACGCTCCCGCCGTATTCATGGATTTGATGAACCGAGTATGTAAGCCATATCTCGACAAGTTCGTGATCGTATTCATTGATGACATTTTAATATACTCACGAACCAAGGCGGAACATGAACAACACTTGAGAACTATTCTGGAGCTACTTAAGAAAGAACAATTGTATGCCAAGTTCTCAAAATGCGAATTTTGGATTCGCGAGGTCCAATTTCTCGGTCACGTTGTGAATGAGAATGGAATACATGTGAACCCAGCTAAGATAGAAGCCATAAAGAACTGAAACGCTCCCAAGACCCGAACGGAAGTAAGACAATTTCTAGGTTTAGCGGGATACTATCGAAGATTCATTGAGAATTTTTCTAAAATTTCTCAACCGCTAACCTCACTCACTCAAATGGATAAAAAGTTCGATTGGGGTGAAAAACAAGAAATGGCATTCCAAACGCTCAAAGATAAACTATGCCAAGCGCCAATCTTATCACTCCCTGACGGCACCGATGACTTTATGGTGTATTGTGACGCATCGCACCAAGGTATGGGTTATGTATTTATGCAACGTGAAAAAGTCATCGCTGTAACAACTGTCACTAAAATCCATAATTAGGATGGTAATTAGCGATTAAGGAAACCCTAATTAAGAAACCCAAGTGATTCTACACAAACCCTAAAATTTTCAGAATTTTCAGAATCAGGATCAGGGCCCCTAAAACTCAGGGGGGGATAAACCCTAGCCAACGATTATCCTCATAAATATCTGAAAAATTCGAAAATTAAGAAACTGTCAACACAGCAAGCCTAGTTACACACGTAGCTACCCTATGAACATAGGTTACCACTCGCGTAGCGCGACGCCTATAAGGGTACCCCTCGCGCTACGCGACAGGGTCAAATTTCGTGTATAAATAGCAGAGGTTGGGACTTGAATTCTGGCACAAAATCGACGTTAAAAGTCAAATTATACACAGAGTTATGCTCTGTTTACCACAATTAACACACACAGACCTCGAAACGCTGCCGCAATCAGGGTAATAACTCGATCGCTATTACGATTCATTTCCGGGATCAATATATCCAAAGAATGTCTAAGTGCCGCCCACATTGGGCTATGCTTTGTCGTTTGTCGGTAATCCGATAAATGAGTTGAAGCATTGTACTTTGTCGTTTATCGATAATTCGATAAATGAGTTGAAGTACTATACTTTGTCATTTGTCATTTTGATAAATGAGTTGAAGTATTGCACTTGGTCATTCATTGTGAGAAATTGATCTCGGAAGTTATCGTAACTGCTGTATTGATCACTAATCCTGTTTTGTGTGCATTATTGTTAAATTAGAAATAATCAAGGCTAATCAGTAGGCTTATACACTGCTCGTTAAATCTGCAATGTGAGTCATTCTTCTTTTTATCAACTGTTTTACAATACTCCAAATTATTTCCAAAATGTTATAATTACAGGGACTAAGTCGTGGATATCTTGATTTATTGGTTAGTGGGGTATTGTGCACATTACTATTTCTCCCAGTTAGAGTTCATTGATCTACTAGGGAGAAACGTCACTATTAGAGTTCATTGACCTAATAGTGGTATGACCATCGTCACCATTGTGACTTGTCACCATTGTGACAGAAAGCCAGATAAAAATAAGATATGAACCATTGTAATCGCTCTTATGCTGTAATTTATAACTATGGGTCATTTCCTAAAAACTGAATGAACTCACTCAGTATTTCCCGCTGACAAAATCTTTTTAAAAACGCATTTCAGGTAATTACAATAGATTGGAGTAAGGATTGGATCCGACACTGAAGGACTTCAAGAAGTGGCTTATTTTCAAATTAGGAAATATTATTTTTATTAAAAGCTACCATTGTAAAACATGGAATTTATTCCATCTTTTGAAATAAAATCCGGTGTTTCTAAACTCTGATATTTTTCCTAACTCACGGTCCTGATGAAATTTCCGCTGCAATGTTTTTCAAAATAATCACCGGTACCACTGGACTGCTCACGGCACCGATTCCGGCCAGATGGGGTCGGGGGTCGTGACAGAAGGTGGTATCAGAGCTAAGCCACTGCTTTAAGCCTATAAGTGTTGTGATAACAATACTTAAATAAAAGAGTTAGGAGATTGCTATTAACTGGTAGCACATCTGATAGAATTTAGACTTGAACATAAGAAAAGATGCCTTAGTATAAACTAAGCCACTTGTTTAGAGCAAGTAGGTGTTATAATAATAATACCTAAGCTTAAACGGAAAGTTAAAAAAACTCAATATTATCTGATAAACATTCTGAATGATATTTAGACTTGAACTTAGGAATTTTGCCTTAAAATAAACTTTAAGGTAAATTACTTATATAAGTATAATATAATGGATACTGGTATGTCATAAGAATGACGATTAGCAGGCAATAGCACTTAATTGCTATTTATTCTTGCTTATTGATATTATTTGGTTTAGAATAAGATATGTTATGGGAATACAAATTTCTTTGAATCTGGATAAAAGTCCTAATAAAAGAGGCACTTTTAAAAATCTTGAAAAGATACTATTTATGGGAAATAGAAAATTCTCTCCGGCAAAACTGGATATAGAGTAGCAGACTCTCCAGCTTGTCCGGATATACTGAGGTTACCTCTCCGGCGCGAATCGGGTAAGATGGGGTATATAAAATGTCAAACAAGTGACAAGATTTCCCTAAATAAGTATCATGGCCTGATATCAGACTTGTTTTTGAAAATAAGAATCTGTTAAATACATTAACTTTATAAAGGGTATGTATATTACAACATGTGAAAAATATGATTATATAGATATGTATATCTACAAGAAATTTCAAAAGCCATAACAATTGATAATTAAGGATAAAGCACAAGTATATGTGTCAATAATAAATCTAGATTCCTTTATCAAAAATCTCTTACCTATATCGATATCAAACATTATTTTGTTTGATCATCTACCTCGTAACTCGAGCAACAATAATAAATGGAAACCCATTAAGTTGGGACACCATCAAAAATATAAGAATTACCAATACGTTACCATAAATTATTAACGCCATAAATTATGAACGCAAGTAAGAAGCATGTCAAGTTGTGCTAATGCACAAGAAAACACATGAAACTTAAAATTATACGTCCACAAGACATCAAAGTTTATCACACACAACTTCCAAGGCAAGACCTTTGAAAAATATAAATTAGGCACGATGACACCAATATTAATTCCGTCGGTAAAAGTACTACTAATCAAAAAGCGGTATTTTGCCACATGATCTTATAAACAATCAAAATCTCGCTGAGGTACGTTGGAACAACATTTCACAAACATCGGTACATAGTTTAACTACCAAAGAAGTCATATAGTTTTGCACATTCCCTATTTCATTTCATTCGACATTCTCTGATAATGTCATTAAACAAATAAGTTATCACACGAAATTCCAGATAAAGCTCTTATATTTCTTTCATTGCAATTCTGACTTCTGCCTATAAAGAATTGACTTTCGTGTTTTCACTTCCTCTAATAGTCATCATACCATGAGGATTTCTTTCATAGTAAGCAAATATTGATCTATTTCATTTCTTGGTAAATCCACACTTTACACATGCACTGTTTGTTGCGCATGTGGTTCGTTTGATTTATAAAGACCACTGGAGGGCTTCATTCCAATTTATTATTTTTATCAAAAGTTCAAATATCATATCACTATACTTGATCTTTGCATTTATAAACCACGTTTATTGCAAAACGTTGACTCTTTGATATCGAGTCAATAAGTTTCTTGAAAAACTCAATTTCCTTTAGCATACATGGTTTTTGTTGTAAACATATCCCAAAATTTCTTATTAATACATGAACTCGTTTTGTTTACACCAAGTTCAATTGTTTGAACTTGCTCGCATCATGTATTCAATTCAAAGTCCCATATGATGGATTGAAGCCATCATATTCAAAATAATCCCGACAAGCACTTCAATTCTCTTGAACCATAGCATGCTTGTTTAGTCTTCGAATTCATCAAAACATTTATTTGATTACCATCACCTTGTGGTAACATTTTCCACAACATTTGAAAATTTCGCTGATCTCGTTTAAATTATTTATTTTTAGTAAATATTTAAATATTAATAACAGTAGGTATTACCATTATTTTACGGGTATTATCAAGACAGATATTGGATAGCGCAGCCTTAGTTAGGCATGGACTGATCACCTATGCTTAAACAAGGCAGTACTAACCAATATCCAACAATGATAATAACTATTTAATATAAATTAAGTCATCATACTTATTTAGTAAATTTCAATTATATATATAAATATTTTTATAGAAATATATATATATATACTTCGTACTGTGAAGAGAAAACATATTTTCATAAAACAAATAAAGAGACGAATAAAATTATCTAAATAATCGCCTAAATATTCATAAACAAGACATATTATAAATAAATTTTTGGTTAATATTTCACAAGTATTAAATACTTATAGAAGTATTCCTTTATAATATGTACATATTAAAATATCAAATGTCATTTACGCAACCCAATATCGAAGTATGCTTGATATTAGAGTAAACATTTATTATTTTACTTTTATGATTTAAAATACCCTAATCTTATAGTAAACATATTTGATTTTATAAATAATAATCATGAGTTCTACGATATTGGGTAAACCTATTTATAAAACATATATTATTCCGGATTTTGGAAAAGGTATTTAGTAAACCAAAATATCCCCTATCTTTAATCAAACATTTTGATCATCTGAATATAATTATGTATTAAGACAAAAATATACTAACTTTATTGTCTTTTCATGTATTCTTACAAATTACCCATCTCAGCACATTGATTTTCTCATATCATAATTCGATATCTGACAAAACATTTTCATGTTTTCATTTCATTTTGAACCGGTCAATCTTAAATCTTCCTTAGGTACCAATCAAGGTAAGTTTTCTTCTGACAAAGAATTTTACTAATTCCAAAAAGTTCTTCACATTCATTTTAAGAATCTATAGATCATATATCTTTTGGCCTAAACATAATCACCTTGGAAACTATATCATTTCATCAGAAGATCTCATCTTTTGAAATATCCAAATTCGCTTCCTTGAAACTCACAATGTCGAAAACGGTAAATTTATTCGGTCATCATTATTGAATTCTTTCAAATCATTACAAACGCTTTGTAGCATCCGAATAGAGTTGTAGCCTGTGTTAAACCCTATTCATGAGTCATTCGTTTGATTCGTCATTTTCTTGTTACAATTATGTACTCAGATTTCAATACACTAAATCCTGTTGTCCATTACCATTTAAGTAAACAATACTGATTTTCGGATAATCATTAACAAATCATTTTCCATACTCCCATTCACAAATAGATATTTATCCATTCAGAATCTCCCTCAATTGATCAAAGTAAATTCATTTCGAATCCAATTGATCCTATAGATCATTTTTATTTTTAAATTTTCATACCCCTCAAAATATCTTTTGATTCCATTCCACGATACATTGTTTCTCTTAATTAGAAGAAGAAATATAACCCAAGAAAATATCCTAGTCCAAATCTCGAGGACGAGATTTTTCTTAAGGTGGGGAGAATGTAACAACTGTCACTAAAATCCATAATTAGGATGGTAATTAGCGATTAAGGAAACCCTAATTAAGAAACCCAAGTGATTCTACACAAACCCTAAAATTTTCAGAATTTTCAGAATCCGGATCAGGGCCCCTAAAACTCAGGGGGGGGGGATAAACCCTAGCCAACGATTATCCTCATAAATATCTGAAAAATTCGAAAATTAAGAAACCGTCAACACAGCAAGCCTAGTTACACACGTAGCTACCCTATGAACATAGGTTACCACTCGCGTAGCGCGACGCCTATAAGGGTACCCCTCGCGCTACGCGACAGGGTCAAATTTCGTGTATAAATAGCAAAGGTTGGGACTTGAATTCTGGCACAAAATCGACGTTAAAAGTCGAATTATACATGGAGTTATGCTCTGTTTACCACAATTAACACACACAGACCTCGAAACGCTGCCGCAATCAGGGTAATAACTCGATCGCTATTACGATTCATTTCTGGGATCAATATATCCAAAGAATGTCTAAGTGCCGCCCACATTGGGCTATGCTTTGTCGTTTGTCGGTAATCCGATAAATGAGTTGAAGCATTGTACTTTGTCGTTTATCGATAATTCGATAAATGAGTTGAAGTACTATACTTTGTCGTTTGTCATTTTGATAAATGAGTTGAAGTATTGCACTTGGTCATTCATTGTGAGAAATTGATCTCGGAAGTTATCGTAACTGCTGTATTGATCACTAATCCTGTTTTGTGTGCATTATTGTTAAATTAGAAATAACCAAGGCTAATCAGTAGGCTTATACACTGCTCGTTAAATCTGCAATGTGAGTCATTCTTCTTTTTATCAACTGTTTTACAATACTCCAAATTATTTCCAAAATGTTATAATTACAGGGACTAAGTCGTGGATATCTTGATTTATTGGTTAGTGGGGTATTGTGCACATTACTATTTCTCCCAGTTAGAGTTCATTGACCTACTAGGGAGAAACGTCACTATTAGAGTTCATTGACCTAATAGTGGTATGACCATCGTCACCATTGTGACTTGTCACCATTGTGACAGAAAGCCAGATAAAAATAAGATATGAACCATTGTAATCGCTCTTATGCTGTAATTTATAACTATGGGTCATTTCCTAAAAACTGAATGAACTCACTCAGTATTTCCCGCTGACAAAATCTTTTTAAAAACGCATTTCAGGTAATTACAATAGATTGGAGTAAGGATTGGATCCGACACTGAAGGACTTCAAGAAGTGGCTTATTTTCAAATTAGGAAATATTATTTTTATTAAAAGATACCATTGTAAAACATGGAATTTATTCCATCTTTTGAAATAAAATCCGGTGTTTCTAAACTCTGATATTTTTCCTAACTCACGGTCCTGATGAAATTTCCGCTGCAATGTTTTTCAAAATAATCACCGGTACCACTGGACTGCTCACGGCACCGATTCCGGCCAGATGGGGTCGGGGGTCGTGACAATCGTGTACGTGTCACGACAGTTGAAAGTTCATGAAAAGAATTATACCACTCATGACCTAGAGTTGGGCGCAGTGGTATTCGCTTTAAAGATTTGGTGTCACTATCTCTATGGTACTAAGTGTACCATATTCACTAATCATAGAAGTCTTCAACATATATTCAATCAAAAAGAATTAAACATGCGCCAGCGGCAATGGGTAGAATTGTTGAATGACTGCGACTGTGAAATCAAGTACCATCCGGGCAAAGCAAATGTTGTGGCGGATGCTTTGAGCCGGAAAGAGCAAGTCAAAACTTTACGAGTACGAGCTTTAGAGTTAACCATTCAGATGAACTTCACTACTCGTGTGCACGATGCACAACTAGAAGCTCTAAAGCCGGAGAACATTCAAGCAGAATCCTTGCAAGGATTAGAGAAACAACTGGAAGAGATCAAAGATGGCACAAGGTACTTCATGGGAAGAATCTGGATTCCTTACTTTGGCGGATTGCGAGACTTAGTGTTGGATGAAGCACATAAGTCAAAATATTCAATACATCCCGGATCTGATAAGATGTATCAGGATGTAAAGGAATATTACTAGTGGCCTAATCTCAAAGGAGATTTTGCGACCTACGTTGGGAAATGCCTAACTTGTGCAAAGGTCAAGGCCGAGTATCAAAAGCCATCTGGACTATTACAACAACCCGAGATTCCTGTTTGGAAATGGGAACATATATCAATGGATTTCATTACAGAACTCCCACGGACCTCTCGAGGTCATGACATGATTTGGGTTATCGTTGATCGATTAACCAAGTCAGCTCACTTCTTGCCAATTCGCGAGAAAGACAATACAGAGAAGTTAGCTGAGCTTTATCTCAAAGAAATAATAGCACGTCAAGGAGTACCTATTTCAATAATCTTGGATCGCGATGGTCGCTTTGTGTCAAGAATATGGCAATCATTTCAGGAATCGCTTGGATCTTGTTTGGATCTAAGCACATCATTTCATCTGCAAACCGATGGACAAAGCGAACGAAACATCCAAACGTTGGAGGACATGCTTCGCGCCTGTGTGATGGATTTAGGCAAAAACTGGGATACTCATTTACCGCTGGTGGAGTTTTCCTATAATAACAGTTATCACACAAGCATCAAAGCCGCCCTATACGAAGCACTATACGGACGGAAGTGCAGATCACCGCTGTGTTGGGCAGAAGTCGGTGACAAACAACTCATTGGCCCTAAACTAGTCTAAGAGACTACTGACAAGATAGCAAAGATACGAGACCGTATCAAGGCGGCTCGTGATAGACAAAAGAGCTACACGGACAAAAGACGTAAACCACTATCCTTTGAGGCTGGAGAAAAAGTCTTCCTAAAATCTCGCCTTGGAAAGGCGTAGCTAGATTCAGGAAACGCGGAAAACTAAACCCGAGATACATTGGGCCATTTGAGATTCTAGAAAAGATCGGTACCGTCGCGTACAAGTTGAAACTACCAGAAGAACTCAGTAACGTACACGACACATTTCATGTGTCGAATCTCAAGAAAAGTCCAACAAATGAAAACAGTTATCATCCTAGCGGATGGAATTCACGTAGACGACAAACTCTAGTTTACTGAAGAACCTGTTTAGGTTATGGACTGGAAAGTCCACAAGACAAGGAGAAGTCGTATTAAACTAGTAAAGGTCCGCTGGAACTCACGTCACGACCCGAGAATACATGGGAACGTGGAGTTCAGATCAATACAAAGTACCCCTCCACCTGGTCGAGAAGAGTCCTTTAAAGGATAACTCAACGTGAATTTCGGGACGAAATTGTTTTTAACAGGGGGAGAATGTGACAAATGGCAATAAACCGACAATTCCGTACAAACTAATCACTATTTATATTTCTTAATCTCTTGCATTTAGCGTAATTTTTTTTATGTAACTGTGTCGTATACTGGATAACAGTGTTAGGACAAGAAAACAAAGCTAAAACATATGCTGGTTTTTGTCATATTTCGAAACCAGTCAAACAATGTCCTAAAAGTGTTGGTAAAAAGTGCTGCGTGCACTATTCACGGTTACACTATTCATGCCAGCAAAACCGTGAAAATAGAACAAAACACTGAAAAACGATATACGGATAACATAACTGAGTCCATTATAATAAGAAAACAATAATACGAAAGCATATCTTGCAAAGATACAAGACCTTCCGGTATGACGCCCTAATTACAAAAATGTCCATTTCGACTAAAAATATAACACTTTTAACGTGTCCGAATCCATAATATAGCATTTCCAGGACTTCGTAATTATGTCACTTGATGAAAAACACACCAAAACATTTAAAGGATATCAATGGGATGACCAAAATCATAAGCTTCCGATATTATATCGCTATGCGTCAAACTAGTTCGTTAGCGAACCGACGAACTAGTAAGCGATATTTTCGTCATCGTGACAACCAAATGAAAACTTTAGTGAACTAGTTAAGCCAAACTTGGAACTTGGAAACAGTTCATACATCACTTAGACGTGAAATAATAACTTGCGACAACGTCCGTCGGTACGCCACAAAAGTGCCGTAAACCCACCGACAACCGAACGAAAGGCATCCAAGGCATCAAAACATGATTTTTACTAGTTTAACGAACTAGTTAATAATAATTTTGGATCCGGATCCCTAATTACCCCTTAATGGTGTAATTAACCCCTAATCACCATACTTTAAATAATTACCAAAATATCTGAAGTTATAACAATTTTTATAAAAAAAAATTTACATAATACCCCCCCCCACACTCAATCTCGGTCAACAAGTGGGTCCCACCTACTTGATCTTGGTTGAAAAATGCAAGATTTTGGGGATGGCACATGATGTAGTAGTTGTAGAAAAATGGTGAATGCATCATCATTTTAAGACTTCATTCTTATCTTGTTTTACCATACCATACCACATCTCATTTACAACATCTTCACACTTCAAGAACACTCTTTGGAACCTCCATATTCACGGCACAAAGAAACCCCACTAAACCCATCATAAATTTTCATTAAATACCATAAATTACCCACATTCAAGGCATTTTAAGATCATTAATGCAAGAGTTAAGCATGGAGCTTCATTAAGGAATTTCTTTGGAGCTTAATTTCTTCTTAATCTTCTCATTAAGCTTGTGCAAAGTTGTAAGCCATTATTTACCCATTTTTAAGCTTCTTGTTAAGTGTAGATTACAAAAGTACAAGTTGATTATCTTGAAGATTAACAAAAATCACATCAAAAACCCTAATCTCAAAGCTAATAAACACTAAATATAACTATATTATGTGTTATTATGTGTTGATTAGTGTAGTTAGTTTGTGTGATCTTGTTATTTGTGATGATTTTTATTAAGATTAGTGGTTTAAAGTTTATATTTGTGATGATCTTGTGATTAGTTTCATGTAGTATTTTAGATTAGTGTTAATCTAGCCATGTTACACTTAAAAATGTGATTTAAACATGTGTATGTTTAAATCACACAAGATTATCAACTTCAAAGATTATGAGCATTTGTATATAAACTTGATTAAGTGACTCTTGAAAGATTAAAACAAGAATAATCATGGGACAAGGCTTTTAACAACACTAATGAACTTGATTTTTTGACATAAAATAAGTTTATGTGATATTAATTATCAAAAGTGTTATGTAAAATTCTTGGAAATTTTTACATAAAGATGTGTGAATCCTTAAAAGTGAAAAACAATTATAATCAAGTTTATGTAAGTAATTAACTTAATAAATGGTTAACTTTGAAGACTTGGAAGTTTAAGCAAAATAATGCTCATGAGAATCTTTGAAGGAATATGTATGAGTAGTGATGTAAACATAAGTTTAGTGATGTTTGGAAATTGATTATTGATTTAAACGCGTTTTTGTAACATGGGAAACGTCATACTTTTAGGGGAAACTATGGCGAATTTTTCTAAAAATCTAATCGCGATTAAAGAGGGGATTAAAGGGTGATTAACAATGTTAAACACGATTAGTGGTCATAAACGTCATTTTGGAAACCCTAATGAGAATATTTAAGTCTTAAATATTCAATAAGTTTTATGGACTTAAACTTATTCTTTTACAAAAATAAATGGTTAAAAATGTAACCATATATGTATATATATAATTTTTGGTAAAAATTATATATTTTTGGAAACTTGTCAAGTGCATGTAATATGTGCTATATGTGTATGTATTAGATACCTATAGGGTGATCAAAATAAATATAGATACCTGTTCCTACATGGTCCAAGAAATGCTAGTAAATCGGACAATTAAATAAAATGGCCGAAATGGAAATACATAACACTTGATGACGACAAATTGGGCGTATCGACATCGTGAACAAGTTACTACAATGTCGAGTCTAAAAATAACTTACTTTTAGACACTAAAACGAACACATATCTAAGTGGTCAAAAACAAGAATCCAGAAAGTCGAAAACTATAAAAATTACCAAGAATTTTTCATGTGAAAAACGAACTTATTAAGTTGCATGCTTGGTAAATTTTTGGTAAAAATTGCAAGATTATGTTAATGGACTCCTAAAGTTAGAATTGAGCCTATCAAAGCTAGTAATGGGCTAGGCCCAAATTCCTTAATACTTGGGCTAGGGGCCAATGGCAATATAACATGGGCTCGACCCAATAACAATAAAACATGGGTTAGGCCCAATAACAATAAAACATGGGTTAGGCCCAATAACAATATAACATGGGCTCGGCCCAATAACAATAAAACATGGGTTAGGCCCAATAACAATAAAACATAGGTTAGGCCCAATAACATAGATAACATGGGCTCGGCCCAATAACATTAAAACATGGTTTAAACACGATAACATAGATGACATGGGCTCGGCCCAATGACATGAGCAAAGGCTCAATGACATGAGCAAAGGCTCAATGACATGCGTGCACTGCATGAGGACATGTGAAGAACGAAGCACGTTCACACATAAGTCAATACACATAAAAATACACGAATACACTTATGAATTCAATACGTATAGAATATATGTATATACATAACAATCGAGCGAGTAAACTATCAACGCTCTAAAATACAAAGTTGTTCCAAAGATGACAAACGAGAACATAATAAAGAATTCAAGATGAACAACTTGTACGAGGTCCGAAGGACCTAGTGTCTAACGAGATTAGTACACATATAGGTTATTGACACGTACGGACGCTCACTTCGATATCATAATACACGGAACGGAAACTTGTGAGTTCATGTCCCTCATTTCACTGATTTCAATGTTTTGTTTTCAAAAACATCGAGGGGAAATACATGCTAAAACTATTGGTATGTTAGTTACGGAGTAGTAGATAACATGATCAATGTGCATAAGTAGGATGATAACATTAGTAACCATTAATCACTTAGTGACCAAGGTGCAAAAGGTGTAGATCTATTGAGCTTGAGGCACGCCCCACTCCTAGTTGTTAACCGTGGAGTGCTTTTGTGATCCCAAATGATAACAAAGTGTTCTCGGTTTGGTTATTTACTTATGGTACATTATGTCAGGGGCTCGCTACCCACTGATAGATCCTTAACAGACTCCATGAATGAATCAGAACATACCATGATTACAAGATTTCATTTTCATGAATACTACGATTACAAGATTTCATTTTCATGAATACTACGATA
Organism: Helianthus annuus; assembly: GCF_002127325.2. Classification (NCBI taxonomy): domain Eukaryota; kingdom Viridiplantae; phylum Streptophyta; class Magnoliopsida; order Asterales; family Asteraceae; genus Helianthus; species Helianthus annuus. The sequence continues at coordinate 132,200,355 of NC_035438.2, read as the reverse complement.
CCAAGATTTCATATTCATGAATACTACGATTACAGGATTTCATTTTCATGAATACTACGATTACAAGATTTCATTTTCAAGAATACTACGATACCAAGATTTCCTATTCATGAATACTACGATTACAGGATTTCATTTTCATGAATACTATGATTACAAGATTTCATTTTCATGAATACTACGATTACATATGATAACAAAAACTGCATGAACTCGCTCAACTTTTGTTGACTTTTTAAAACTACATGTATTTCAGGAAACAAGTCTTGAGCCGGTGATACATGATTGGATGCAATGATTACCTTTCTTATGTCACACGCAACACGCTTCCGCAACTAGCAGGGTGTGACATATGGTACGGTATACTAGAAAAACCGCATGCCGCTTATAATTTGGATAACGTAATCGCTTTTTGTTGCATACGTGGCTGATCCCACGTGTGAGTTGGTGGAAGTTGGTGAGATCTTTCTGGCATGTGCTGAAATGAAAGGACATTTGCACTGCCCGAGGCATTAAATGCACAGTAGCAAGGAGTGTAAACGTTTCTTTTGTCAGGCGCGTGGGCGGCCACGCGCGCGTGATAACTATCAGCGGAACTGTAGGTGTACACGTGTTACCGCATAATTGGTTCGTTTCGAACGTGATGATTCGTTTTCTCCCTCTGCATTAATTGCGATGAGTATATAAGGGGAAACCGTTCGTGGTTTCCCCTCACTTGTTCGAAATTTCAAAAATTTTCCGGTGAGAGAAACCTTTCCTTTGTCTTCTCTGAAGAGATTTCCTGAACTTCCAGTGAGGTTGTTTTAAGTTTTTAGTGCTCATCTTCTATACTTCTGAAGGCTGAACCATCGAATCCACACAATGTGGAGGGTGAGAACCCTGAACAGCCGGTAGTGGCGGCTGATGAAGACGAAGATGATGACGTTGATGCTTCCGGTGGTGGGTTACCGGTGTTGAAGTGGTCAAAGGGTGGTTTCAAAAACCTGATGACCACCATTCATATGGCCGACGACTGGAAGGCTACTTACCCACAAGAGGGGGACACCGGTGCCGATGCTCCGGCCGGTTATATTACCATGTGGGCAGATTTTTTCACTGAAGGCAACCTTCGGTTGCCGGTGACGGTGTTTGTTGCGGAGGTGTTGGAGTACTATCATCTCCATATCTCCCAACTTAGTCCATTTGGGATGTTCCGAATCAGGAACTTTGAGTATACCTTTCGTGCTCATGGCTTGCCCATTACTGTTGAGAATTTCCGGCGGTTTTACCAGTTAACGGTGAATACCGGTTTTTTTTCTTTAACTCAACGTCATGGGAGTTTGAAGTTGATGACACCTCCGAAGGGTGTGACCCATTGGAAGATGAAGTTCTTCTACGTTAAAGCCTGTGCGGTATATGCCAATATGACTTTCCGGGATGTCAATATTGGTGTCACTGATGAGGATATTCCTGTTGCCACTGCGAAGACTGTGGACTGGTTCTCTAGGCTGCGGCCTATTGAACTCAAGAAGTTAGACAACAACCAGATGTGGGTGTTGCGGATGATGCTTACTAGGCCAGACAGGAAGGCGAGGCCCGTTCTGTGGGAAAAGAGTGGTGGTAAGCCTGCTACTCTTTATTGTTTTTCGTGCTTCATTATCCTTGTAGTAATATGCATGTATGTGTTGTATCAGAGGATGCGGTTGGCTTGTGGAGGATGTTTAAGCCCGATTTCAAGGGGAAAGTTGAGCTGATTCCAGTTGAGTTACGGGAAGGTTTTAATCTAGAAATCGTTGGCAACTTCCGCGTACCCAAACGTGATGTGCTGAAGGCACCCGTGCCAGAAGGCGAAAAAGGTATTTTCTAAGTTGTACTTGTTTTCCAAGTTCACCCTTGTAATTTGTTTGCTTGATTTCTCCAATGCAGCTATCCTTGCGGACTTGGGGAAGTTTGAAAAGCGCATCCCCAAGAAGCATGTGGAGAGGAAGCAGGTGAAGAAAACCACGCAGGGTCGTGGTAAGGAGAAGGCTGAGGGCTCAGTTGCCCCTCCTCCGGTGTCTCAGGCCGCAGGTACCTATCGATCTTGTTATCGCAGATATACCGATTACGTGGTAGTATCTGATACCCTTGAGGGTTTGGGTGTTCTAGGTAGTGCGGCTGCGAGTGGGACTGCTGCGGGGCCTCCCGTTGTTAGTAAGAAGAGAGAACCAGAGCAAAAGGCTGCTGGTGGTGGTGAATTGAAACGTCGGAAGTTGCAGTCTAAAAGGGCTGCTCCGGCGCAAAAGAAACCTGCGGTCGCTGTTGGTGAGTATAACTTTTTTCATTGTTTTGCATGCACAAGTTGTTGGATTAATAGTTATTGCTTTGTTTGTATTGCAGAACCACAAGATGCAGGATTTTCTTTTTTTGATTTTCCTGTGTCTCCTTCGCGTACCGCTGCTGCGGATGCGGGGGTGCCAAAGGAGCCTGCGGTGCCAAAGGAGCCTGCGGCACCTTTTGTTGAGGTGACCCCTGATCCCACCGTGCAGGTGGAGAAGACGGTGGAGAAGACTGTTTCCCAGATATTTGATACTGTGGATTCCTCCAACAATCTGATCAGCCCAAATGATGGCGATGGATCGGACTTGAGGTTTTCGGATGCTGGGAAACAGAAAACTGATTCGGAGCCGCAGAAATCTTCTGCTGGTGAGAAGGTTGCCGGTTCTTCGTCAGGTGGTGCGGGTTATGATGGGCCTCCGATTCAGCCTGGGGAGTCTGAATTGGAGTATTATTACCGCACCTATACTCAGGATCGAAGTAAAGTTTATCACCGACCCCCCTGGACGATTATGCAGGGGGATGATATTTCCAACGATCCTTCCGCGTGCAAGGAGATTCTGGGTGGTCTGGGCACCCCATTTGAAACTGAACGTGCCCGTGCCGCACCCCGTGAGCTACGCATCAACCAACTTTCTTCGATGTTAGTAGGAAGTTCCATTGTGGCGAATGCCATTTTGGAAGATTACAAGGTGCTAGGCCGCAGGGAAGAAGAAGCTGTTTGTTTGCGGGCCGAAGCGGAAGAGTTGGTGAAAGCTGCACGTGCGGGTGCGGAGCAGCTTGAAAGAGATAGAGCTGCTTTTGATAAGCAGAAAAAGACTACAGAGTGGGCTGCAACTGCGGAGCTGAAACAAGTTCGTACTCTTGCCAAGTTACTTTCTGATGAACGCAAGAGTTGGAACGAAAAGTTTTCCAATGAGCGCAAGAAGTGGAATGAATCTTGGGGTAAGCAGAATGACAATCTGTTTCGTGCTTGTCAGGAGTTGACGAATGCCAAGGCAGCGAACGCTGCTTTGGGCAAAGAGAAGGCTGCAGCTGAGGTGGTTACGGTTAAAGCCCAACAGGCGGAGGCCCGGGCTGTAAAGGCGCTTGAAGAGGCCAAAGAAGCGGGGGCTCGTGCTGCAAAGGCCCTTAAAGAGGCTAAAGAGAGGGAAAGCCATGCTTCGAAGGCTCTTCAAGAGGCGAATGCCGAGCAGACCCGTTTGAAGCAGGTGGTTACCAGCCTTCAGGTACGATTCGTTATTCCTGTTGTATTTTTCTTTCCGCCTTTTGAGAATGTTTACTGATTTTGTGAACTATTTTTTGCTCTTTGAAAGGCTGAAGTTCAGACCCGGGAGGTCGCGGTTACAGACCTCACAGCCCGCATGACTGTAGCGGAAGAGCGGGCTAATGCTGCTGTTGAAGCTAGAGATGCTCTGACTTCTTCGTTTAACCAGCTTGAGGCTGATCGTGAGTGGATGCGGTGTCACGGCATTGCACGTGTAAGTACTCCATGCCTTTGTGTTTACTTGGATTAGCAAGTGAGTCTTATCATTCTTTTATTGCAGATTGTTCAGGCTATCATGGATGCACCTGAAACCGCAACTGGTTTGGACTTGGTCAAGGAACGTGCCCGCGATGCCGGTTTTAAAGCTGGTTACAGCCGCTGTATCGGTCACATAAACGTCATGTCTAAAGGTAGTTATACTGAAGAGCGGTCCGGGTTTCGTGACGTGGATACCGAAGCGCTCCTTAAGGCGGCTGTTGCCTCCTTTTACGATACGTCCCTCTCTTGCGTGGAGAAGCTGGACGAATGTTTAGAGGCTGCAGATTATGTAGACCGGTTGCGGATGCTGTATGCTGATGCAGAAGAGGAGAATCCTGCTGGTGGCGGCCAAGATGGCGCGGGTACCAGTGGTTCAAAATAGGGTTTAGGTTGGCCTGTGTGCCCCTTTTTTGCTTTCCTCTTGTATATGTTGGAAACTTTATGTAAATCCATTGTGCACCGCGTGGGTGCCTGAATTTTTGAATATAAAGTTTAACTGCTGCTCAATTTATACAAGTGTTTTTACTTCTTGCATGTTTGAACGTATGTATGCGGAACTCTACCCATTGTGAATGGGATTGAGTATACTCTATACCTTTGTCGTATAAGTATGCGTCAATTCTGTCATTTGCCCCATAAGGGTTTTAGAATTGTGTAAGTTTTGTAAAAACTTGTATATCCGGAACTCTACCCATTTGTGAATAGGGTCAAGTATACTCCATACCTTTGTCGTATGAGTATGCGTCAATTCCATTGTTTATCTTTTTAGGGTTTAGGAATTGTGTAAGTTTTGTAAAAATTTGTCTATCCGGCCGGATAGACACTTAATATTCTGCCTTTTGCTGGCCTATTACAATATTTGTGTGTGGTTGGCACTTTGTGTGGGTATCGCGAATGAAGATTTTGCCAATCTGTTTTTGCGGATACCGCAAAGTGGAACACGCATTTGTAATAGTAGTAACAAACAATATTGCATTGAATTGCTCGTTTATTTAATTGCAAATGGCCTGCGGCCCGATAGGTTACATGAAAATGTAAAAACATGGCTTACATGTAACAGCATCTAAGCTGTTGTGCATTCCATGTACGTGCGATAGGTTCGCCTTCTAACGTTTGCAACTTGTACGCGCCTTTTCCCAAGACCTCATTGATGAGGTAGGGTCCTTCCCACTTGGGGGCAAGTTTTCCTGGGCGTTCAGCATTAGATGCTTCATTGTCACGGAGGACGTAGTCTCCCGGGTTGAAAGTACAAACGCGGACACGCGAGTTGTAGTACTTTTCCAGTTTGGATTTGTACTTAGCCTCATTGATGGCAGCGTTTTCACGCCTCTCTTCCAAGAGGTCTAAGTCAATCCTGCGTTCCATACTGTTGTCTATTTTTTCAATAGCCAACATTCTGGGTGAAGGGAGGCCTACTTCCGCGGGGATCACCGCTTCTGAGCCATAAACTAGACTGAAAGGTGTCTCCCCATTGCTTGTTTTTGGGCTTGTGCGGTGAGCCCATAGGATACTTGGGAGTTCATCAACCCAACCATGCCTGGCTGTTCCCAACCTTGCTTTGATGCCTTCGACTAGACTTTTGTTGATACTCTCAACTTGGCCATTTCCTTGCGGATGTGCCACGGATGAGAATATATGTTCAATGTGTAGTTCTTCTAGCCATTTTTGACATTCGTAGGCAGCAAAGTTGGTGCCGTTATCGGTAACGATGCACATTGGTAGACCGAAACGGCAGATGATGTGTTCCCATATGAATTTCCGTGTTATCATAGCAGTGGTTGAGGCGAGCGGTTTCGCCTCTACCCGTTTTGTGAAGTTATCAACCGCTACTATGATAAATTTGACCGCGCCTAGTGCGTCTGGGAAGGGTCCGACCACGTCGATTGGCCATTTCTGAAAGGGCCAGGCGGTGGTGACCGGGACCAAGTTGTTCTTGGGGCGCAATGTTTTTGGAGCGTGTCGCTGACAGTTAACACATTTGCGCAACTCTTTGACGGCGTCCAGGTGCATGCCGGGCCAGTAGTACCCAGCATTCATGATTTTGGCCACTACCATGCGTGGTCCTGCGTGTATGCCGCACATACCCTCGTGTATCTCTCTGATGAGGTATGTGGCATCCTGGGGGTTGACGCATCGTAGGAGTGGCCCTAGGTATGATTTGCGGTATAAGATACCGTCCCCCATTTGATAATGGCATGCTTTGTATTGTAGCTTGCGTGCCTCTGACTTGCTTTCGGGAGTCACACCTGATTGCAAATATGCAATAATTGGTGTCATCCAAGATGTTGTGCCGTATTGGATGACATTGACCTGGCGCAGGGGTACTGAAGGATTTTGTGGAATTTCGATGCGTGTCTCCTTTGCCAGGTGTTGGAAGCTGGTGGATGCAAGTTTTGAGAGTGCATCCGCGGATTTGTTTTCACTTCTGTTAATATGTCGGATATTAAATGAAGTGAACTTTGATGTTAGTTGCAGGGCTTGCTCAAGGTAGAGGATCATGATATCCCCCTTTGCGGCATAGTCGTCGCGTATCTGTCCTGCAACCAACAAAGAGTCGACGTGTGCTTCCAGATGTTGCACGCCGAGTTTGACTGCTAAACGTAGTCCTGCCAGTAGGGCCTCATATTCTGCCTCGTTATTTGTGCTTTTGAAATCGAGGCTGATTGCATATGTAAGTTCTTGGCCATCAGGGCTGACGAGTCGCAGACCTGCGCCTGCGCCTTCCTCGTTGGAGGCACCATCTGTAAAGAGTGCCCAAATCTCCGAGGAAGCTGGTGTTGGCGTAGGATTTTGTGCTGCTTCGCATTCTTGAATGTGATCGGCCGGTACCTCGGCGGCGAAATCAGCTAAGACTTGGCCTTTAATCGCGGGGCGCGGTTTATAGTTCAGTGTGTCCGCGCCCAGCTCAATTGCCCATTTTGCTAACCTCCCAGAAATGTCAGGTTTGGATAGGATCGGGCCGATCCTGTAATTGGTTAGCACCGTGATGACATGGTTCGCGAAGTAGCGTCGCAACCGTCTTGATGCGTGCACTAGTGCCAATACCAATTTCTCCATTATTGAATACCTTGTTTCTGGGTCGTTGAGCATCTTGCATATGTAATAGATGGGCGTTTGAACTCCCTCCCGCTCCACTATTAGTACCGCACCTACTGCGTTGTCTGCGGCAGATAGGTATAGTATGAGTGGTTCATCCTTGCGTGGTGCGGTTAAAGTTGGGAGTTGCATCAAACACTCCTTCATTTCTCGGAAAGCGTTCTCCGCCTCTGCGGTCCATTGGAATTGTTCTTTCTTTAAACAGTTCCGCAGGGTCTTGATGAAGGGATAGGACTTAGCTGCATGGTTGGCTAAGAATCTATTTAGTGCGGCTAGCCTGCCGGCCAGCCGTTGCATGTCTTTCATCGTTGAAGGCGATGGCATGCGCTCGATCGCCTGAACTTTCTCCGGGTTTACCTTGAATCCATCTGTAGTCACGATGAACCCAAGGAATTTGCCTTCTTCCGTTCCAAACGAGCATTTCCCTGGATTGAACTTTATATTAACGCTTCGCAGAGTCTGGAATGTTCTTTCGATATCTGTGAGCATGGTATCTTCCTCCATGCTCATGACGACTAGGTCGTCCATGTAGATTTCGACACTTTTGCTTATTTGCCCGCGGAAAGTGTCGTTCATCAGTTTTTGGTAGGTTGCGCCCGCGTTGCGCAACCCAAACGGCATTTTTGTATAACAGTAATTCCCGGTAGGAGTGCGGAATGCCGTTTTATCTTCATCCTCGATTGCCATTTGTACCTGGTGGTAACCTTTGTAGCAATCGAGGAAACACTTCCATCTGAATGGTGCGAGATTATCGACCTTTTCGTCGATTTCTGGAAGTGCGTAACAATCCTTGGGACAGGCTTTGTTGAGATCTTTGTAATCGACGCACATGCGCCAGCCCCCGGATGGTTTTTCTACCATGATTGGGTTGGAGAACCAAGTCTGGTATTTAACTTCCCGCAGGATGCCTGCGGAGAGCAGTTCTTCCACCTGCTCTTGCATCGCCTGGTTTTTAGCGGATCCAAGGTGGCGTTGGCCTTGGATCACCGGCTTGATACCTGACAAGGTATTCAAGTGATGTTGCGCGATATCACGTGGGACCCTTGTCATGTCTGCGGGTGTCCACGCAAAAATGTCTTGGTTCCTGAAGAGAAGCTGCTTCAGGTGCGCTTTGGTGGTCGGGGACAAGGCGTGACCCAATGTAACCTTTTGTTCTGGGTATCTCGCGTTGAGAACCCATTTTTCTGGTTGGTTGCTGGGGGTGGGCCTTGCGACCTTGGTTGGACGCATTTCGTCCGACATCATGACGTCTCTGCGTGTGTAGATTATCGCGATCCCCGATTCGGTTGGGAAACCGACCGCAGAGTGGGGGACGGACGTAATCATATTGAAATCGCCTTGGGATTCCCTCCCAAGGAGTACGTCATATCTGGAGGTGTGAGGTAAAACCATAAAGTTTACCTATTCTGTTCGTGTGTGCCTTCCGCTGGTAAGACGCACAGGAAAGGTTATCTGGCCCAGGGGAAAGACAGTTTCCCCTGCGAACCCAGCCAACGGGTAATCTACTGCTTGCAACCGATCTTTGTCCTCCTGGTCGAACTGGTTGAAGCATTGTTCGTAGATTATATCAGAAGTACTGCCCGAGTCGATGAATAGACGCTCGGTGCAGTAATGCGCCAGTTGACCTGTAATAACGACGGCGCGCCTGTCGCGCGGTCCGCCTCGGACTTTTGGAAAGACGACTTGCTCGTCTTTCCAGTCATTGTCCGGTCTTCTCGCCGCCTTACGCGGCCTACCTTTACCTCCGTTGATCATGTGGGTTGAGGCCACATACATGGTCTTCTTCCCTGAGGAGGTGCCTTCGCCGTGAGGGGTGATGCGCTTGGTGGGTTTCTGCCCACCCGACAAAAGATGTTGTAGTTTCCCCTCTTTTAAGGCTCGCTCAATCTCCAGCCGGAGACTGATGCAGTTGTTTGTGGTGTGGCCCGAGTCCTTGTGATACTCACAATAGAGTGTGAGATCCTGATTTTTCTTGGACTTCATCGGTTGGGCCGGTCGCAAGAGCTGTGCGTCCGTAAGAAGGACTTCGCTTGGCGACACAGTGATCTCGGTCCAGTTGCGGTCCCGAGAATCTTTCTTTGGTGCCCGGTTGTCCCGTTGGGGGTTGTAGTTCCTTGGGTCAAACGGGTTGGTCCGCGTGAAGTATTGTTTGGAAATATCACGATTTCCAATGTCCCGGTTGCGTTTATTGTTACGCTTGGACCCTTGGTGGGAGGTTTCGGCTTGGGGCTGTGCCTTTGCCACATGCGGTTCGAGAGACCGCTGCGTCTGGGCGTATGTCTTGACCGCGACCATGACATCTTCCCATTTTTTAGGCAAGCCCTCCTTGCCAGAGATGGTCATGACCTGCCTGTCCCTAACGGCCTTGATGAAATGGTTCCGTGCCATCTGGTCTTACACGTCACCTATCTCTAGGCACTCTTTATTGTACCAGACGACGAATGCTTATAGAGATTCGTCATCCCTGCGCCAGATATTCATGACGTCTAACGAATCACGTACGTGACGTCGTTGCTGGCTGAAGTGAGCGAGGAACTTTGCATGCAGATCCTCGAATGAGGCCAGTGATCCCACTGGCAAAGAATCGAACCAAGCCCTGGCTAGACCCGTAAGGGTCTGGGGGAAAAAATTGCACCAAGTGGGTTCATCCCATAGGCCGTTGCACCCTGCGCCCATGAAAACGTTCATGTGGTCGTCCGGGTCGGACGCACCGTTGTATTTCCTGACGTTGAATGGGAATTTTGTTGTGGTGACATGGGCGTGGGCAATTCGCGGGGCGAATTTGGAGTTTTCGGCCGCAGCTTTCGGCCTGTATGGCTGGTTCTCAGGGCGTTTTGCGGCCCTGAGGTATGTGTTGCGGGGGTGAGTGGGAGGGACATAGTTGCGTCCTCCCGGTCTGCTGCTGGTGTCATGCGAATCCCCGATATATGTATGGTCGTCCGGGTCGGTACGACCATACCCTTCGGTATACGGTTGCGGGCCCAACCGGCTCTGAATTCCAGAGCCATGTCGGGATGCGGACCGTCACCTGTCCTCACCGTAAGGACCTAGGCGGGTATGTACTGGTCCCCTGGTGTGGGATCCGTACGAGGAATCGTCCTCGTTTATTGTGCGGACCTCACAGTAAGATGATCCGCGGTCTTCACGTCTGCTTCTCGAAGCTGGACATGAATGTACCCTACCTTCGTATTGTAGAATACGATCGGCAGGGGTGTGCGGTGCTGGGGTAGGCCCAGCTTGTATTTGCGCTTCCGCACAAGCGCGGTTGTATGTTGCAGTCAGCAGGGCTGCCTGCTGGTCATACCAGGTATGAAGGTCCGTGCCTGGTGGGATCACAGATGCGTACTGTGATAAGTCATGTCCGAACGTAAGGGATGGGCCCCTTTACGTCGACGTGCTGATGTGTCCGGGTTGCGAGGTTGAGGGATTGACCCCTACCGGACCTAGGTTTGTCGGATTTTGGTTATCCCCAGTGTTGTTTTGGTGATCAGTCATGATCTTGTGAGAGGGAAAAGGATGATTTAAAAAGTGCTAAGAGTAGCGGTGGGCGCCAATGATGAAACAATGGTTAACCAGGCAGGGTTAACTCACTGATCTCGTCAAGAAGGGTTAATCCCTTCCTCTCGAGGATCGCTGGCTGGATCACCGGTGGGTTGATCTCCTGCACAAGGAAACAAACCGTGACTCGTAACAAGGAGGATGGGGTGGGGGTGCTCCTTGTTACCACTCTCCGGCGTGAGAATCAGTAATCTGCTTGGGAAGCAAAGTATGATAGTAGTAGTAGTGAGAGAGTTGTGAAGAGATACCTCAAACCTGGTTTGGGGTTGGTATTTATAGCCGAGGAGTGAAGGAGGAGGATGATGGACAGACTGACGACGTGCTGCACCTTTGCAGGTGTGTCAGGCTTGTCGGGTGTGGAGGTTACGCCATGTCAGTCTGTTACTTACGTAGCCCTGATAGGTGACTGTCATTGGTGCTACTTGCACTGTGGTGTCAGTCCCACTTGTTGGGCGTATAGGATGCGGTGCGAGCCGCATCACTGTCTGCGGTAACATCTGATGTTACCGCGTCCCTTGCTTGTGATCAAGAAATACGCGAGACGCGGTGCCAGCCGCATCGTCGCCTGTGGTGACTGTTGCTGTTGTCCAGCTTCCTTGTCTTTGATAGAAGTGTTCACTGGACGTGGTGCTAGGCCGCATCGCTGTGAATACTTCCGTTTTCATACACCAGATGTGATGCTATGCCGCATCACTCTACCGTTCTTATATTCCAGGTAAGTCCTCCTCCATCACTGGACAGATTGGATTCAACCACTGTGTCGATGCGTTCCCGCACGGACATAAGTAGGTTGTTAGCTAATGGGGGTTTTGATAAGGGTAATGGTCACTCGCGGTCAATGCTGACGCGAGATCTGGGACCATACCCCTTCAGCCAGTGAACTGCTTTTCCCCAACCTCATGCCAGCTGAGAGGAGATCGGCATTTTCGTCCATACAAAGCTTCGAAAGGAGCCATCTGAATACTGGAATGATAGCTATTGTTGTACGATAATTCTATCAATGGTAAATGTATATCCTAGTTACAACCAAAGTCGATGACACAAGAGCGGAGCATGTCCTCTAGGGTTTGAATAGTACGCTCGGTCTGTCCATCCGTCTGAGGATGAAAGGTCGTGCTAAAATTCAAGTGCGAACCCATAGCGGACTGAAATGTTTGCCAAAGACGTGAAGTAAAGCGACCATCACGGTCAGAGATTATGTCTAAGAGTACGCCATGACGGCTTATGATCTCATCAGTATAGATCCTAGCAAGTTTCTCCACTTTATAATCTTCACGAATAGGAAGAAAGTGGGCTGATTTAGTTAAACGGTCAATAATCACCCAAATACTGTCATGACCGGCAGGTGTACGGGGTAACTTAGTAATAAAGTCCATCGCAAGACTATCCCACTTCCATACGGGGATTTTAGGTTGCTCTAAAAGTCCGGAGGGACGCTGATGTTCAGCTTTCACCTTCAGACATGTGAGGCATTTAGAAACATACACAGCAATCTCCCTCTTCATGCCAGGCCACCAATATGTCATACGCAGATCCTGGTACTTCTTATCGGTGCCTGGATGACAGAGTAACGAGATTTGTGAGCCTCATTCATAATGAGCTCACGAAGCTTATCGCGATCTGGCACTCAGATGCGATTTAGATAGTACTGAAGACCATCAGATTTAGTTCCGAGTTGATTAACGTTAGCGCCAAGACCTTCCACAGATAGACTTCCTTCATTAGCAGACGAATACTGAGCTTCGCAAATACAAGCATGCAGATCACTAGATATACGTATAGCCTTGACATGAGTTTTACGACTAAGAGCGTCGGCCACTACGTTCGCCTTACCAGGATGGTAGCGAATTTCGCAGTCGTAGTCGTTAAGCAATTCCACCCAACGCCTCTGTCGCATGTTTAGTTCTTTCTGGTCAAAGATATGTTGAAGGCTCCTATGGTCGGTGAAGACCACACACTTAATACCATATAGGTAGTGCCGCCAGATCATTAACGCAAAAACAACCGCACCAAGCTCCAGATCGTGAGTAGTATAGTTTTTCTCATGCACCGTGAGTTGACGAGAGGCATAAGCGATAACCTTGTCCCGCTGCAAGAGCACACAGCCCAATCCGCGGTTCGAGGCATCGAAATATACCATAAAATCATCATTACCATCAGGAAGAGTCAAAACAGGAGCATTACACCAAACTTTTTTAAGAGTCAGAAAGGATTCCTCTTGTTCGAGACCCCAAAAGGTTTCTCCTTTTGGGTTAGAGTAGTAAGAGGTAGGGGTGAGCAAATTAACCACCATAACCGATAACCGAACCATAACCGACATAACCGAACCACTAATAACTGATAACCAATATAACCAATGGTTATGGTTATGAAACTTTGTATAACCGCTAAATCGGTTATGGTTATGGTTATGAAGCTTTGGTAAACCGATATAACCGAAACCGAACCGAACTTGTAATGCTAACTTTATATAATGGATTTGTGTTTTACAAAATCACATAGAAGGTTTTTACTAAGATAAAAGTATGTTAGTAACAAAATGATCTTGATGTAGATGCCATTATTTTTAATAAAGAACTAAGGTGTGATGTCCATACTTTTTTTTGTTTGAGAATTATCTTATTAAAAAGAACCCCAAATCGGTAGTTTAACCAAAAAGTTTAGTCTCTGTTATCTTATAAAATAGGCTCAAGCTAAGTTCAAATCGTGCACAACCCTATTTATTTCAAACCTTGCTTGGTTACTTAACCGAAATTAACCAAACCGAACCATAACCGACTTCATAACCGATTAACCATAACCAAAGTTTGGTTATGGTTATGGTTACCAAAACTCCATAACCGAACTAGCGGTTATGGTTATGGTTAATAGTAAAAATCGAACCAAACTGACTCATGCACACCCCTAGTAAGAGGAACAACGATTTTAGAGAAATCCGCGATGAACCGGCGCTAATAACCCGCGATGAGGTCCATGAACACTGCAGGTGCGTTGGTCAGGCCACAAGGCATGACTACGAACTCGTAGTGTCCATATCGAGTATGAAACGCCGTTTTAGGAATATTATCTTTGAGAACACGTAGTTGATGATATCCAGAACGTAGGTCAATCTTTGAGATACATGACGCGCCTTGTAGTTGGTCAAGCAAATCATCAATACGAGGTAACGGATAACGATTCTTCACGGTAAGCTTATTAAGTTCACGGTAGTCGATACACATACGAAACGAACCATCCTTCTTCTTGACAAATAAAACAGGAGCACCCTACGGGGAGGTTGTCACACCCCAACCGATGGCGGAATCATCGGGGCATGGCACTGAGCGAAACAGATTGTCCAGAAGTTTTCATAACATTTATCATCACTATTCAATTTAAATAATATGTCCCATACCGTATCTCAAACAGTAAAATAAATTATTACAGACAAAAATCCAGGCAAACATTCTGTTCCGACAACTCATATTTAAATAAACAGCAATTGTTTATCTGCTTCTAGAGACCCTTAATTTGACCACTACAGACAACTATTTGTTGGGCTCTAGAGCTTTATTCTAGCCTCGCTTACCAAGCAGATAAGCATCTTAAACACCTGTTACATACGTTAAAATAAAGTCAATACATAAAATATAAAGGTGAGCATACAAGTTTGATAATAGCATAATAGAGTTCGAAGTTGTTTACGCATAACCAGCACGTATACAGAGAAAAACGAAGCATGTTAATTATCGACATGGATCTATCGATACCAATGACTGTGGGTTGACTGCCCAAGGCAGTTCGCAATACATGATTACCACCGTAATCCATGCAAGTAATTGTCCTTAACAACCCCCGTGTGAACGGGTGCTGAGTCCAAACTATAGTACTATCATCGTTAAGGCAGGTAGACAACATTCCACGTGTAAACATAACAACAAGCATTCATTTAGTCACGTAATACATGCGGTAACGGTTAGCGTTTAAAATGTTGCATAGTGTGTTCGATGTGATTTCGTATGAGTAAGTATGTAACACCCAAACGTGCTGAAAGCAAAAAGGGATCAAGTATACTCACAGCGATTGACGGATTAAAGGGAGCGCTTGAGAGTAGGGTTAGCCTGAATAGTTTGATAGTATAACGATAAGCAACGCGTGAAACGGAAAACAAGTGTTGGAGGGTCGGACAGCTGGTCGATCGGACGGTAGTCCGATCGGACGGCTGACCGTTCGGTGGGCAGTCCGTTCGGACAGCTGTCCGGTCGGTCGGTAGGCCGATCGGATGGCTGTTCGAGTGGATCCTTTCTTCCTTTGAGAAGGACGTGTTTGTGTATGATGGTTTGACTTTTGAAGTTTTCGTTGTAGCATTAGAAAATATTGAAGTATCTTTACCTTTCAGGTCAGTCGATCGGACGGTCGTTCGATCGGCCGGTAGCCCGATCGGTTAGGTACTTCTAGCAAGACAAGTTCTCAGAAGGGTGTCACCTGATCGGACGGCTGTTCGATCGGGTGGCACCCTAGTGCATTGAATATGTTGAAAATCGACTAAGTGTTGAAGTATAGTATCTCATGATTTGAAGAGTAATCCGATCGGATGGTAGTCCGATCGAACAGCTGTCCGTTCAATACTAGTCTTCAAAACAAATTGATTAAGTGTGGGGCCATGTGTTAGCCGATCGGCTGGCCAGTCGATCGGCTGACTGTCCGATCGGTCAGCATCCTGACCTGATCAGCCTGTTCGTCTAACACTTGGCTGTTCTGATTGTTTGTCGTTATATCGAGGTGTTTTGACAACGAGTCGAACTATAGAACCCTCGTTCTTACTTGTTTCTCCTGATCGTACAGGAATCACCCAAATCCGGCTGGTGAACTGTTCGGAACGGAGTTTAACGTTTATCCCGAAATCGGTTAACCTCGTGGATAGAATCCGATCTTGAGCCATGCAATCACCGGAGTGATTTGTAAGTCGGCACAGGCTCCGTTTCTATCGGTTTTGAAGGCATTGAGTGTAAAAGAGTTGAAAGAAAGTTGGAAAATCCATCTTTCAATCCTTTTCACCGTGTATATGTTTAGATCTATGAAAGATCTTTGTTTGTTTCTGTGGAAATCGGCTAGATCCAAGTGATTCTTGGTGGATTGAGGCCAAAACATGAAGTTCTTCAAGAACCCATGATGACATCATCCTAGAACACTCGAAGCTTGATGATTTCATGGTTAAAAGTTAAGATTTGATAGATAGAAAGGTGTAGGAGTGCGTGTAGATCAAGAAAGTACAAGTTTTAGGATGAAATCTTACCGGAATCGAGAGGGATCTTGAGAAAAAGAGAGGAGCACGAGCTGGTCGGACAGAGGTTTCCAAAAGTAGAAAGTTTGAGAGTGACAAGGGGTATTTATAGGATGCCAAATGAGGAAAGTGCTGGCCGATCGGCCAGGCAGCTCGATCGGACAGCCTGTCCTATCGGACAGCAGTCCGATCGGCTGGTAACCTGATCGATCAGCTGCACGATTCGAGTGTTCGGTGCGACGGTTTTTGATATTTTGATCTCGATTGAGATTGATGAGAATACGATAGAGTTTCCTATTCAAACTACTTTTAATCCCAACTACTATATCAACATACAAACATCTATATCTTGCACTGTCTCTTCTCCACCAATTATCATAATTCGATTTCGATTAAGTTCGATTGGGTTTCGATTTCGAGTTGAGTTTCGATTAATTACCACACAAAACATAAAGTAAACATGCGCAAGTAACACATAAGGCACACACACACGTATAATAACACCAAGGTTGCACAATTCGAGTTTCGAGTTCGATGATGATTAGATAAGTTCGATTACTGATTAATTGACTTTATCGCATTGTTACTTCCTATCATTCACAGTCGTAAAGCGGTTCGTATCGAGAAATATACTTTGATTACTTCGATTGTACTTAATTACTCCACATATTACAACTAACGTAAAAACATAAAAGAGACTAACAACAGTCAAAGAAGTCAAACAGGGATTGAGTAAGGAGAGACAGATTGCAATTAGCGATCTTTTCTTCCTTTGACTTCAATCTTGACTTTGACTTTGACCTTCGGAAACACGGGGTGTTACAGCCTCCCCTTGTTTAGGGAATTTCGTCCCGAAATTAGGCCAAAGCCGTAACAATCAACACCGTGAATCACTTTTGAGAACTTTCTCTCTCTAGACTTTCACTTGAACAACTGCGGGTTCTTTTCCTTCATGTCGCTTTCGAGTTCCCAAGTGAACTCTGCGCCTCGTTTGCCTTCCCATCGGACTCTCACAATAGGAATGCGCGAGCGTCTGAGTTGCTTGGTTTGGCGGTCCATGATTTCAACAGGCTTTTCCACGAAGTGCAGTGTTTCATTTATTTGAAGGTCATCGAGAGGTACAATTAAATCATGCTCAGCCAGGCACTTTCGGAGGTTTGACACATGGAAATTCGGGTGGACGTTACTAACTTCCTCCGGTAGTTCGAGTCTGTAGGCGACTTTTCTGATCCTTTCCAGAATCTTAAAAGGTCCAACATATCGAGGCGCTAGTTTCCCCTTTCTTGCCAAATCTGACCACGCCCTACCAAGGGGATACCTTTAGGAGTATGTAGTTGCCAACGTCAAATTCAAGGGGCTTGCGTCGTTTATCGACATAACTTTTCTGTCTACTCCGAGCTTTCAACAAGTTGTCTCGAATTTGAAGGACTTTGTCAGTCGTTTCTTGCAGTAACTCGGGACCGGTTAATTGCGAGTGACCGATCTCGTGTCACACAATAGGCGATCGACATCTCCTTCCATATAGTGCCTCGAATGGTGCCATCTGGATGCTGGTATGATAACTGTTGTTATACGAGAATTCGACTAGCGGCAAGTATTTATTCCAATTACCACCAAAGTCTATGACACACGCACGGAGCATGTCTTCAAGAGTACAGATCGTTCTTTTAGTCTGTCCGTCGGTTTGAGGATGGAATGCGGTACTTAAGTTAAGCGTCGTACCAAGAGCTGCTTGAAACGTTTCCCACAATCGCGAAGTAAACCAAGCGTCACGGTCAGAGATGATGTCGCGAGGTGTACCATGATTACAAATGATCTCGTAGGTGTAGATTCGGGCTAATCGTTCTACCTTGTAGTCTTCTCGTATTGGCAAAAAGTGGGTTGATTTGGTTAAACGATCAACAACAACCCAAATGCTGTTGTGACCTGATGACGTGGGCGGAAGCTTTGTTATGAAGTCCATAGCTATACTCTCCCATTTCCATATAGGGATTGGTGGTTGTTCGAGTAAGCCAGAGGGTCTTTGATGTTCAGCCTTGACCCTTGCACAAGTCAGGCATCTTCCGACATAGAGGGCGATATCCCTTTTCATGCCCGACCACCAGTACTTGTAACGAAGATCCTGGTACATTTTATCGGCACCGGGATAAATAGAATATCGGGATTTGTGGGCTTCGTCCATTAAAATCTTTCGCAATTCGGTCCGCTTAGGGATCCAAATTCGGTCCAGAAAATAGAAGATCCCATTCGATTTGTTGACAAGCTGAGCTCCATCGTGATAGATTCTCTCCTTCTTCAAGGTGCGTTCATTAAAGCAAGCATGTTGGGCTTCGCAGATGAGGGTTTCGAGATCGTGTTGGGCTTGGGTATAACGAATACTGAGCAAATAACTCCGTTTGCTGAGCGCGTCGGCAACGATATTTGCTTTGCCTGGGTGATAATGAATCTCATGGTCATAATCGTTAAGAAGTTCTACCCATCGGCGTTGACGCATATTAAGTTCTTTTTTATCAAAGATATGTTGCATGCTCCTATGATCGGTGAAGATCGTACACTTGGTACCATATAGGTAGTGTCGCCAAATCTTTAACGCAAAAACAACCGCGCCTAGCTCGAGATCATGGGTTGTATAGTTCTTCTCGTGGATTTTGAGCTGTCGAGAAACGTAAGCTATAACCTTGCCTCGTTGCATGAGAACACAACCGAGACCGAGTTGGAAGCATCACAGTAGACAATGAAGTCGTTGTTTCCATCGGGCAATGTGAGAATAGGAGCATTGCAAAGCTTATGCTTGAGGGTTTGGAAAGCAGACTCTTGTTTAGTTCCCCAAACAAAAGACTTGTCTTTATGAGTAAGAGCGGTAAGCAGCACAGCGATCTTCGAGAATCCTTTGATAAATCGTCGATAATAGCCCGCTAAACCGAGAAAAGAACGGACTTCGGACGGGTTCTTAGGCGTAATCCAACTCTTAACTGCTTCAATCTTCGCGGGATCGACATGAATACCTTGACTATTGACGATGTGACCCAGAAACTGAACCTCCTCCAGCCAGAATTCACACTTGGAGAACTTGGCATAAAGTTGATTCCCCTGGAGTAGCTCGAGTACCAAACGTAGATGTTGCACGTGTTCGGCTTTCGACTTGGAATAGATCAAGACATTGTCGATGAACACAATGATGAAACGGTCAAGATATGGCTTACACACGTGATTCATCAGATCCATGAAAACCGCGGGTGCGTTGGTTAAACCAAAAGGCATAACAACGAACTCGTAGTGGCCGTAGCGAGTGCGAAAAGCGGTTTTGGGTACATCTTCTTCCTGGATGCATAGCTGATAATAGCCTGAGCGTAGATCGATCTTCGAGAAACACATAGCACCTTGCAGCTGGTCAAACAAATCGTCGATGCGAGGTAAGGGATACCGGTTCTTGATGGTTAACTTATTCAATTCCCGGTAATCGATGCATATCCTGAATGATCCATCCTTCTTTTTAACGAAGAGGACTGGCGCGCCCCAAGGAGAGGTGCTCGGGCGAATAAAGCCTTTTTCAAGTAATTCCTGGAGTTGGTTCAAGAGTTCACGCATTTCGGACGACGCAAGTCGGTAAGGAGCTTTGGCAATAAGGTTAGCTCCAGGAATAAGGTCGATTCGGAAGTCGATAACACGACTTGGCGGTAATCCAGGAAGATCATCAGGGAACACCTGAGGAAATTCACGGACCACAGGAACGTCTTTGACTTCTGTCTTCCTTTTCTTTTCCTTCTACGTTACCATAATGTTGGTCAAGAAAGCTTTGTATTCCTTGCGGAGATACTTGCTAGCTTGGACACACGACATGAGCTTGAGAACTTTCGAAGCAGTTTCACCATACACACATAATAAATCACCATTCGCGAGCGAGAATCGAATCATCTTGTCGAAGCACACAACTTCAGCATGGTTTTCTTGAAGAAAGTCCATGCCTACTATGACGTCAAAACTTCCGAGTTGCATCGGAATAAGGTCGATTGGGAAGCGGTGATTGTTGAGCTCGAGGGTACAATCACGAAGAACAGAATTAACGGCGACAGTTCTTCCAGTAGCGACTTCAACTTCGAATGACGAGGGAAGATAGGAGCGCCTACGACTAAGGAGCTTCTCGAATTCAAACGACACAAAGCAGTTATCGGCTCCAGTATCAAACAAACACTATTCACAAGGAACGTACCATTAACCACGTTGTTGTCAGCCTGGGCTTGACGAGCATTGATGTTGAAGGTTCTGGCGCGTTCTGCTTGTTGCTGTTGCTGAGGCTGTTGCTGCTGCTGCTGGGGCTCTTGCTTCATAACCCTGTTCGGGCACATGTTTGCAAAATGGTTGGGATCACCACATGCAAAGCAGACTCGAGCATTGATCATGGGTGCCTGAGCCGCGTGTTGGCCTTGCGGGGCTGGGAGTAGAGCTTGTTGAGCAGTGGCAGGAGCTGCGGTGTTACGGGGACCATAGCGAGAGTTGGCAGTGAAATGGCCGTACAAATTGCAATGAGTGCAGAAACGACAGGCGAGACCCACCGGATGATGATATGAGCATGTCGGGCAGAGCGGGTGGGGACCTGTGTATGCACGCTTTGCTGGCGACGCTTGAGTAACTGGTGCTGGTCGATGATGAGGCTGCTGCTGAGCTGGTACGGCTTGTAGAGGAGCAACAGTGGTAGTGACAGCACAGTTTTTGTTGCTGGAGCTGCTGTTGTTGTGCTTCTTCTTGCGACGTGATGACTTGGACGGTTGAGTAGTGGCGGTTTCGGCGGTCGGTGTAGTGGTGGCTTGATGCAGAGACTTGGAGGGCTTATCCCAGAAACCAGCTTTTACTCGCTTATCGTTGATCTCGGCGGCAAGCAAGTAAGTCTCTTCAATTGATGAGGTCTTCGCGGCGTGAACAAAATCGACAACACAAACGGGTAGAGCTCGAATGTACTTCTTGATGGCCATGTCTGACGTCTTGACTTGATCGGGACAGATGATGCTGAGCTGTTTAAAGCGAGCAGTCAGGGCAGCGTTGTCTCCATCCTTCTGCTTAATGTTCCAAAACTCGTCCTCCAGCTTTTGGCGTTCATGGGGAGGGCAAAATTCGTCCATCATAATGGCTTTCAGCTCTTTCCAAATCAGCTCACAAGCTGCATCATTTCCGCGTTTGTTTCGCTCGGCCGTCCACCAGTCTAGAGCTCAGGACTGGAAGACGCCGGTTGCGTATAGGGTACGGAGATTTTCTGGACAACCGCTTTGGCGCAGAGTGACTTTGACGGAATCAAACCATTGAATCATAGTTGTGGGGCCATCTTCTCCGGTGAATTCCTTTGGTCCGCATGCCTTGAACTGTTTGAAGCTGAAAACAGTTTTGGCAGCATCCTTGGGAGCTTTAGTTCTCGACTCCTCAGATAATTTGCTGACGTTTTCATAGACATCGCTCACAGTTTTTGCTACTTGTTTGGCGATGATAGCAGCAAGACGTTTGTCTCTCTTTTCTTGGCGAGTTAGTGGGGTTCGGTGTCCGGATGACGACATGGTCTGCAACAGACATCGTCGTAGGTCTCAGACACATCAAAATCGAATCTCACCTACTTACTAAAGCTCAGGAACATGTCGAAGCACGTATCACATAAACACATAAGCACATAACCACAGATTCATATAATCACAGAAGCATGTAAGCACGTAGAGCATATACGGCACAGAACACAGAAGCATATATGCATTCAATCATAGAGGCCGTCAGAATACAGAAACCTATCATTCAAGGCTCGCGAGTCGTTCGAATATTGCGATCGCGTATAATATATCGAGTAGTATAGCATAAGCGTATAGCATAATGTCGTTCAGATTGTAGCGACCTGTTAGAGTATTGAGATAGAAGAGCAATGCGGGTTGTGTGTGTCGATCGAAGTGAGAGCAAAAATCGAATAAATTTCAAAATTTTAAACACATAAACAGTTAAACACGCATAAACACATAAAATCAACGAGTCATCAGAGTCAGCAGTTGCGGGCTCTGAATCAAAACATGTAAAAATTCGAGAAATAGATTGTCTGCGGCTATTACACATCGACAGACCAAAGCGATTCAACTATTCTCAAGGATGCAATGACAAGTCCTTATTGTCCTAATAGACTATGCTCTATCACTGTCATGCGGTGAATGGCACTCGTCCTTTCGGTCGTTTAAGCACTCGAGTCCTTGGAATCCATCAAAACTTTGGTGAGAGTTTTGTGAAGCAAAATTGGGCGGAATAGATTGTCAAGGTTCGGGTTTCACCCCTAGCTTAGCAACTTCTTCCTTGTTTTTAATAAAATAGAGGAGATTATTCGTCAAAATGTGGATTTCACTCCTGATTTGGTATAATTCTCCCGTTGAACAAACGTTCGTTATTGAAAAGAATGAAGAAATCATTGATAAGTTGATAAAATAGCATTGATCAAGCAATTTAGTCGAGAGTTTGCGGTTTTCACACCTAATCTTGGCAAAATCACTTTCTCATTATTGAAAATTCGAGTGCGGTGATAGTGTAGTGCAAGCGAGAAATAGCAGGATATATAAGCTCGGTCTGTTCGTTCTTAACTATAGTCTAGGTCTCTAAGACATCGACCCGGACTAGGTCGAGTCTTGCCTAATTCCCTATAGTTATGGCTCTGATACCAATCTGTCACACCCCAACCGATGGCGGAATCATCGGGGCATGGCACTGAGCGAAACAGATTGTCCAGAAGTTTCCATAACATTTATCATCACTATTCAATTTAAATAATACGTCCCATACCGTATCTCAAATAGTAAAATAAATTATTACAGACAAAAATCCAGGCAAACATTCTGTTCCGACAACTCAGATTTAAATAAACAACAATTGTTTATCTGCTTCCAGAGACCCTTAATTTGACCACTACAGACAACTATTTGTTGGGCTCTAGAGCTTTATTCTAGCCTCGCTTTCCTAGCAGATAAGCATCTTAAAGACCTGTCACATACGTTAAAATAAAGTCAATACATAAAATGTAAAGGTGAGCATACAAGTTTGATAATAGCATAATAGAGTTCGAAGTTGTTTACGCATAACCAGCACGTACACAGAGGAAAACGAAGCATGTTAATTATCGACATGGATCTATCGATACCAATGACTGCGGGTTGACTGCCCGAGGCAGTTCGCAATACATGATTACCACTGTAATCCATGCAAGTAATTGTCCTTAACAACCCCCGTGTGAACGGGTGCTGAGTCCAAACTATAGTACTATCGTTGTTAAGGCAGGTAGACAGCATTCCACGTGTAAACATAACAACAAGCATTCATTTAGTCACGTAATACATGCGGTAACGGTTAGCGTTTAAAATGTTGCGTAGTGTGTTCGATGTGATTTCGTATGAGTAACGTATGTAACACCCAAAAGTGCGGAAAGCAAAAAGGGATCGAGTATACTCATAGCGATTGATGGATTGAAGGGAGCGCTTGAGAGTAGGGTTAGCCTGAATAGTTTGATAGTATAACGATAAGCAACGCGTAAAACGGAAGACAAGTGTTGGAGGGTCGGACAACTGGTCGATCGAACGGTAGTCCGATCGGACGGCTGACCGTTCGATTGGCACTCCATTCGAACAGCTGTCCGGTCGGTCGGTAGGCCGATCAGATGGCTGATCGAGTGGATCGTTTCTTCCTTTGAGAAGGATGTGTTTGTGTATGATGGTTTGACTTTTGAAGTTTTCGTTGTAGATTTAGAAAATATTGAAGTATCTTTACCTTTCAGGTCGGTCGATCGGCCGGCAGCCCGATCGGTTAGGTACTTCTAGCAAGACAAGTTCTCAGCAGGGTGTCACCTGATCGGACGGCTATTCGATCGGGTGGCACTCCTAGTGCATTAAACATGTTGAAAATCGACTAAGTGTTGAAGTATAGTATCTCATGATCCGAAGAGTAATCCGATCGGACGGTGGTCCGATCGAACAACTGTTCATTCAATACTAGTCTTCAAAACAAATTGATTAAGTGTGGGGCCATGTGTTAGCCGATCGGCTGGCCAGTCGATCGGCTGATTGTCTGATCGGCTGGCTGTCCGTTCGGACAGTAGTCCGATCGGTCAGCATCCTGACCTGATTAGCCTGTTCGTCTAACACTTGGCTGTTCTGATTATTTGTCGTTATATCGAGGTGTTTTGACAACGAGTCAATCTATAAAACCCTCGTTCTTACTTGTTTCTCCTGGTCGGATAGGAATCACCCAAATCCGGCCGGTGAACTGTTCGGAACAGAGTTTAACGTTTATCCCGAAATCGGTTAACCTCGTGGATAGAATCCAGATCTTGAGCCATGCAATCACCGGAGTGATTTGTAAGTCGGCACAGGCTCCGTTTCTATCGGTTTTGAAGGCATTGAGTGTAAAAGAGTTAAAAGAAAGTTGGAAAATCCATCTTTCAATCCTTTTCACCGTGTATATGTTTAGATCTATGAAAGATCTTTGTTTGTTTCTGTGGAAATCAGCTAGATCCAAGTGATTCTTGGTGGATTGAGGCCAAAACATGAAGTTCTTCAAGAACCCATGATGACATCATCCTAGAACACTCGAATCTTGATGGTTTCACGGTTAAAAGTTAATATTTGAAAGATAGAAAGGTGTAGGAGTGCGTGTAGATCAAGAAAGTACAAGTTTTAGGACGAAATCTTACCGAAATCGAGAGGGATCTTGAGAAAAAAAGGGGAGCACGAGCTGGTCGGACAGAGGTTTCCAAAAGTAGAAAGTTTGAGAGTGACAAGGGTATTTATAGGATGCTAAATGAGGAAAGCGCTGGCCGATCGGCCAGGCAGCTCGATCGGACAGCAGTCCGATCGGCTGGCTGTTCGATCGGCTGGTAACCTGATCGATCAGTTGCATGATTCGAGTGTTCGGTGCGACGCTTTTTAATATTTCGATCTCGATTGCGATTGATGAGAATACGATAGAGTTTCCTATTCAAATTACTTTTAATCCCAACTACTATATCAACGTACAAACATCTATATCTTGCACTGTCTCTTCTCCACCAATTATCATAATTCGATTTCGATTGAGTTCGATTGGGTTTCGATTTCGAGTCGAGTTTTGATTGATTACCACACAAAACATAAAGTAAACATGCACAAGTAACACATAAGGCACACACACACGTATAATAACACCAAGGTTGCACAATTCAAGTTTCGCGTTCGATAATGATTAGATTAGTTCGATTACTGATTAATTGACTTTATCGCATTGTTACTTCCTATCATTCACAGTCGTAAAGCGGTTGATATCGAGAAATATACTTCGATTACTTCGATTGTACTTAATTACTCCACATAATACAACTAACGTAAAAACATAAAATAGACTAACAACAGTCAAAGAAGTCAAACAGGGATTGAGTAAGGAGAGACAGATCACAATTAGCGGTCTTTTCTTCCTTTGACTTCATTCTTGACTTTGACTTTGACTTTGACCTTCGGAAACACGGGGTGTTACAGAGGTACTTGGATGAATAAAACCTTTATCGAGCAATTCCTGTAGCTGGCTGGATAACTCTTGCATCTCGGAAGGTGCAAGACGGTAAGGAGCCCTGGCGACAGGAGTCGCACCATGTATGAGATCAATACGAAAATCAACAGATCTGGGAGGAGGAAGACTGGGTAAATCCTCAGGAAAGACATCAGGGAAATCACACACAACTGGAACATTGTTTATGTTCTTCCCCTTGCCTTTTTGTTCCACCATGTGGGCCAAGAAGGCAGGGTTCCGTTTACGTAAACTTCTGCTCGCTTGTGTGCATGACATCAACCTTAGTTCTTTCGAAGGTCGATCTCCATAGACATGTAAAAGATCACCAGGCGGAAGAGGAAGACGGACAAGCTTCTCGTGACACACAATTTCGGCATGGTTCTTACGCAACCAATCCATGCTGATGATAACATCAAAACTACCCAAACGCATGGGTATGAGATCAATAGAGAATACTTGATCGTTAAGAATCAAGGAACAATCACGCACACTAGAATTAACAAGAATCGACTTACCATTGGCGACCTCAAAAGAGAATAACTCAGGTAACTTAGAGCGTGTACACTTTATCAAAGACTCAAATTCCACGGACACAAAACTCTTATCGGCACCAGTATCAAATAGGATCGAAGCATAGAGATTATTAACGAGAAATATACCATTCACCATGTCATTGTTGTTGCGAGCCTGATTAGCATTGAGATTAAACGCTCGTCCACGAGCGGCTTCTTGTTGCTCTTAGTTCAGCTGGGGGCAACGGTTACACAAATGAGTAGTATCTCCACACTGAAAACATGCACGAACGGCATTGATAGGCCCTGGGTTCTGCAGAGGAGGAGCTGGAAGAGCTGCTTGAGCTGGTGGAGCAGGAGCTTACTGAGCTTGAGGAGCAGGATTAGCTTGACGACAGTAGGGAGCCATGTGACCATAGCGGTTACAGATGGTGCACAATCGACATGCAGAGGTAGTAGCATAATGAAAGTTGAACGTCGCACACTTGGGGTAAGACCCAGTGTGTTGCTTCTTCGCTTCAGGGGCAGCGGGGTTAGCAGCAGCAGTAGCAGGAGCAGGCTTAGCAGCCGGGTTTGCAGCAGGGGTAATGGCATTGCACCCCGAACCCTGAGACTTCTGTTTCTTGTTCTTGCTGCCACTTGGCTGCTGAGTGACTTGATTTGCAGACTTCGAATGAGCAGGGGTAGCAAATTGTTTATCACGCACACGATTGTTGTTGAGACTAGCTGCGAGACGGTAGACTTCCTCAATAGTTTCTAGCTGAGCTGCTTCGACGGAATCACGCATAGCAGGCGGTAGGTCGTTGATGTACTTGGTTATCATCCGCTTAGGAGTCAAAACCAAGTGAGGAACGATAAGACTTAGCTGCTTAAATCGGGTAGTATATGCCAAGTTGTCATCACCAACTTGCTTCAAATGCCAGAACTCTTCTTCAAGCTTCAACTGCTCATGGGGAGGAAAGAACTCAAGCATCATCAGTTCTCGTACCTCGGCCCATGGAAGAGCATAGGCTTCTTCATTGGTACAAATATTCCTCTCATTCGTCCACCACTCCAGCGCCCTGCCTTGAAACATTCCCGTTGCGCTCCTGGTTTTCAGATGCTCTGGGCACTCGCTGTTGATGAAGGTAACCTCAATGTTGTCAAACCACTCAAGCATTGCGGTCACCCCATCACTGCCCGTGAAAGACTTAGGGTTGCAAGAGACGAAATGTTTGTAGTTGAACCTTGTAGACATCGACTTCTCCGTCTTAGAGTCCACAGAGGATGGAGGAGTGTTCGATCCTTGGAGCTCAGAGACGATCTTTGGCACGACTCGAGCGATCTGGTCGGCCATAAACGTCATCATCTTTTTCTGAGACTTCTCCCTGGATTTTCTGAGAGTGTCGGATAGCTTTCGAGACGACATCTATAGATCCAACACAAGGATCGTATAAGTCTAGATTACGAATTTCCACAATAAAGGTTACACACATGATAGACTAAAGAATTTAGATTTCACACCATGATCTTACGACCTTCACATGGCACGTTGTACGAAGATCGGTCAACATGCCAAAAACGCTTATATATAAAAAGTACCAGCGGCGTATCCACCACGCTTTGGGCACATCGCCTTACCCCGTACTCGGTGTCATGTTACATGTCACAATTACCAACATAACAATTCACTCGTCATCATCATCATATACCATAGATTGCCAGGTAGTTTCGCATAGATTACTCGAATAGATTACATAGATTAACTTGACAAATCACCATAGGTTAACTCAATAGATTAACATAAATTAACTCAGTAGATTAACACAATAGATTAACATAGAACATGCTAGAGTACACACAGTTCACACGTAGATTTCCCATATGTTACACGAATAGCTTTAAAGTTCACGTAGATTACACAGACTTTCATAGGTTTCATGAGTAGAATTTTCATAGATTACATAGTCTGCTCATAGATTGCATAAGCCTTCCGTAGATTACATAGACTTTCCACACTAGTTTGCAAACACTAATCTCGTATGGCACTTGGTACGAAAGTTGGTAACATGCCGGAAGCACTTCTCTATAGGAAGTACTAGCGGCGTATCCACCATGCTTCGGACATGCCACTTCTGTCTCATACTTCCATGTCATCTTAGTGTTTCATACCCACAACAACACATCATAACTGTAGGATCGATTTCGACCTGAATGAGTCGTTCGGAAGAGCTCTAGTCCGTTTCAGAGGCGGAAACTAAGAAACGGATGTGAAAACAGCTTGAAATACACTTTAAACCTCTTGTATATTGCAATAACAGTGTTTACAATCAGAGGAAATACCGGCAGCACTTCGGTATCACTTGGCCTGTCCGTTACAAATGACATCGTATCAAAACTATTTATACTACAAGACCCTACCGTTTGAAATCCTTCAAACGGTCAACTATTTCAAACGGAACCTTATCTCAAACTATTACAATCTTCAAATGGTCATGTATGAAATGAAACCATCTAATTGGACCTTTCAAACGGTCAAGTCTACAAACGGTCACTATACAATTTCCTATTTCATGACATCACTTGTGATGTCACCTGGGTGATGTCACTGTCACACCTGTGTCACTTCAACCATCAAACAAACTCCAAACCAATGAAATATTATATTTCATACTTTGGACTTATATAAATATGTGTATCGTTTGCACATATCAACTCTTGTTCGATTTCAAGCTCTACATCGCTTTCTGGGGAGTTATACGCAAACTGGTGCGTAAACGTACTCAGTTTAATGCGACAAATACTCCGGAACAGCAACATATACTTAACATACCTTAAATAACCTTTACATAACTTAGAAATAAGTTTTGAAGGCTTTGGTATGGCAAAAACAAGTTAATTCGCTTACAGGGACTAAACTTGACAAACTGCGAAAGTATGCCAATTTGAACTGTAACAAACATTCCGGAACATGTCCATAAGTTAAACATACCATAAATATCCTTTACATAGCTTAGAAATAGGCTTTGAGGGGTTTGGTATGCTAAAACAAACTTTTGGATCATTCAGGGGCTAAAAGTGTCAAAAAGTGCACAAGTTTGCACTTTTGCGCATAACTTACGTTCTGAATACATCCGGAAATCCAAAAATTTATGTAAGCATCCTTATATTATGCCTTAGTGTATGGCATGAGAAAAATCCATTCGTCGCGCAATTTGGATCGTCTTTCGCGCTTATGCGCATTCCGTCGTAATTAACCGAACATCGCGACCGTACGGCCAAACGAACCGACATCCGGGATATTTTTGAGCACATTTTAAGTTCCCTATACTTTAACTTCATTTTAGAGCTTTGAAATGGGGTTAACAGGGCTTAAACGTGTCAAAAATGCATCAAATACCAAGTTTAGGGGCTGTAGGGACCAAAACTGTAAATCTGCCAAAGTGAGGGCTTACGGACCGTAAGCCATAAGCCATACGGTCCGTAAGGAGTCCCCAGTACAGCAGATTCATTGAATCCACTTGCAGTTGGCCTTTCGTTCGTTCAAGGGGCAATGCCCTTTCACCCAATCAAGGGCCAAGGGCCATTTTCAGTAACCACAACATTGTGACAAGTGTATGGACGAGATCATGGCACGATATTCAATAAACGATCCTAACGGCTTTGCCTTTCCTATAAATACCCCTCCCCTTGTTGCTAAAAACTCACACAATCTGATCAAAATGCTCTAAGTTGATGCCATTGCTTCATAGCTGAGCTCTTTGATCTAGATTAGCATTCGGGGACCCTCCGTAAGTCTTCTTTCGTTCTTTTATTCGCTTTTCGAGTCCGAAAGTCAACGTTTTGTTGACTTTCTGCATTGACCAGCCTATGGTCAACCCGAAGTTCATGGAACTTCATAACGTGAGTGTGATCACGATGGTTATAGTCCGTAGTGACTATACCTACTGATTACCACGTTATCTAGGCTCAGTGACGAGTCGTAGTTTCGGCCAAAATGTGCATTCTTGCATATTTTGTAACCAAACTACTCGTGAGCATCAAAGCCGTTTGTTTTGATGCCAAACCTGTTTTCTAATCTTAGTTAAGCATGTTCTAACATGCTTAGCTCGTCACTTTTAGTTCAGTGCTTATATAGGGTCGTAAGGTAAGCGATCTAAACCATCGCTTATACTTTCGAACCCGACCCATTTGGTCGATCTTAAGGATCCGACCAAACACATTAGGTGACCATAGCTATAACCTTCCGAGGTTATACCTTGTGGTCACGATGTTAGGCGTTCCAGACGCGTTCTACGCGAACGACGCGTAAGGTAGCATAAGCTACCTAAACGGGTCGTAATAGGTCGCAAGCACTTAGGTTAGGTTTCATTTTAGTATGTAGGCTTTGTTAAACCATATTTCACGAGTCTCCATGCTCGTTTGGTTTACGAACCCGCATACTATCCGATCCTTCCGATTTTGGTCCGGTATATTAATATAGCTACCTATTAGGTGCCGTTTGATATTCCGCGATCTCTAGCATTATTTGGTTATTATTCAAGAACTACAAAGCAATCTCAGGTGAGTACATAGAACCCCATCTTTTACTGTTTTCCAAACTGTTTTGGGGTGAAACACATGTGCCTATCAGTTACATTCATGCTTTCCATGTTTTCACATCATATGCCTGCTATGTTGTTAGTACATTATAGTACACGATTTCATTACATTTCATGCTATGTATGCCCATTGTGTGCGTACTTAGTACATTGATTTACATTACGTTTCTGTTGCATATGTTTACTCAGCATATGGACACATTGATTTACATGAACATTTCTGCTTCGTATGTTTACTTAGCATACTTAGTACAATTGTTTACATCACATGCCTTCATTTTGTTATGACATTTGGTTTGTTTAACATGGGACAATACATTCATTAACATTAGCTACGCCGTTCGTTAGTAGGTAGTGGGTACCATAGGAATTGACAACTCCCGTTCCTGAAATCCTGGGTTTGATAGGATTGGAAGGAATGACCGAATTCGATATACATAACTTAGATGAACCTTTAATTTGTTTAAGGGTTTATCGCCACAGTCTCAAGGCTTGGATGTGTGCATATTTCACAATACCGCATAAATGTTAATATCAATAGAGCATGCATTTTTCCACAGAATGTAACGTTGATTTAAACCACGTTTTACTTCAACGACTTGTTTTGTGCATTTTACATATGGTTTAAGTTGATACATTTCGCTTACCGTACATGATACATTTTGGGATACACATTACATGATTTACATTGAACATAAACACGTTGACATTAACATACACATTTGGTGAATTACATTGAACATAGACATTTGACATGGTTTACACAATAAACAATTGAGTTATACAAGAACAATCTTACATGGTGGATGGTTTGGGTAAATGGTTTGAGTAACGTGGAGTATGTAATATGATGCAAACATGGTGGATACGCCGCTGGTACTTCCTATATATAAATGTTTGTATAATATTACATATCTTAGCGTTATCTAAATCATTTCAGTTTTGACAGATGACATTTTATACAAACAACACACTTTTCACGAGACATTGTTTTACAAACGACTTATCTTATACAAACACATTTTACATGGTTATCCGTATAACCATACAGTGTCTTCTTATTTATACATATCATCTGATTTTATCGTTTTTCAAATGATTTACAAGACAAAGCAAATTACAAGGTTCATGACTAAACATTTTCTCAAACATAAGTCATGAATTCCGTTTTCATAAAACCAATGTATCTCACAGGCATTTTTATGCTGACGTACCTACTTTCACATGTGTTTTCAGGAGCTGTTCCATAAGATGTTGATCACGATACTAGGGCGGACCTGTGCCTTAGTGACTTAAAACGAGACAAGAACTAGTTAATTAATATTTTGTACTCTTTAGTTCTTGTTTAAACAATGTATACTTTCATATTTGATTAATAAAACGAAACTTCATTTGCCATGGATTTGAAATAATTGATTCTGTTACAACACTCCCCGACGTTTCCGCCACGTTTTGTATGTTCTACTTGGTCGGGGTGTGACAGTCACCTATGTGATGTCACTTGTGATGTCATGCCTGATCAGATCTGCAACGCAACCCAGACTCGACATAAGACGAAGACGACATATGAATGCACCAACAGACTCCCCCTCAGATGTTGACGAGTCTTAAGTGTCGAGTCTTCAACGTCTTCAGTCTTTATCAGTCTGAACGCTCTTTGAAATATCTCACAGTGTAAGCATCCTCAAATCTTTCTCTTCTCTTTTTATCAGCATCAACAGACTTCCCACGAACAATCTCTACTCGGATGTCTTCAGACTCCCCCTTTCGAAATGCTGGGATCGCACTTAGGCATGTTGAAATCACAAAGTCTTCAGGTATCGGAACCTGGTTCTCTATCACTTAGAAACCTGCACATCCTCTACCTCACAAATAAATTTTCTGATGATAACATGTAAAAACAATCTCACCATCTAATGAATCACTTGCAGACATTATACATTCAAAGAATGATTTTACAATGTTAACCTTTGATGAACCACTTGAAGATATATCATTTTTTCAAAACAACACACTCTCCCAAACCATCTGTTCATCATGTTTAGCACCCGGAATTTTGAAAATCAAACATTCAATATCAGTTGTCGAAAATCTTTTTGAATTAATCAAAATTTATGCTAAAACACACTGAAAATCTTTTTGGATTTTTGAATATAACAGAAATAAAATGCAGTAAAGAAATATCTACAAACATTATTTTTGTGAATTTGTGTAAGAGGATCATATCAGCTTATGAGACAAATCACCAACACTGTTAAGCTTGATTTTCATTTTAAGTTCTAAACAATTTACCTAGATTGTCAGTATACTGGTCCACTTAAATTTTCACACAACGTTCAACTGATCCGAGATATGATATTAATGTCTTAGAAACTAAAACTTATCCGTGTGTCCCACTACTTGAATATACTCCTGTATCCAGATCCCAATATTCAGTCTTACAGGTGAGTATACCTAGATGATATCTGTAAGGGGTTAAGTGCGAAACCGTGAGAGCTTAGGTCAGAACTTCCGTTCAGCAGAGAGATGATCGCTCGACTTTTGGTGGGTCCCCTTTAGAGGATCTTTTTTACAACAGGAATGACTATCAATTTTATTGTTTCATCGATTTGCTGAGGGCGGTGCTTTTTCAAGCATTTGCAGAAAGTATTATCCGGGGACTAGGTCAGTACTTCCATACAGCAGAAGTCCCGGGATAATACCCCAGATATCACTGAGCATAAAGACCTAGTATCTCAGAATAAGGGACCTTTCAAACAGGATTTCAGGGGTTACCTATATATCTAAGAAGTTGTTACCCACAGAATAAGCAAGTTTGAATTTTTACGGTTTATAACTCTTTACAATTTACTAAATATGTAAAAATCTACTGACACATCTGCAGTAAGATTGTTTATCACTTTTAAACTTTCCAATTCTTTAGCATGTTGTGATAGTCCGCTGATGTACTATCATTTCCTCCTTTTCACAACAAACTCATTTTTGGATTTTTATCATGTTTTTGTCTTTTTCAAATTTTCTAATGTTTTTGGATTTTCTGAAATTTTCTACTCCCCCTAAAATGCAAACACATTAACGAAAATTGAAAACAAACTGTACAGAAACATGACAACCGATATCAAATTGCATCAATTCGCCATTCACTTGGCATAAACAATCAGAACTCCCCCTATCAACAAACTATTTTCTCATTTAGATTTCGAAACACTTAAGTTTGTTTTAATCAAAATGATTTTTCCGGAAAATAAGTTTGGTTGATTTTACCACTTGTAGGTATATCAATACTAAATTCGGGGATGTGGTTCATCATCTTGTCTCTCAATCACTTGTAGGAAAATGCAAGTACAAATTAATGTCCTTGATTTACCATATGCACAAGTTATGCACAATCAAATCTTCTAACCACTTGTATCCAAACGTAAACAAACCTTTTTTACCGTTTGCATGATTGACATTACCGTAGTAAATTCCTCAAGAAAGATGCCGATACCTGCTCCTCGCTTACCAACCTGGAAGCTCCGGCATAGTCCTTCAACCTATAAAATTTTAACAATTTCAAATACTTTCAAATCATCCTAATTAAATATGAAAGATGCCGATTCCTGATCCACGATTACCAACTTGGGATCTTCGGCATAGTCCTTCAACCTGTAGAGTTTTAACAATTTCAAACACTTTCAAATCATCCTAATTAAACATGAAAGATGCCGATTCCTGATCCACGATTACCAACTTGGGATCTCCGACAAGTCCGGTGTTTTACTCAAACATAATGTCCACCCAAGCCTCACCAGCCTTGGGTGACTTTGGAACACATCTGTCCCACCAACATTTTGATTTATAAAATTCTTTAGCACCCTTTACCTTCTTATCAACCATCTTCCCAAAAATATGTTTGACTTTCCCGTTGAACGCCTTCTCAACATCAAATTCTCCTTTATCAGCGAAGAATTGATTTGAGATCTCAACCTTTCCAACTTTCTTCATCAAATTTTCCTTTGACAATGACGGAAAATTCTCATCGTTCACCACTGGAACGGAATTCACAATCTTTTTATCAACCAATGACTCCTCTGATTTTATGGAATCAGATTCATTGTCAGAATTACCCTCAGATTTAACAACCCATTTTTGTTTACTTAAATCACCTCTTCTTTTGTAAAACCTTTTTGAACTTTCTCCTTCCTCAGAAATAGAATTTTCAAACTTTTTAACAATTTTTACAGATTGTTCTTTCTTATCAACACAAGTTTTTCTCAAAACAGAGTTAGAAAAAACTCCCTGTTTTTGGTAGTTGGTCTTGGGGCAATTCCACGCTATGTGTCCAACTTCTTGGCATTTGAAACAGGCTCTTCTGTCAACTCTTTGAGCAGATTTTCTCACATTTTTCTTCACTTCAGCAAGAAACTCTTGATTTGACTGTTTCCAGAAAGGTTTCTTCTGTTCATCTTCAGAACTCCCACTTGAAACAAATTTTGTTTTTGGTTTATAAGTTTTCTGATTTTTATAATTTTCTTGTGAAATAAAACCAAGACCTTTCTTTTTGAGATTACCATTATGGTTTGGTTTCTTTTGGAAACTATAACCACAACCATAACCCATTTTCTTGTTTACTCTTTGTTGAATCCTTGAAGTGTAAGATTTAGGTTTCGCAAAAAGATTTAAATCTTTTATTTCAGAAATATTAATTTCTGTTAATTTGAAAACCTTTTTGATCATTTCAGTTTTAACACTTCTTATTGGGAATTCCTTATCAGAATATAATTTGTCTGAATCATTCAATGTATATGCTACTTTGATTGATTCGTCATTCAAATTAGATTTTGATAACAGAAATTCTTTATTGTAAACCCTCTTAACCAGTGGACTCGGACTCTTCTCAGACGAACTCGAACTATCTGACTTAGACTCCGACTTTGACTCTTCATCCATATCCAACACCTGATCGACAACTTTCTTAACTAACTCGGACTCATGATCAGTGTCAGATGCTGTGAATGTGACATCAATATTGTCTGGTAATTCATCAGTGATTTCAGACTTCAATTTGATGTTTAGAGCCTTGTCTACCCGTTCCTCATTTGGTTTCCTGGGGGAATAACTCTCAAAGATAGGAGGTGGACATCTGTTATACTTGACACTTGGTTTCTTACCAGTATCCTCTTCTTTTTCTTTCTTCTTGAAAGCTTCAAGACCTGCAACAGTAGGATAAACACGATCAATCAAATAATCACAAGTAGTATAACTCAAAAGTAATCGATTGATCCTTTCACTCTCGATTCTCTCAAGTTCCAACTCCTTCTTCAAATTAGCACAATCTTCGATATAATCATTAATGACACTTTGCTTTGTCATCAAAGTTGCACTCATCTTGTCATTTGCTTTTTCAAATTCTGCATTTGTTCTTTTCAAACTGTCAACTGTCCTGTTCAATACGTCGTATGACTCTTTCACATACTTCACATCAGACAGTAGATCTTCCTTAATCTTTTCTAAGTCGACAATCTTTTTATCTTTTTCATTACACTCTTTGCAAGATTCTGAACATTTCTCACAAGGCTTAGTAACTTCAACCACCTTTTCAACTATCTTTCGACTTCGACAGTCTTTTCAACTTCTACAAGTTTCTCGACCTCAACAATCTTTTCGACAATCTTTTCAATTTCAACTATTTTCTCAACTTCCACGAGTTTCTCGACTTCGACAATTTTCTCCACTACTTTCTCTACTTCAACAATCTTCTCTTTTGCAATCTCAGCAGTTGCTTCATCTTTTGTTTCTACAGCTTCAGTCTTCGCCTTTTCATTAGCGAGTAGCTTTGCTGTTTCTAGCTCTCTCTGCAATCGAGCAATCTTCTTCTGATTCTGCATCTCAACTTTATCTGCATAGAAAAAATTAAAACTGTCAGGATCAATGCTTTTTCTACATTTTTTAAGATACTCTTCCTCATCATCCGTATCAACATCACTTCCAAGATCTGGAAATATTGGAATCCTTTTCTGACAATCCTCATTTTGATCCAGAATCCTGGTAACAAGTGCCACATCAGGACTAGTTCCACTAGCTATATACTTGTCCCAGCTAAACCCCTGTGCAACAACCTCATCACTTTGACCTATTATCCCAAAATAAGCTTTCCTATTGGCTTCTTCAATCAATTTTCCATGAGCAGTTTGCGGTTCCTTTTGTTTAGGCTATTGATCGATTTGATGAAAGATTGATTTCTGATAGTAATTGCTCTTTTCTTGACTACCAGTTGACTCTTGGTTCTTATATTCCCGTTTAAAGTGACCCTTTCCTTTACATCGGAAACAGGTAACCTTTGACTTGTCAAAACCAAGAGGAGAGGTAGCCATTCCTCGAAACTCGTCTCTGCCAGTAATTTGTTGAAATTTTTCAGCTCTCCTGCAGGCACTAGCTAAGCACCACTTCACATCCATCAGCTCAAGCTCTTCTGCATCGATTTGGTCGTAATCTTCCTTGGTGAGCATCGGATTACCAATTCTTCCAGCAATCAAACTTTCATACGACTCTAACATGGCGACAAGAGATGCCATGTGTTGCTTTGCCACCTCAGGAGAAAGATGTTGACCATTCTGAATGTTCAAGGTCACATTACACTGCAGATTTGTAGAATTTTGCTTCTGAGGGCTAGGTGTGTTGTTGTTTGGATCAAAGCTTGAGAATGATGAAGTAGATCCACCACTTTGAGTTGTAGTACTTGCATTTGGACTTGCAGAACCATCAGCACTAAA
Organism: Helianthus annuus; assembly: GCF_002127325.2. Classification (NCBI taxonomy): domain Eukaryota; kingdom Viridiplantae; phylum Streptophyta; class Magnoliopsida; order Asterales; family Asteraceae; genus Helianthus; species Helianthus annuus. Next base: position 132,163,231 of record NC_035438.2, on the reverse strand, counting down.
TGCAGTACGAATCTTTGGACTTTGACTGGGAGTGGCCTCAAACTTGTTCCCTCGATAGTACAGACTGACATCTTTCTTTGCATTTGGATTTGTCATGATAGCTGTCTTTTGAATATCCAGCTCCTGTTCTTCAATCTTCTGAATGAATTGAGCCAAATTCATGCTCTCGGACTTTCTCATAAGTTTCACAACCATCAAATATGTTCCCCACTTATATTGTGGTAACGCCTCAGCTAGTTTTTCGACCCACTCATCGTCCTCTTTCTTGATATCCAATCTACCCATTTCCAATACCAGATGACAATACCTATCAATGGTTTGTTTCGTAGTTTCATGATCAAAAGCAGTAAATATATCAAATGATTTCTTTAATAATGCCTTCTTGTTTTTGATCATATCAGCACTCCCTCTGAATTTCTGAATCATGCCTCCCAGATGGATCTAGCTGTTCCGTTATGTTGAAGTAACACAAAAATATCTTCTTTAACAACTTGCTGAAGAATGCTGATCATCATCTTTTCACTTGTGTATTTCAACTTGTCAACTTCTGTAAAATCATTAAAACCCTTCTCTAATCCACGTTCATTCTTTGGTTTCTCATAATCTTTTAGCAATGAACACCATGCATCAAATCTGTAAGCTTGAACCCAATTCTCGAATCGGTTTTTCCAACCCTGAAAATCTTCAATGTACATGAGTTTCGGTGGTTTTTGATGAGTTCCCGTCTCATTCTCATTATACAATGCTTCAGCAGCGATTACAGAGGCAACGGGTGTCGCGAACGCATTGTAGAACTCTTCAGCCATGTTTCAAAAATCAGATGATACTTCGGGAAATACCTGACAACACACGAACAAAACACAATCAATTTAAAGATTTATCAATTAACAGAAACGAAATGGTACTCGAACTGGTGATTATTCTGTGCAGATTGAGGGTTGACAAACTGTGCGACACACTGTGCGAACTCCTATGACCTGGATCAAATGCGAATGACTTGATCCTTTTTCGTGCAAACTGACTGACTTTCAAATGACCTGATGAATACTTCAAACAACCTGAACTAGAATCAAATCTCAAGTGAACTGGTAATTACAAACGAACTAACTTGATGCAAACTGGTTCACCTCGTGAAACACCTCGGTATAGACACCTCGAATTACACCTCAAATTTCACTAACTCGACAGTCGTGACTTTTTTAAATCTCTCAAACATACAACAAAATATACTGAATTAATGTCACCACTAAAAGTCTTGGACTTAGACTATGATTGGACCTCAAAAATGGACAATTATCTCAATCAAATAGGCTGACACACTCACATGCAAATCTCATTATCACAATCACACTGATCAATGAATGGCATCACATGATATATGGCCAACAATCAACAATCACAAATTAACTTCATTGGGTCGATTCAATATGTTTTATCAACTACACATGCAAGATTTTTAAAGGCTGACAATTTTATAATACCAATTGTATTTTAATTGGACCTTAATATCCACTAATGTTCAAATACAAATGTTTAGTGGTCTGACACTTATGCATGGGCCGAGATCTACAAGACTAACACATCTGATTGTGTAACACCCCCAAAAACTCGAATTCGTCAGTTACTAGTATGTTACCACGTTTAAAAGAAAGAAATGGAATAACTAGGTTATTAAACCTAGTTAAAAACTTGGTTAAAACAAAATAGGTTATGAAATTGAGTTAAATAATGAGTAAGTAACAAACATGAGGGGTGGTTTTGAATAAATGGAAAGATTAAATATAAAACAAAAATAAAAACTCCCAAACACACACACCTGGGCGTGTGTGTGTTCGATCAGAGAAGAGAAAGAAAGGGGAAACCCCTCATGAACCCTAATCAACAAAATTGGATGCGAATTGGGCTGAATTCGAACTTGCATGAGTCGAAATAGTGATTATCTAAGCAAGCTTTAGCCAAGGTATGCCTTAATTCTCTGATTTGATGAACAACCATGAAGTGGGTTTTGATGAATTCGTGAGTTTGGTATAATTAGGATGAAAGCTTGCTAATATTATCTTGTTTAAGTTAAATCTTGGTTGAATTTTGAGGTATCTTGATGATTTAGTATGAAACCCATGTGCATGAGTATGAAGGTGATTATGATGAACATGTAATGTTAAATCATGATTGTGTAGATGCATAATATATTTTATGATAGTTTTGATAGTTAAACATGATGAAGAATTATTAACAATGTAATTTTGTTTAAATATAATGGTTCATGAGATGAAATTAGGAGAACATGCTTAGACCACTTGTACATTATGCTTAGAAGGTGGTACGCACACCAAGTGTTTGACGAAATGCTTAGGTGAAAATGATAAATGGAATTGTATGCAAATAGCAAACGGTAATGGGTGAAAATGATAGTGAGAAATTTGGTAGTAAAGTATCATGAGGAATATGTTGTTGATTAAGTCCATGTAAGAACGTAGTTAATAAATGATTCGGTTTACTTATTAGTGATCGATAACTAAGGGTGACATATGAGATCATAGAAAGAGGTAGTGTTGGAAGGGTGTTGGGTTAGCTAAGTATGTGATGGGTTGCTAGTTGGGAAGTTATGGAGATGCTAATGTGAACGAAATGAGTATACATGTAATTAGGTGATCATATGTTCATATGTATTTTACTATATGGGTATGAAATGTTTATGGTGCCATTAGTATGACGACCACATCGGTATGGACATATGTCCCTAAGTTGGAAGTTTGCATACTCAACCTTTAACTTTATGAAAAGTAAATAAATATTAGAATAGCATGGTTAAATTATTTATATGATTGTAAGACTAGGAGGATTGAATGATGCATGATGAATCATTATGTTTCATACTTGGTGGTATGTTAAAGTGCGTAAATTGGAATGATACATTGTTGTACTTATGCCTTGTGCTTGTTGGAATTGACTATTGAAAGTCAAATGCGAGATATGAGCTAGACATGATTAGTGATATGTAGATCTTGAATGCTAACAAGAATGTGAATGTAGTGAGATGTAGAGGATAAGCATCATGTCAAGAGGACGCAAGCACAGATGGCAAACGGGTCAAGAGGAGGCAAGGAAACGACCACGAATACGGACGCTTAAGGTAAGTGACTCCCGACTCACTTCGTAGTATACATAAGAATTATATTGTTTTTGTTTGAATGAGGGGAAATTATGTATGATATACGATAAATGAAGGTGTTAAGATAAGAAATGATCTAGATAGTCGAAGATAGTTTGTGGGACCAAACGGGTCGAATAAATAAGTATAAGTGAGGAATTGGTAATAAAATATGTAATGATTAAGGACCCGGGCAAGGGTTCTTAGGCTAATATGTAAGGAATTGTTTTACAGATGTTTAGGAACAAGTTCCAAGTGAAACAGATGCAAAACGAGCAAGTATGCGAATTTTAGTGTGAAAATGGAAGGCTGATCTGGGCTTCACCGTAGCTTACGGTGCCCACCGTAAGCTACGGTGGGTGTTGGGAATTGAATTTCTGCCGTAAGGCAGTTTAAAGCTGCCGTAGGGTTTTGGGGGCCACCGTAAGCTACGGTAGCCACCGTAGCTTACGGTGGAGGGCTGATGCAAATGTGTAGTTTATGAAGTTCCTTGTTTTCCCTTCGGTTTCGGACCCCGTGAACCCATTCCAAGCCTCGTTAAGCATTTTTAATGTTCCTCAACCCTACCAAACGGTTATGTAAGTTACGGGTGAGCATGGAACTCATTCTTAAGACCCGAAACATAGCCAAATGACACTTAAATTGCGTTTATGATGGGAGAGTAAGGTAGGATATGGGAGCGAGTATGCGGGGTAATGAACTAAGTATTGGATATGCATGTAAATATTTAACTTTATTCCAATACGTTTAACTAATAAATAAGCAGGAATAAGAGTGAGTATGAATACGAAGGTTTGTATTTATGATACGGCAGTAATTCATGGGGAATTAGGTAAGTGGTACGTACGAGTTAATAGGTATGGATGAATGTATTTATGTAAGCATATGTACGTGTGAGTGAGGGTATATACATGAGTAGTTATGATTCGTTTTATGTATGCATGCAAGTGTGTATGTACATCTGTATGCCAGTAGGTAAGTTCGTATGCTCGTATGTCTTCAATACGATTGAGTATTGACGTTAATGACAGTGTATCTTGAGAAGGTAGAATAATGCAGGTAGAATGTTGAAGTCTCACAAGGGAGTGGATACTCAGACGGAAATGCCTAAATGCAAAGGATTACTGAATGGAAAGTGAAAGTGTATGAATATTGTTATATTCATAATGTGTACTAACGTTTGAAATTGTATGGTAAGTGTAGGTTGTATGAGTCCCGAAGGATCACCGAGGTGTGGAGATTGAAGACCGAGTCACAAGTTAGATTGTACGGGAATGCTTGGATAGCTAATTTAGTAAACATAGTTTATGTTTTTGTTTTGTAAATGGGTTCGATTGTTGTATTCATTGTAAATGTGTCACCTTAAGAATGAACTTTAAGTATGTTAAGACATTCATAATGAAAGAAATTTTATGGTACGTATTTTCCGCTGCGTCTTTTCAGTTAAAGCGTGTTAGGGTGTTTCAAGTTGGTATCAGAGCCCTGGTTTGAGAGAAATCAAGTATGAGGAGATAAATACTTGAACTCAAGCCTGTGTGCTCTTGTGACAAGGACCCGTACAATCCAAGACTCGATCAAGATCTAAGGGAAGAAGCCAAGGTAAGTAAGTGCTTAAGTATGTATTTGAAGATAATTAACAATATGATATGTGTAAGGTCAGCATGATTGCTTGGAAAGGTTGATCTGTAAATGCGGTCTAACGCTGGCACCAAGGTATGTAATATGACATATTGACCGAGGTACGTAGATTTAGCTTATGGGTGCATGAAATGGTATAATTAAGCATGTGAAAGAAAATCTTAAATGAAATATAATAATGACAGAGTAAGGAAGTTTTGAAAATGTTACACGTGCCGAAACTTAATTCTGCGGACATAAGGTGGCGATTACGCGAAGACGCAAAACTAGTATGTGGATTGTGTACCTGGCCAGTACACAAGAAACGTATGACGTTCGTGAGACCGTGATAATTGTTACAGGTATGTCCGTTAGAATTAGGTAGTGGGTGGACGTGGGGGTGAAGGGAAATGTAAGACTTTCAGGAATGAAAGTATGAATGATATGTTAGAATCCGCGAGACGGATTCGAAGCATGAAAGGAATGAAGTATGAATGATATGTTCTGCGAGACGGATTCAAATCATAGAAGAAAGAAAATGTATGAATGGTAGGTTAGAAACCGCTAGACGGATTCAAAATATAGAAGTAGTAAATGTATGAAGGTTACCTTTGAAACCGCAGGACAGATTTAAAACATATAAAGGATAAAATTTTACCCACATCAGAACTGTGTCAATAATTGACCGTAGTTATGTCAAACGAGTTCTATGAGTAAATGTAAAGTAAATGAACAAAAGAATGATTGTAATGGGCACGTAAAGCTAAGTTTTAAAATGAAAGAAAGAAGTTTTGAACCCGTTATGTGTTAGATGTGCTAGAAATCGACTCTTAGGAGTCAGAATGAATGACGGGCTATGACCCAGACAATGGTTTAAGTATGAACAAGAATGGCAAGTTTGTTAAGAATACCAAAATGATGTAATGGATGTCTTTGTAAGTAAGCATGAATGGAAGGAAACACGAATGTGTACCTCAATGCATCTATGATAAGTAAGAAAATTCAGTTTAACCTTAAAAGGGTCAAACTGCAAAGATTGAAACTAAAAAGAAAGAATTGCGTGTAAGAAATGGAATGTAAGATATGTTATAGCATGTACGCAGGAAATATGTAAAGGAATTATAGGTGACTAATCACCTAGTAGACTCAGTATTTGAATGAGATATGCTAACCGCCAATTTTGTAGGTGGTGATGTTAGAATTCTTAGAGACCAATTGAATTGGTGGAAAGGATGTGCACGAGCGGAAGTACACTACACGGATGAAGGAAAATCTGGCCTGGTATAGCTAGTACTCGTGAAGAAGTGGATAGATCTGGTTTGCGGACCATTGAATTATGCAACAAAATCAAGGTTAGTAAAATGTGTAATTCATGTTGGATAAGTATGAATTGGTAGGTTGAGAAAGACCTACAAAATGACTGATAGGATATGTATGGTATGGTGTGGAAAGTTTAATTTTAACAATTGACATAAGAAGAAAGTAGGTCAATAAAAAGTAAATTTCAAAAAACTGAGTGGGAAATTTTGAGTATTTATCACACTTTCGTGTGATGAATTTGCACGACATGTTTACTTAAGTAGATTAAGTAATGCAGGAATTAAGGGTAGTTGTAACGCAAGATGAATGGGATAATTTGAAGGTAACATAAAGGTACGTGTGATACAAGTAACTATAGAAACATAGAATGATGTCAACCTTGTAGATAAAGCATGTATAGGTGACTATGAATTAATAGTTTTGTTGCGATAACAAAACAAGAACTAAATGTTATATGATATACGTATAGAATGTAATTTTAAAAAAATGAGATGAAGGTATTAGACCCGTTATAAATGGATCATATGAATGAAAGTGTTAGTACAAGTTCGAATAAATATGAATATTGACTTGTTGCAAACGGGTCAAGGAAATGAGAATGTTATGTGAAAGTATGGTATGGATAGTAAGAGCTTATTAGGAATAAGTCAGTTATATGAATGATATATGAATCAAGGACAGATAGTTACCTATCATGATGAGGTACCAGTCAAAGTTAGACATATATGTGTGTGTATAAATTTCGAAATAAGGTTGTATAGTTGACGAAAATAATAAGAATGTTGAGGTGAACAAAAAGATACATAATGCACATAATATATGAGTATTGGAATGATGAATAAACCACAGACTAAGGTTTGTACAATTAATAATTGTATACAATTGGAATAAATTCGATAAAAAAATGTTAGTGATGATATGTGTTAAGAGCTAGTATTATAAAGTAAAAGACACTAATAAGAGCTCTGGAACATAGTCTGACATAAGTAGATGCATAATATGTTTTATGATAGTTTTGATAGTTAAACATGATGAAGAATTATTGACAATGTAATTTTGTTTGAATATAATGGTTCATGAGATGAAATTGGGAGAACATTCTTAGACCACTTGTACATTATGCTTAGAAGGTGGTACGCACACCAAGTGTTTAACGAAATGCTTAGGTGAAAATGATAAATGGAATTGTATGCAAATAGCAAACGATAATGGGTGAAAATGATAGTGAGAAATTTGGTAGTAAAGTATCATGAGGAATATGTTGTTGATCAAGTCCATGTAAGAACGTAGTTAATAAATGATTCGGTTTGCTTATTAGTGATCGATAACTAAGGGTGACATATGAGATCATAGAAAGAGGTAGTGTTGGAAGGGTGTTGGGTTAGCTAAGTATGTGATGGGTTGCTAGTTGGGAAGTTATGGAGATGCTAATGTGAACGAAATGAGTATACATGTAATTAGGTGATCATATGTTCGTATGTATTTTACTATATGGGTATGAAATGTTTATGGTGCCATTAGTATGACGACCACATCGGTATGGACATATGTCCCTAAGTTGGAAGTTTGCATACTCAACCGTTAACTTTATGAAAAGTAAATAAATATTAGAATAGCATGGTTAAATTATTTATATGATTGTAAGACTAGGAGGATTGAATGATGCATGATGAATCATTATGTTTCATACTTGGTGGTATGTTAAAGTGCGTAAATTGGAATGATGCATTGTTGTACTTATGCCTTGTGCTTGTTGGAATTGACTATTGAAAGTCAAATGCGAGATATGAACTAGACATGATTAGTGATATGTAGATCTTGAATGCTAACAAGAATGTGAATGTAGTGAGATGTAGAGGATAAGCATCATGTCAAGAGGACGCAAGCACAGATGGCAAACGGGTCAATAGGAGGCAAGGAAACGACCACGAATACGGACGCTTAAGGTAAGTGACTCCCGACTCACTTCGTAGTATACATAAGAATTATATTGTTTTTGTTTGAATGAGGGGAAATTATGTATGATATATGATAAATGAAGGTGTTAAGATAAGTAATGATCTAGATAGTCGAAGATAGTTTGTGGGACCAAACGGGTCGAATAAATAAGTATAAGTGAGGAATTGGTAATAAAATATGTAATGATTAAGGACCCGGGCAAGGGTTCTTAGGCTAATATGTAAGGAATTGTTTTACGGATGTTTAGGAACAAGTTCCAAGTTAAACGGATGCAAAACGAGCAAGTTATGCGAATTTTAGTGTGAAAATGGAAGGCTGATATGGGCTTCACCGTAGCTTACGGAGCCCACCGTAAGCTACGGTGGGTGCTGGGAATTGAATTTCTGCCGTAAGGCAGTTTAAAGCTGCCGTAGGGTTTTGGGGGCCACCGTAAGCTACGGTAGCCACCGTAGCTTACGGTGGAGGGCTGATGCAAATGTGTAGTTTATGAAGTTCCTTGTTTTCCCTTCGATTTCGGACCCCGTGAACCCATTCCAAGCCTCGTTAAGCATTTTTAATGTTCCTCAACCCTACCAAACGGTTATGTAAGTTACGGGTGAGCATGGAACTCATTCTTAAGACCCGAAACATACCCAAATGACACTTAAATTGCGTTTATGATGGGAGAGTAAGGTAGGGATGTGGGAGCGAGTATGCGGGGTAATGAACTAAGTATTGGATATGCATGTAAATATTTAACTTTATTCCAATACGTTTAACTAATAAATAAGCAGGAATAAGAGTGAGTATGAATACGAAGGTTTGTATTTATGATACGGCAGTAATTCATGGGGAATTAGGTAAGTGGTACGTACGAGTTAATAGGTATGGATGAATGTATTTATGTATTTATGTAAGCATATGTACGTGTGAGTGAGGGTATATACATGAGTAGTTATGATTCATTTTATGTACGCATGCAAGTGTGTATGTACATCTGTATGCCAGTAGGTAAGTTCGTATGCTCGTATGTCTTCAATACGATTGAGTATTGACGTTAATGACAGTGTATCTTGAGAAGGTAGAATAATGCAGGTAGAATGTTGAAGTCTCACAAGGGAGTGGATACTCAGACGGAAATGCCTAAATGCAAAGGATTACTGAATGGAAAGTGAAAGTGTATGAATATTGTTATATTCATAATGTGTACTAACGTTTGAAATTGTATGGTAAGTGTAGGTTGTATGAGTCCCGAAGGATCACCGAGGCATGGAGATCGAAGACCGAGTCACAAGTTAGATTGTACGGGAATGCTTGGATAGCTAATTTAGTAAACATAGTTTATGTTTTTATTTTGTAAATGGGTTCGATTGTTGTATTCATTGTAAATGTGTCACCTTAAGAATGAACTTTAAGTATGTTAAGACATTCATAATGAAAGAAATTTTATGGTACGTATTTTCCGCTGCGTCTTTTCAGTTAAAGCGTGTTAGGGTGTTTCAGATTGGGCCGCAAGAATTAAAGTCACATGAGCCGATGATATAAGGTTTATCCACAAGCACACCTGACACTCTTTTACGTGATATCCAACAATTTCAAATCACATAATACTTTGATTGGGCCGCAAAAAAAACACTAAACCGACAATTCTAATATGATACTGAAATCTATTAGGCCTCACTATCTATATCACATGAATCTTTAATAAGTATCACATGCAACCGAGAACAACTGAGATATTCACATACACCAACACATTCAATCTGAATTAATTCACATAAACTCTTTTCTCAATTACTAACACCTCGTAAACTGTTATACACAACTCAAATGAAATGTTGTTTCAAACGGGATGGTTAGCTCCAAACGGTCATGTCAGTTTCAAACAGACAACCATGTATCTTCAAACAGTCATGTGCAATTTCAAACGATCGGTTCAAACGGAATGGAACCTTCAAACGGAAAGGACCAGTTTCAAACGATAGTTTAAACGGAATGGTCTCTTTCAAACGAAAGCCCATGCATTTTCAAACGGGATGCTATGCTTCGTTCAAACGGGATGCAGTTTTCAGTCCATTTTTACTTTTTTTACTTCAAGTTTAGATCTGAAATTATCAAGGATTTGTTAAAATACTATTACGCATACGTTGTGAAAGTTTCAGCCGATTTTAACCGTGAAAAATTGATCGTTTTTTAAAAGAAGGTGTAGAAGATAGATTTTCAAGCTGAATATGGCAAGAACTCCTCCTCCTGGGCTCTGATACCACTTGTAGGATCGATTTCGACATGAATGAGTCGTTCGGAAGAGCTCTAGTCCGTTTCAGAGGCGGAAACTAAGAAACGGATGTGAAAACAAAATACACTTTAAACCTCTTGTATATTGCAATAACAGTGTTTACAATCAGAGGAAATACCAGCAGCACTTCGGTATCACTTGGCCTGTCCGTTACAAATGACATCGTATGAAAGCTATTTATACTACAAGACCCTACCGTTTGAAATCCTTCAAACGGTCAACTATTTCAAACGGAAACTTGTCTCAAACTATTAAAATCTTCAGATGGTCATGCATGAAATGAAACTACCTAATTGGACCTTTCAAACGGTCAAGTCTACAAACGGTCACTATACAATTTCCTATTTCATGACATCACTTGTGATGTCACCTGGGTGATGTCACTTGTGATGTCACCTGGGTGATGTCACTTGTGATGTCACCTATGTGATGTCACTTGTGATGTCATGCCTGATCAGATCTGCAACGCAACCCAGACTCGACATAAGACGAAGACGGCAGATGAATGCACCAACAATAACCCAATAGCCCATCAAGATTACCACATAGATTACACATAGAATAAGGCTTCATAAATTTAGTTCGATCTGAGATTTAGAATTAACGTTTTAGATTGCGGACAACGTGCAAATTTGTGTAAAAGCATTTCAAAACAAACGAAGAATCAAGTTCAAAACCTCATAGATAAAACCACATTCATAAGAAATCGAGATAACATAAAAGCAAGATAGGCTTATAAAACACAGGATTGTTCCGGGTAGAGGAACAGCGACTAACCAAAGTGATTCGAACCCCTTTCGAATTGAGGTAGCGTGTCTTGACTTACTTAGACAAATACGTCATCGATGTTAGGCCTACGATATTCGTCCTTTTAGTCATTTCACGTACTCAATTGATTGGTAGTCACGAGACTTTGGCGAGACATAAAATCATCAAGAGTGGGACTAGTTATCAAGGTCTGAGTTTCACCACTATCTTGACAACATCGTACCCTAAATAGCGTTGGTACTTGTCCACATATAAGACCTACTAGAATAATATGGAGATTTCACATCAAGGTTTGGATGTCACTCCTATCCTACAGGCAAAACTCGTGCAAAATATAAACACTGCGTAACAGTGTTTTCAAAGTATAAAGTGTACATTGTATCAACCTTAGGAAAGGCATGTAAGTTTAATAGGAACATGTGCTGCTAGGAAGCAGATACAGTAGAATGCATAAGTCTTAAACAACACATAGGAATCAAGTTCCTAGAACGATAGACTAGGGCAAGTATTCCTACATATCCTAATTCCCTATAGTAAAGGCTCTGATACCAATCTGTCACACCCCGACCGATGGTGGAAACATCGGGGTGTGAGCACTAGGCATTCAGATTGCTCATGAGAATTCCATAACACTATTGTTACAATATAAATAAGTAGATTTCATGCATAATTGTCTAGAATTCAAACATCACCAAATATCACATTATAAAACCCAGATTATAATTGTTCAAATTATTCAAAAGACTAAATTAGCCAGAGTGACGTTTCTAGGCATTCCCCTAACTTGATTTCCATGTTCCATCTCTACCTATCAACCTACAACATGTATTAAAATATCAATACAAAAGTATTGGCGAGTATACAAGTTTGATAATAGAATAATAGATTAAAACAACTCATATCCAAAGTGTAAGCAATAAAATAGTTTCAGCCGTGCTAGTGTCGCGGTCCACGCAGTGATAGCCCAAGTATCCCGATGCTTTAGTGTTTACCCAAGACTCAAGGTAAACTAGAATCCTCCTAACAATACCCCCCGAGAATAATGGAAGAGGTGCATCTCCTATAGCCCTACTATTGTTAAGGCGGAACTAAACACCCTGGATTAAACGTCACATAACACAAATAGAATACTAGAATGCACAAGTTTTCACAAACACATAGGATAGAGTTTAGATTGCCCAAAAAGAATATATAGTTTTATAGAATACATGTTACACCCCAAAAGTTTAAAGTAAAAAGGGGATCGAGTATACTCACAGTGATTGCTTAAGAGTTCACAACCGTTAATTGGATCAAAGGGAGCTCTTTTAGAGTTAGCCTGATTAGATTACAATAGGATAAGAGCCGGGCAAAATAACGAGATTACGCAAGGTGTCAAGTCAGTCACTGGATCGGATGACTGTCCGATATCCGATCGGATTGCCAGTCGGTCGGGTGACACAGAGGTGTGAGTAAACAGATGGTTGCCCGATCGGATGGCCTTCCGATCGGGTTGCCACCTTGTTTGAAGTTCATAACTGAAAGGGATAGGTGGTTGCTCGATCGGACGACAGTCCGATCGGGTTGCCACTCGATCTGGGTGATGAGTGATTTGGTCATCTCAATCGGGTGGCACCTCGAACGGGCGGCTGTCCGATCGGGTTGCCATTTGATCAAGGTTCCCATTGTTTTCCAAGTTTCTGAGTAAATTTCTAAGTGTTGAAAAGTTTCAAGGCAGGTGTTACCTGATAGGGTGGCTGTCCGATCGGACGGTTGTCCGATCGGGTAGCCGCTCGATCGAGCGACCCTTGTTCTTGTTTAACATTTTGTAAAATTCCCAAGTGTCTAGTTTAACGGTGACGGTACGACACGCATTGAGACAACGGTAAACCTATCAGCACATAAATTTTCTGATCGGGTGGGAACCACCCCTGTCCGATCAGTCGTATGCTTCTGACCGGTTTATGTCGGAATCTGTGTTGTGCTCGTCTTTTCCTAGTAAAAACTCAGATCAACACCAACTCTAGACTATTTATCAGATCTACAGTTAGTTTAGACCCGGTTTCCACCGAATAAAGTAAAAGTTGAAGCAAAGATGGAGAAAGCTTAAGTTTTATTATCAAAAATCTTAGATCTAGCTTAGATTTGATGGAAAACTTATGAAATATCTTAGATCTGAGCTATATCTTGCTCAGAATGACATCACCTGGCAGCTTGTACAAACCCCCATGATGACATCACATTCAAGAACTCAGATCCGCGAGATTTCACGGTGAAATGTGTGATTTCAAGTGAGAATCAGGTAGAGAATGATGTGTAGATCAAGAAAGTACAAGGATCTAGTGCAAAACGTGCCGAAATCAGCAAGAAAATGGAGAAAAGTGGCGTTTGTGCGTCTGGGTCAAGCAGGGCTGTCACATCAGTGAAGGACTGATATGACACCTGCTATTTATAGTGTGAGAGTGGAGAGGAGGGAAAGTGTGCACGATCCGGGTGGCAGTCCAATCGGACGGCCATCCGATCGGGTGGTCATCCGATAGGGTGGCAATCCGGTCGGGTGGCAATCCGATCGGATTGCCACTCTAGCCAATCCAACCTTTCCGCGTTCCCATCTTTGATTCGTTTTGCGAGTTAGATTAAGCGTTGCATATTATTAGGCAATAGAATAACTAGATTACGGCATTAACACAAAAGTCTTACAAGTTTTCATAATTTCCGCCAGTGACAGGACTCTAGTCTCTCGTTCAACCAAGAATCAAGTCTCACGAGTCTAAAGAGTCAAGCACCAAAGTATCTAGAATTAGACGTTCTAAGCACATAGAATTAGACGTTTAAAGTATATAGACATTTAGGCATTCCAATCATATAGATTTAGGCAATCCCACATATATACATTCCCACATTTAGGCATTCCAACATTAGGCAATCCAGATAGGCATTCAAGCATAGATTTAGACATTCAAATCATATAGAATTAGGCATTTCCAACGTAGACTTAGACATTCCAAGAAAATAGGCAATCCAACATAGATTAAGGGCTAAAATAACCAAAAAGTTAAACTTCAGGGACTAATCTTGACAAGATCCGAAAGTTTAGGGACGCTGGGCGTTACACTGATGACAGTGAAGATTTGGAAGATGAATTGTTTTTATTTTTATTTTTTTTAATTTTCCTTTTCTGTTGTTTGCTATGTATTTTTCAACTTAGAATAAAAAAATACATTATATTAATAAAACGCCAAACAGTCATAATGCATATGAAACGCCATAAATGGAGTAAAAAGGCCAAAAACTCCCAAACTATAATGAAAGTAATTTGCAGAAGTATTAATTAATAAAATCTAAAAAATGGAAAAAACGCAAAAAAAAACTACTTAAACCCATTCAAAAACGCCAAACTTGGGAGATGGAAAGTCTATGACCCTAAAAACTCATAAAAAGCTGAACACAAAAACAGTAAAAATACACAGTAACTGAAAAGACGACTACTTTATTAATATCATATATTATAAGTAAAATCCCGCCTAAACTACGCGCCAAAAACATCCTATAAGATAGACATCTCTGCACAATCAACTGATCACAAACCCAGAAACAAAACGCCATATTTCCTAGAAACCATTCACTTTAAAAACGCCAAAAATAATAGTTAAAAAAGCCACATATGCACAACCTCGATTCTGCTATATTGAGTATTGATCTGAATGAAGTTTCACTGAATTGATTCTTCTCTGAGTTGGGTATCTCTATAATCTTTTGCTGAATGAGATGGACAAATATTCAAGATAAAGAGACTGATGACACTGATATGACATCATGTCACTTTGTTCTTGATGGATATATTGATGGCATGAAGGGATCAATACATTAGAGCAGGCGTTGGTCTTCAACATGTCATCAAACAAGTATATATCCACCCACCATAAAGGATGCCACAAAAAATAAGCATCTTCTAAAGATGGCCGTTATGTAGGGAAATAAGGATCTACATAAGGTCTTCAAAAACAGGTTCAAAACGTCAAAAAGGTTAAAGTAAAGAGGCTGATGACAGTGAAGATTTGGATGAGAAATTAGATTATAATTTTTATTTTTATTTTTTCATTTTCGATTGTTTGTTATCTAATTCTTTGTTGTTTATCATCTAATTCTCTACCATTTAAAAAAAATGAGTATAAAACGCCAAAAACTACAAACACCAAAACGCCTGATAGTGTGAAAAACTGTGAGAACGAATGCTAGCAAAGCATGATGTTTGCTATGTAAAACGCTAAAAAACGCAAACAAAGTATTACTGGAAAAATCAACACTAATTGACAGATGAAAATTGAAAGAAACAGTAAAATAAAGAGACGGTATCATTATTACCAAACATGGAAAATTGAAATTTATTTTTATCTTTTCAAAACGCCATAATTGTCTGTCACATTATAGGTCTGTATCCTACATGGCAAAACACTTGATATAATAAAATAAAAAAAATACTGATGATTTTTACATTAAAGGCCTGCATCCTGATCTAAAAAACAATAAAAAAAAAAGCCAAAACAACACTTAAAACGCCAAAATATTTACTAGGATTCTGATCTAAAAACAATAAAAACGCCACGTATTTATTAAACGCCAAAAAAATGGAAAGATGAAGTGACACGCGTTTAAAAAAAGAAATATGAAAGGACAAAAAAGCCCCTCCACCTTTATCTAAGCGGCGTGACACGTGTTGGGCCAGGAAGCGTTCTCACCGTTCTCACACTTTTGAGCGTTTTCTCCTGATCTCGTTTCTCTCCCTCTCCCTCTTTCTCTCTCTCTCTCTCTCTCTCTCTCTCTCTCTCTATATATATATATATATATATATATATATATAGGATAAGGATCATGTGAGAAGTAGTAGGCTATTTGAGAAACTTGAGAAGCATTCTAGACCACACATTTTCCTTAAGTAAAAAATGCATTTTTTTTTTTTTGGAAAAATCGCAGGTTTTTCTTTATGAATTTAATTTTTTATTTTTTTTTAAATGTTTTTTTTTGGGATTTATACACATGTGTATATTGTTAATCTTTTTAACTATACATATATGTATATTGTCAATTATACATATATGTATATACATGTTTAAAATTGAAAAATAAGTGTTATTTAGGGTTTAGCATTAGTATTTAGGGTTTAGCATTAGGGTTTAGGGTTTAGCTTTATGGTTTAGGGTTTAGTATTAGGGTTTAACATTAGAGTTTAGTAATAGTATTTAGGGTTTAGCATTAGGGTTTAGCTTTTGGGTTTAGCATTAGGGTTTAGCTTTTGGGTTTAGCATTAGGGTTTAGCTTTAACTTTTGGGTTAAGCTTTATCTTTAGGGTTTGCATCAGGGTTTAGCATTAAGGGTTTAGCTTTAGGGTTTAGTTTTAGCTTTAGGGTTTAGCATTAGGGTTTAGAATTAGGGTTTAGCTTTAGGGTTTAGCATTAGGGTTTAGAATTAGGGTTTAACTTTAGGGTTTAGGGTTTACGGTTTAGCTTTAGTGTTTATGGTATAAGGTTTAGGATTTTAACACATATTTTTTCAATTTTAAACATGTATATACATATATGTATAATTGTCAATATACATATATGTATAGTTAAAAGATTAACAATATACACATGTGTATAAATCCCAAAAAGATTAAAAAAAATAAAATAAAAAGTTTAATCATTAAAGAAAAAGCTACGATTTTTTCAAAAAAAAAAAAAATGCATTTTTTTCACCTTTTTTTGCATTTTTTGCTTAGGGAAAATGTGTGGTCCAGATTGCTTCTCAAGTTTCTCAAATAGGGTGGGGTTCTAGAGTGAACACTAGTGTATTTGCGAACTGAGTGAACAAATCCTGGCCATTGATCTACACACGTGTATGGCCAAGATCTCATCATTAAATCGTAAAATACACTAGTGTGTTTCAACATCAAATCCTGACCACTGATCTACACACGTGTATGGTCAGGATTAGTTCACTCAGTTTGCAAGCTACACTAGTGTTCACTTTTGAACCTAATCGTGTGTGTGTGTATATATATATATATATATATATATATATATATAGGGGAAGGATGTATAGAAAACTCACTTTAATTTAGAAAACCCGGGAAACTCAAAGCTCCCGATGTTTTTTTTTTCTTTTTTTAAAAAAATTACACATGTTATATACATGTTTTTAAGGGTTTTGGGCAAAAAAAAAATCAAAAAAACGTCGAGTAGATATTTAAAAAAAATAAACAAGTTTTGGTGTAACACATGTTACATTCATCTGACATATTTGTAACATGTGTTACACCAAAACTTGTTTATTTTTTTATAATATCTACTCGGCGTTTTTTTTTATTTTTTTTTCCCAAAACCCTTAAAAACATGTATATAACATGTGTAAATTTAAAAAAAAAAAAAAAACATCGGAAGCTTTGAGTTTCCCGAGTTTTCTAAATTAAAGTGGGTTTTCTATAGATACTTACATTATATATATAACCTTTATTTAGTTTGTTGTCAAAAGTAGTAAAGAGTACCCTCATCCAAATGTTAAGGATTCAAACATTGAGAGTGTTTTCAAAAATAACTTAAATAAATAATCATTATCAAAATATATGATATAAAAACATTGAAATTAATTATTAGGGTTTGAAGTCACAATAAACAAACATGTAAATTGTTTCAAACCATAAATCGAACTATCGAAGCATACTAAACGACAATTATTGATGTTACATGCATTTGACTAATTGATGGATTGATAGAACAACTGAAGGAAAATATTGTTAAAGTAATTATCACTGGAAAATGTGATGCATTTGATGTAATGTGAGTAATGAGTAATAATATCAGTATATGATTGATCTTATATTTAAATATTTAATTGCAAAATGTATCTATCTAGCAATAGCAATAGCAATTGCAATCCAAAAAACATGCTCCTTTTTATTATTTTAGTTTATATTTTATTTTGCCTTATATAAATTCCTTTTTATTATTTTTATTTTATAATTTGTTTTCTCTTATATAAATCTCTCATGTCGAATAAAGGAATCAATATCAATTTTTGTAAAGGCGAATTTCTTGATTCGTGTGGGACTTTTTTTTAAAGGCAAACAAACTTATTATTAAAACAAGACCCAACAAACAAGTTAGATCAACATCAAACATACAGTACACACCAACATAAAAACATCAATTAATACATGCTGGAAACATCGAAATCACACCACTAAGACCAAGTTCAACTGTGAGCCTTTGACCGATTCTTTAACCAAATGAAACCAAGATTGCTTGATCTCATCCTTTATCTCTTCAATGCTCCTTTCCTTTTGCTTGAATACAGCCTCATTTCTGCAATTCCATATGCACCAAACTCCCACTCGCATAATGCCATTTACTAACTTTCTCCATCTAGCACAGCCCTTCACGTGAGCCCCAAAATCCACTACATCCTTGACCTTCATAACTGGCCTCATTGGGATCCTACACCAAGATGCTATGAACTCCCAGACCCCTTCAGCGAAACTGCAGCTAACCAAAAGATGCTCCAGGGACTCGTTCGCTTCACCGCAGAGTTTGCAACATAAGGACCCGAGGTTAACGTTCCTCTTTGCAAGCTCCGTCATAGTCGCAAGGCGACCCAACGCCACCCTCTAGAGTAAAAAAAATTAACCTTAATTGGTATGAGATTATTCCACGAGTGCCCGTCATTTACCGCTCTCCTCCGCTCTAGCTCCTTTTTTAGACTTTCTATCATAAAAAAAAGCCATCGGCCTCAAGATCCTAAGCGACCCGGTCATCTTCGGACTCAATATTAAACAACATTAGATCCGAAATTAATATCTCTAACTGCTCCAATTCGTCTGCTAAAGCTGAACACCGAACCCACTGTAACCGAATCCCAACCCTTCCATCTATCGTGGTGATTCTGTCCTTCAGAATCACGTTTTTTACCTGCTCTAGCTCGAATAGCTGTGGCAGCCTTCTGCACAACGGTATGTTATCCAGCCACCTGTCTTTCCAAAATGAAATATTGCGCCCATCTCCCATAACATAAGTGAAAAGAGCCTCCAAATCTAAGCGACACTCCCCCACCTCATGAGCCACATTACCAATATGCTTCCATACACCTATCACTATCATTTTTTCTGGGAATAAACTGCCACAGTCTAGAACTATGGTGTATGCTCCAGATCACTTTCCGCCATAGAGTATTGGTGTCTGATTTATATCTCCACCACCATTTTGCCAACATAGCGAGATTTGCGTCCCGTAATGACCCAATGCCCAATCTGCCCCTATCTATGGGTGCCATAACTTTCTGCCATGCCACCCAATTAATTTTCCCATTTTCCCCATCCGAGCCCTATAAAAATTCCCTTCGTATTCTCTCCAATTGATCGATAACCCCAATCGGTGCACGATACAATAAAAAGTAATAAGTCGGTAGAGCGTTTAGCACTGCCTTTATAAGAGTAATCTTCCCACCGTAAGACACCATGTTCGCCTTCCAATTTGCCAACCTTTTCCTAAAAATGTCCACCACCAGATTCCAATGCTTTATTAAGTTCATGTTCACATCAACCTAAAGGACCAAGTGTATATACGGGAAACTTCCTGTCTTGCATCTTAAAGCCATGTTTTCCACCGCAAGACCATCCACACCCACTCTAAAAACATATATTTTTGCTAGATTTACCCGTAGACCCGAAGCCAAGTAAAAACACCACAGAATTCGATTTAGATTTTGAGCATTTAATGAATCCTGCTTCCTTAAAAAACCACATCATCGGCATATAACAAGTAAGACAATAAGGGTCCGTTATTCCCACACCTAATACCTTTAAAGAGACCAATTTCACAAGCCTTCCTCATAACCCCAGATAAGGCCTCCATAGCAATAATAAACAAAAATGGGGACATGGGAACTCCTTGTCTCAAACCCCGAAAGCATTTGAATTCTTGTGTAGGCGCCCCGTTAACCAACACCAATGCTTTTGCAGATGTCACTATAGCCCTAATCCACTCCTCCACAAATTAGGGAACCCCATTTGATCTATAACCGAATCAAGGAATGCCCAAGTTAATGAATCGTACGCTTTCTTGATGTCCACCTAAAAAAGCATGCCTTGCATCTTCATACTCTTCATCCAAGCAATCACTTCGTTTAAAATAAGCGGCCCGTCTAGGATACTCCTATTCGCCAAGAAAGTCGTTTGCTCTTCCGAAATAATTTTACGCATTATAGTTTTCAGTCGGTGACGTGGGTCGTAGTCTCACACAAATTTAAACCAATTACAACTAATAGCTAGCAGTAAGTGGGTATCGAACACAGTGAGTCTGTGGAATGTATGTTGACTATGCAGCTTTGTAACTTAACTAAAAATTAAACTAAATTGCAGAAATGAAAATTCAGAAGTTTGATTGTTTGGTTTTGAGACTAAAATTAACTAAATTAATTGCAAATCAAAGATTGGTTGTTAAAACAGATTAAGAGAAAGCAACCATCCTAGGGTTCCGGTTTCAAATGACAATCGTGCTTAAATCCAACTAGAAAGAATCACATAGACATGATTCATGCATAAGTGTTTGTTGTGATGAAAGGGAACTAAGTACTCGGATTAGGAAAATACGAGGTTGTTACCCGATGACCAATTATCTAATATCCAACCCTAACCCCTCCCGTTATACCTTGATTATCAACAACACCAAGAACGTATGGTTTAGATTATGATAAAAACATCAATCAACAATTTACAAACAAACATTCATGCACCATAATAAACTAAACAAACATTGCAAGTTCATTATTCTAGAAATACGGATAAAAGCACAAAAGTCTTAGAAAAACCTTCAACCTAGGATGATCACCGAAAGTTTAGCCATCGCTTGGTGAATCATCATAACACAAAGTTTAATGTTCATACGAATCGAAAACACAAACCGAATGTTTAGAATTGTTCACAACCACTAGCACAAGCCAAAATTCGCCCTAGAACTTCTGCAAAATGTCCCCAACGATGAGATATCTCAAAAGGCACTTGAAAACGGCTTTGAATAAGGCAGTTACACATTTTGCGTCAGAGGCTACCGTAACTTACGGTAGCTACCGTAAGTTATGGTAGCAACAAAATGCTTACGCCACTTCTTTACTGCCTTACGGTGGGAGGAGACAACTTCAAGGGCTACCGTAACTTACGGTAGCCACCGTAAGTTACGGTAGGGTTCAGGCACATTTTCTTTGTTCTTCATTCAATTCCTTAGAAAACCCGCTTTATTCCACTTCCATCCAAAGCTGCGTTTCCACTCCCTTTTTGTCACACCCCAACCGATGGCGGAAACATCGGGGTGCGAGCATTAAGCGTTCAGATTTTTCATGAGATTTCCACAACACTAATTGTTTCGATAAAGATTAATAGATTTCATGCAAATAGTCTAAAACATCATCACAAATATTACATTGTAAACCGAACATATATTGTTCAAATTGTTTCAAAATACTAAGTTAACTAGGCGACGTTTCTAGAGCATCATCCTAGCTGGTTTTCCATGTTCCTCAGCAACCTATCAGCAACATGTATTAAAATATCAATACAAAAGTATTGGCGAGTATACAAGTTTGATAATAGAATAATAGATTAAAACAACTCATATCCACAATGTAAGCATTAAAAATAGTTTTTAGCCGTGCTAGTGTCGCAGTCCACGCTGTGATAGCCCAAGTATCCCGATGCTTTAGTGTTTACCCAAGACTTAAGGTAAACTAGAATCCTCCTAACAATACCCCTGAAGAATAATGGGAGAGGTGCACCCCCTATAGCGCTACTATTGTTAAGGCAGAACTAAACACCCTGGATTAAACGTCACATAGCACAAATAGAATACTAGAATGCACAAGTTTTCACAAACACATAGGATAGAGTATAGGTTGCCAAAAGTATGTAGTTTAATAGAATACACGTTACACCCCAAAAGTTTTAAAGTAAAAAGGGGATCGAGTATACTTACAGTGATTGTATAACAGTAGCAACTGTTATTGGATCAAAGTGAGCTCTTTTAGAGTTAGCATGATCAGGTTACAATAGGATAAGAGTAGGGCATAATAACGAGGTTGCACAAAGTGTTGAAACAGTCACCGGGTCGAAGGGCTGTCCGATCGGACGGCTATCCGATCGGATTGTCGGTCGTTCGGGTGGCTTTTGTGTTGTAAAGGAAAGATGGCTGCCCGATCGGATGGCCATCCGATCGGGTCGCCATTTGAGTGAATTTCATAAAAATAGAAAGGACTAAGGTGGTTGTCCGATCGGTCGGTAGTCCAATCGAATTGCCACTTGGTCCGAGTGCCAAAATCCTGGTCGTTCCAACCGAACGGCTGCTCGATCGGACGGCTGTCCGATCGGGTTGTCGTTCGATCAGACTTCCAAGTTTTGATAGTTTACCAATGTTTGCAAAAATTCCACGTTTCTAGTTTAACGGTGACGGCACGATACGTACTGTGACAATAGTAAGCTCGTTAGCACAAGGCCGTCCTGATCGGGTGGGAATCACCCCTGTCCAATCAGTCGTCTGTCCTTCACGAACGCATGTCAGAATCCATCTCGTGCTCGTCTTTTCCGGTAAAACCTAGATCCAAACTGACTTTGGGCTATGCATCAAGTCCACAACCGGTTTAGATCCGGTTTCTACGAAAATAAGGCAAGAGTGGAAGAAAAGATAAAGAATGATCCAAATTTTATATGAAAAATATAGATTTAGCTAGGTTTTTATGTAAAAACGCATGAAATACCTTAGATCCGAGCTAAATCTTGCTTAGAATGACATCACATGGCAGTTTGTACAAACCAACATGATGACCTCACCCTCAAGAACTCAGATCTGAGAGATTTCACGATGAAAAGTGTGGTTTCATGTGAGAATCACGTAAAGGATGATGTGTAGATCAAGAAAGTACAAAGATCTAGTGCAAAACGTACCGAAATCAGCAAGAAAATGAAGAAATGACGTGTGCGCATGTCTTGGTCGAGCAGGGCTGTCACATCACTGAAAAGGTGATGTGACAGGCCTATTTATAGGTGAAGGAGAAGAGAAGAAAAGGGGTGGCTTGGTTCGGACGGCTGTCCGATCGGATGGTCATCCGATAGGGTGACAATCCGATCGGATGGCGGTCCGATCGGATGGCCACTCTGGCCAATCCAACCTTTCCGTAATCCAGTTCTTGATTATTTGTGAGTTAGATTAAGCGTTGCGTATTGTTGAGTGGTAGAATAACTAG
This sequence comes from Helianthus annuus, assembly GCF_002127325.2. NCBI lineage: Eukaryota > Viridiplantae > Streptophyta > Magnoliopsida > Asterales > Asteraceae > Helianthus > Helianthus annuus. The sequence continues at coordinate 132,139,901 of NC_035438.2, read as the reverse complement.
ATTATAGCATACACATCGTAAGTTTTCAAAATTAATAGATTACGCCAGTGACAAGGCTCCAGTCTCTCGTTCAACCAAGAATCAAGTCTCACGAGTCTAAGGAGTCAAGCACCAAATAGATTTAGACATTCCAAACATAGCTTTAGGCATTCCAAACATACAAATATAGGCATTCCCAAGATATAGACATTCCATGCGTAGATTTAGGCATTTCAAATATATGCAGACATTTAGACATTTCATTCGTATAGCATATAGACATTCCCTCCTTTAGGCATTCCATCATTAGGCATTCCAGATAGACACTCAAGCATAGATTTAGACATTCAATCATACAGAATTAGGCATTTCCAAACGTATACTTAGACATTCCGAGAAAATAGACAATCCATCCATAGGCTAGGTGCTAAAATAACCATAAGTCAAATCTCAGGGGCTAATCTTGACAAGATCCTAAACTTTAGGGACGTTGGGCGTTACACTTTTGCCCCGAACACACCTGAAATACAAAAAACAGTAGTTATATAATTCAAGACAATTACATGATCAAATGTGGGATTAACTTGTCTTTAAACACACTTAAGGGTTGTCCCGTGGACCACCCGTCACATCCAAAAAACATGCTCATTTTTATTATTTTATTTTATATTTTATTTTGCCTTATATAAATTCCTTTTTATTATTTTATTTTGTCTTATATAAATTTCTCATGTCTAATAAAGGAATCAATATCAAATTGTGTAAAGGGGAATTTTTTGGTTCATGTGAGACTTAAACGTAAAACTTTGTTGGAAATTTTATGAAAATAACAATTTTCACAAATATAGGAAATGTATTTTTCCTAATTTTGGACTAAAAATAAATATAAGAAACGGAGGGTATTTCATATATTTATTTGTGGGTTTGTGTTCTATGTTGGAAGAGCTTCGCAACGAAGTGTCCAAAACGGAGCTAAGATGAATGAAATATCGATTCTCAAAGTTTGGTGTTTGAAACATTGAATGCTGAAATAATGGGAACTTATCCCACATAGAAGGAGATATGAAACTTAAAGAGGCATTTAAGTGGGAACACTTCTTCCTTATTGTTTCATGGAAGCACACATTAGTGTACTCGCAAAGGATGCGGGGCACCGTAACCCGCGCACGTGCACGCGCATGGGCGCAATGTGGCGCTTCAGAGTGTCATACCTGTGCACGCGCGAATGAAAGTGTGCCAAAATAGCGCACGCGCACCAGACTGTTTGTCATGCGCATGCGCGACAGAAGCTTCCAGACTTTAATGACAGAGCAGTTTCACTTCAGCATTTGAAAGACGAGTCAGAATCCAGACTTTAATGACAGAGCGGTTTCACTTCAGCATTTGAAACCAGACGAGTCAACAGTTTTGACTGAGAATTAATTGACAAATTAAAGTGCATTAAAGACGTTTAATGCAATTTAATTCTCTCATTTACTTCGTTTTTGTTGTTTCATCTCAGATGCTGTATAAATACAGCATCACGTCCACTGTAGAAGGACACCGGCAGCAACATCAACAACTTATGCAAACTTCCCTCTGAAGATTTCTGATATTTTCTTATTCTTTCCAAGGTATTCTTCGAGTACTTGAGCCAGCTCCGACAGTACTACTGCTCCGGCTGTTGTACCCTGGGAATCAAAACGAGTTCTCTTGGGAGACTCAGAATTTGTTTTAAGGGCCCTGTTTTAGACACAACCCTCAGCCACGTTTCATTTCGGTTTCATCTTTTGTTCTTGTATTTTGTTTATTTCAGTTGTAATAGTTCTGTAATTTTTTTTCTGCTTTCTATAATTTCTGTATTGTAATAGTTTAATAAAATTGTTTTATTTTATTTTTTAATTTTTTTGAAAGGTGTGAATTATTCGCGAATGTCGGGAGGTCTAGCATACATTGTCTTAATCGGGTCCGCGCTAGAGAGCCCCCTCGCACAATAGCTCCTCAATTTAAACCCCTCAATGAGAAACTCCTATTACTCAGACTCGAACTTGAGACCTGGAAGGAAAAACTAACACGGACCCACCATAGGTGGAACTTAAATACCCATGGCCACCACTAGAGCACTAGTGATGGTTGTTTTTACGCGAACGGTTCTACAAACCTCACATTTAAGTGTATTAAAATGTTTTGTCTTGCCACTAGACCACCAACCTAGTGGTAATATCACCTTTTACTTGTAGGATTAAAATTTCAAAACAAACATATTCATATATTTATATATCTAAAATAAATTTGCGGTGATGTGTTATAATTGATACCATGGTTGGTTCCCATTAGATTTTAGCTTATATGGATGTAGGTATCATTTTAAACCTTAACTTCTATATTTTTGGACTTCAATTATAACGATTAAGTTGGTAGAATAAGGAGAAGTTAAGGATATAGTAATTAGTTATATGGTTTGTTAAAATTTTTGTTGTTAGTCCTTAATTATTTTTATTTTATTTTATTTTATTTTTCTCTTGGGTTCAATCCCAAGCATAGGTGATTTATTTGTAAATATAGGAGTTTAGGAGAGTAACATTAGCCATTCAAAAAAAATTATTTTTTTTTCTCAATTGTACTATCCATGGTTTCCATTTCTATGTATTTTAGTTTGATATAAGTAATTAGTAACTTGTAAAGCACGCACAGGTCATGTTGATGAGTATAGGTCATCATAACGAGATGATTTAGTATTTTTCATGCGGTGGTTAAGAATATTAAGGATAATAAATGTGTTATGTGGTCAGGCGCGCATGATAAGTGGGGCGGGGGAAGAGGGGCGCCCGCCCCCTCAAATTTTTCGCTCAGTAGTGTTATATATGTAGTTTTCGTATAGAAATTTTTGGGTATATACGTTTTCGCACAAAAAGACTGGTGATTCTTTAGACCGTCATGATAAGACAACACATTGACCAATAATGGTTGGACCTCGACACCAAGTTAAAAGAGTTGTCACAAAGAGTATGCATGTCCACATGTGCTGCTTCAAATGAATGGGATGTTAGGCACTATGACACAACCACACACTTAGGGTGAGAGGGGCACTCCCTTAAGAGGGGAGTCCCCTCTCTTACGCATAACCAATCCTCGTGTGTCACGTTAACTCACCTTTTAAACTCCCCTAACACCATAAATTGATAGCGGCACTCCCCTCTTAGGGGACTTGGTTTTTTATTATTTTTTTTTTATTTTTTTATTTGTTGTAATTATGCATGTTTATAAAAAATATTAATAAAAATTAAATAAAATTTAACAAAAGACATTTCAAAGTAGAAAATAAAAATAAAAATTAAATTCAAACTAGAAAATTAAAATTACATTCAAACTAGAAAATAAAAATTACATTAAAACTAGAAAATAAAAATTTTAGAAATCGCACGCCACCCGTACTTGTTAGCGATGTCGCGCTTTCGGGCGAGGATGAACGGCAACATATTTGGCGGAGCATCGTCGTGCGGCTTGAGGAATGTTTTCATATCTCGATCGTAATTGTAGTTTTTCATCGTCTCGCGTTGTTCCGATATGAGCTCGCGAGCCTCCGACTCTCTTTTCTTCCTCAATTCAATCGCCTCCAATTCCATCGCGTGCTTCGCTTCTTTCATGGAGGTGTACTCTTTGAATTGTGCCGCCAACTCGGCCGAGCTTCCCTCGGACGATGTCGCTTGACGCTTGTCTCGCCGTTGTGGTCTTTGTGACGAGGGGTCTTCGTTCATATCGGGTATGGAAGGGTCCACGTTAACGGGCTTTCTTTTTTGTGCCGAGCCTTCCCCTTCCTCACCCAACAATGGGACTTGGGCCCATTTGTCGTGTTTTCGAACGACCTCCCATGCCTCGACATGTTGAAAACCGTTCGGATATCTCTCTTTAAATTCCTTTAAAGCGACTTCATCACGTCGAGATCCTTACACCCGCTTCCTCGTGTGCGATCCTACATATTATAAAATAATAAGTGTTAAAAAAATATGAACTTAGTAAAGAAAATTAAAAAATATACAATGTTAAAAAATATAATTTTTACCGCTTGTTGGTATAGGCCGTTGAAAAAGTTTATTTTCGTCATCATCGGGCCCCATTTAGACCGTACTTGATGCACGGTCCGGTTACTTCCACCAACGGTGGCGTTAAAATGATCTAAAATCTTACGCCCAAAACTATCGCGGTTTTGTTGATTGCCCTTCTTTTTGTTGGTAGAGCAATGTACCCACGCCTTCGCCAACGCCTCTTCTTGGACCTTTGTCCATTTTTCGCTCGCCATTTTTCCCTTTTATCCCGAGCGTCATCTTCTTCGTTGCCGGCGTCTTCATCCACATTATATTCATCGTCCTCGTCCTCGTCCTCGTCGCCCAAATTTTGAGTTTCGGGCACTACCTCCTCGTCCTCGTCCTCGTCGTCGTAAATAGGTAGAGGATGTTCAACATTTCCTCGTCTAGATGGAACTTGTGGGGAACGAAAAACATATGGGTCGAAGGCGGGGGATTGAGGAGGAGCATCCATTGATAACAAATTTTGAAAATAGCCGAAATTGGGTTGAAGGTTGGGTGGTTGGATGTTGTAAAAGGAGGGGTGTGAAGGTTGTTGGAAAAAAACGGGGGTTGTGAAGTATATCCGAAAGGGGGTTGTGGTTGTGCACTTGCACCGCTCGAACCACCACGAGACGGTTGCGAGCCCCGTCCCTTAGTTTTTTTCTTGGCTTCGCGGGGTTGGTTCTCCATTGCTCGGCTTGAAGTGGGTGTGGTTTGAGAGTATAAAAAATTAGTGAAGTGGGTGTGGTTTGAGAGTATAAAAAATTAGTGAAGTGGGTGTGGTTTGAGAGTATAAAAAAATTAATGAAGTGGGTGTGGTTATTTATATTTGTTTAAAAAGTGAATTATTTTTTTTTAAATTCGACCGTTGCAAAATAGCCGTTCCTCAAATCTCGTGCCAATTCAACGCGGTGAAGAAGTGCCGAAGACCCTCCCCGAATCGGGTCCCCGCGGTGATGGAGGCGGTGTTCCCGATCGGGGAATGTGGTCACCGCACCCTCTCCCCGAGAGTGCCCCGGATACCCTTAACTAACAATATGTTGGAAATTTTATGAAAATAGCGTTTTTCACAAATATAGGAAAATGATTTTTCCTATTTTGGACTAGAAATAAATATAATAAAATGAGCGGGTTTTATATATTTATTTGTGGGTTTGTGTTCTACGTTGGAAGGACTTCGCAACGAACTAAACCACGTCCAAAACGGAGCTAAGATGAATGAGATATCGATGCTCAAAGTTTGGTGTTTGAAACTTGAATGCTGAAATAAATGGGAAAGTGTAACACCTCGAATTTTTGTGTCCAATAATGTGTTAACACGTGTCATTTGTTTACACGTGGCATTGATATTAAATAAAAGACTAATTTTGACAAACCTTGAAAGTATATAAATTCGAGGGTTATAAATGTCAACAAGGGTAAATATACTGTATAGTAACCCTAAATAATGCTTGAACCTTCAAACGAATAAATCATAGATCATACAGAAGCGAAACGCGAAAGAAAGTGAGAGATTACAAGCTACAGGGGTTAACCGTGTCAACATGTTTAATTATACCTCTGAGTGACCCTTGACGTTCCCAAGGCTTGTAACGGTATTATACACTCACTAAAATATAATATATAAATTTCGCGAAGTTTCGTTATGAAACGAGAAAGTTACGATCGAATTCGTAGAAGAAGGGTTAAAAGCGTCAATAATGAAAGTTAAGGCTTTCTGAATAAATAATAAACTAACCGGGGATTTAATAACGCGGGTAAATAACCCGAGGTCCTTAGTTGTAATTAACCGAGGGCCAAACCCCAAGGTTACCCCTTCAAACCCGAAAGGTCAGGTAAATCATTACGAAAGATTTCGTTATTAATTACCAGGATTTCGTAATCATGACAAAAGATTTAAAATTTCTGAAATCATAACCTCTCGCGGCCCGCGTGAGGTTTGGACTTAAGTTGAGGCGGGCCTCGAGCCACCTCAATTACGCGTCTGATGTTCTAAACTCAGGCGACCCGCGTAAAAGTGGCATGGAATGTCCATGCGGGCCGCGTGGGACGCCCAGATGCAGAAAACTTGTAACTACTTGCCTCTTGGAGCCTTTGAACGACCAACAACCAATAAATGAGGCATGGGCACCCTATGGTCGACCCATATCACTTAGGGACACCTGCCCATGATCCATGATCAAATGTAGACTGAGTTGTGATGATCTTGAGGTCTTTTGAACACTATAAATAGCCACACTGGGCTCATAAGTTCACCACACTTCAAACACACTCAACTGATCATTCCAAGAGCTCTCTAGCATTCCTCTGTGTTCTTAAGTCTTCTCTCAAGCTTCTGTAAGTGATCTAACCCTTTGTGGTTTCACATTTCCTTAGTAAATAGCTAAAAACCAAACCGTCGTAAATACGGTTTGACTTTAAAATAAATCAGTGATGGTTCAGTCTTATGACGAATCAAAAGTGGTTATGAGTTGGTATTTATATGGGTAATAAACCCCTAAAAGGGTTCCCTCTGATCACCACTCTAACTATGTCAAATATCGAGTCAAACGCGCACTTAAAAAGTCAACAGAAAGTCATTTTGCCGTTTTCTACATAATCTGTAATGTATACGTTATGAAACCTGTTTTGATGTTCATAAAACATGATATTAAGCATATAAACTTGTTTGCGCTCGTTTGAATCGACCATTTGCTATATTGACCCGGTTCGGAGCCGAATGTCGCAAAAGTTTGACTTTTGTTTTGACTTCAGTTCTGACCCGTTTTAGTGAGGTATAGATATGCCTTAGAACTCTCTTAGGACCAGATTACATGATGGTATAAACCTCTGTGATCGGTTCATGAGTTATCCGAGTCTTTTGCGCATTTCCGTTAATCGCCTAAAAGTTGACCGTAACGCCATTTTGAAAATAAAACGAGTATTTCGGACACGTGAACGGACCAGAACCTTGCTTATTAAATTATAAGCATGTCCTTAAAGTTTCACGTCAATCCGAGGTCTAGAATGAGAGTTATGCTAAATAGCGCGATTAAAATAAACTTTTGTAATAAAAGGCGCAATTAGCATAACACCTATCTAAACCAAGATTTCGTCACCAAAACTTTTACCCACTATTATAAAATAATATTTTGGGAATTTTAGAGATTTTTAATAATTTTTACCTTGCTCATAACCTGCGGTTATGGCTACGGTTCGGTAAATACCGAATATGCCATTTTCGGCCAAAACTTGAGTTCTACAAGGTCTTTTGACCCGATTCCAGTTGCCACTGATTTTAAATAATAAATAAAGTATTTTAGACTTTATAAACTGTTCGGGAAACTCAGATTTCCTGTAGAACTCGAAAAGCTCTTTAAAAGTCTTTAAAATGACCGAAAAGCCCCTACGGGGCATAATATTAACTTAAACTCGTTACGGGCATCACGGGAGGTATCCTACTGATACCACAACCTCTTTAAGGCATATTGACTTAAAAAATAAGCGTAAGACTCTCATGGTTAACCGTTTCGCCTATTGCGCGCACGGTTCGGCTTATGAAACTAGTTTTCATAAATTAGCCGATACGGGTCAAATAATATTATTTGAACCCCAAAATCCAGAGTGTGAACCATAAACCCATATAAAACAAGTCTCTGAACTTGTTGGGTCAGAATCACACTCCATTCTCGGTTTTCGCCTTTTCGCGCGATTAAACCATATCTATATATATCGGAACCAACCGGTCTAGGCTACGGCTAATATAAGGACCCGTTAGGATTCTAAGAGGTTAATTAAAACCTTCATTCCAGATTAGGAGCCCCGGTAAAAGCTATCGGCGATTTAATCGAACTAAGGATATATACTTGCAAAGGTAAATACTTTAACTTATTTCCCCTATATGGGCTTGGGTTACGGTATGTTAATACCGCTTGATTGAGCATTGTATTTTTCCATCGCTTAGGTGGTTAATTAAATAATATGATCGGCTCATTTAAACAGTTTTGTTTCTTAAAAGCCTTTGGGGGGTTTAATGACCGTTGTCCCGGATATCCTTGGCATCATTTTACGAAATGGCCACGACCATCGACATCCCGGTGTAGGCGTACACCCGGTATATATTGTCGACATTAAATTAAAAGACGTAGCCGTTGGTTTTTATACTACGGTTTTACGCAATGTGGTGTGTCTATAAATCTTTAACCCGGCACGACCCGGGCTACTGAACGCATAAAAGAACATGTAAAACGTTCACAAGATTTTAATAATTTTCCCAAGTTATAAAAGAGTTTGTGCCTGGTGCATTCAAATCAATTTTAATAAACATTTTTAAATGTGTTAGTTGAATGTATTTACCAGTGTAAACTGACGTATTTTCCCCAAAAAGATTAAGTGCAGGTACTATACGAAATGGGCTGGTATTAGCTTCCTAAGCATCACGAATAGTCTCGCAAACTCGATGCCGAATCTGAATGAACAATATTTTATTATTATTTGGATCCGCTGTGGATATATTCGACTTCTGTAATACATTTGATATTACAACCATAGGTTGAAGTTTATATATTTATCTTAAGCTTCCGCTGTGCATTTATATAATTGTGTGGTTTGACTATATTGTTGCCAACATCGTCACGGTAATCCCCCATCGGGCCCACTGGTGAGACACGTGGAAATCGGGGTGTGACAGGTTGGTATCAGAGCCAACGTTGAGCGAATTAAACACTATCCTAATGTGTTTAATCTCAATGACACAATTGCACATACTTGAGTCTAGACAAGAACTTAGGACAAATTCGAATTATTATTCCAATTTTGTCTTTTTCTTTTATTATTGGAATTTAAAGTTTTATAAAGCAGGAAAATGCCACCTGTTATATTCCGAGGAAGAGGAAGGGGAAGAAGAGGCAGAGGAGATGTCGTGACACATCACGATAACGAAGCTGGACCATCAGGTACAAGACATCCTTCAATAACACGGAGCGAAGAACCACAACGACGAAGAGACCTTTACGAACCCGCGAGGCATTCCACCTCGCACAGCTCGACGCCATCTTATCGGCACTCCTTTGGGCCAAACTCAGAGAATGATCCCAACAACCCACAACCTTCCTTCATACCTCTACAACGTTCGGTATCGCACCGAAATTACGACGACCCTACTCCATACTTCATAGGTCAGTTTAATCCGGCTGACTACATACAGGAACCTTCAGGCTTTGTTCCATTAGGGCCACAAGATCACTTCTCCGAAGACCATATGGATGAAGATACTGATCCAACTGAACTTGCTCGTGGTACGCCCACGCATCCGATAGAAGTCTCTGATGGGTCATCCTTCCATGGCACACCCTATCAGGGACCAGACAGTTTCCAAGTGTTGTTCGACCGACATGAGTGGTACTACACGCCACCTCAATAGACATCACAACAACCGCGACATCCACAGGATCCATCTGAGGATTCACGCTTTGAGGCAGTTACGCCACCACCTCCGCCACCGGCGCAACCAGTAATGCCTGATCCGCCAAGGCGTAAGAGGACAAATGCTCGTATGTCCACACGAGGAGGAGGGGGTATCCACTTCAGCACCCCTCGACACTCTAGTAGTAGCCACTATCCGCCACTACAAGAAGAAGGACCTTCAAGTCCTATACAGGAGGCGAACTCCGCACCAGCTGCACCAAATTCGCCACCATTTGGGTACGACCAACCCATACCTGCTTACACGGGTCCAACGGCTTACAACCCGTTTGAACCGTCACAAGCACAACACAACTACAATTATGAGCGCGACCCGTATGTGGTGTCGGCTAGATATAATGCGCGCTACCCCGACGGAGCTCATGGGAACATGGGACCACCGGACTACTCAGCTCATGGGTATCCAATACCTCCCAGACCCCCAGTTCCGCAACAAGCGCCACAACCACGTTTCTCTCCTCCGGAACAGGAAGAGATACTCCATCGACTAGATCGTGTGGAGAGAGAGTTCGAAGAAGAGAAAAAGAGCCACCGAGGATTTCTCAAAGGCTTGGCGAACCTACTAAAGGGCAAAAAGAAGAAACGTGACCATTAGCCCTTAATAGTTGTACTAATGTAATTTCTATTTTGAAATAAGTCCCTGCGTGGACACTTATCGTATTTCAGCCCCTACGTGGACTTATCTTTTAGTCCTTACATGGACACCTATCTTGTATTAGTCCCTGCGTGGACCTGTCACTTATTTAAAACCTCTATGGAGGTATGTACTATTTGAAAGACCCGCTTAGGGCAATATGTAATTGTATTTGAGATTATGGAATGTATGTTATGAGTTTTGTTTTAATATGTATGAAATAAATCAAAACCAATCCTTTTAAATTGATCTGCCTAAATAAAGAATCTTACGAGTGAAACCTAGCCTGGTGTCTTTTAAGATCCGGTCAAGATGGTAGGCTTAATTAAAAGATTCAGATTCCTGGTTAACCGCTGCAAGCATGTTAACAACCATGGCAGATGTGATTCGTTAAAATCACGCGCGTCATTCTTGTACAATAATCCTTTAAGGATTTCAAAGCCCAACTAAATGATTTATAAATCATGGGTTAAATCACCTATGCAAGTGATGTAGTGCCTACGGGCCAATCTTATTAAAACATCCATTAGTGATGTAGTGCCTACGGGCCAATCTTAATAAAACATCCATTAGTGATGTAGTGCCTACGGGCCAATCTTATTAAAACATCCATTAGTGATGTAGTGCCTATGGGCCAATCTTATTAAAACATCCATTAGTGATGTAGTGCCTACGGGCCAACCATATTGAAACATCCATTAGAGGTGTAGTGCCTATGGGCCATAACAATTGTCTTATAAGGACAAAAGGCAGTGGTGGTCTATGACTCTCTGTCAGAAAGAGATAAAAGAACTACGGTTCAAATCTCTATGCCTTTGATTCTCTGAAATCTCGGCTAATAATATAAAACATCCTCGTGATTAGGCTTTATGCCGCCAATGTTATTTATATAGCTGAAATAGGATATATTCAAATCCTAATAATTAATGAGTAATAAGTTAACCAAATATGGTCTCTGTTACCATGGTTGACAAATTGTCATAAAAGACAATTATATAATAATCTCCTGAATAAAATTTTGTTATCTTCTGTAGCAGATTCAAGTTACAATGGCGGATCCCAATGGAGAGAACAGCCATACAAATGAAGATGACTACGACAATACGCCAGTGCATCTGACAGGCGCACAGCTAAAGGCTCTAATTGACAATGCTGTTCAGGCAGCTCTTGATCGTCAATATACTGAGTCCCAAGGCAGAACCGTATCAAAACCACCCTCTAAACCCAAGACACACTCCAAACCACCCTCTCAACCCAAGAAAGATGACGACAAACACTCGTCCACTGAGAACAGCGTTCATCGCGATAGAGAATATACTGATGCATCAAATGCTAAGGGTTGCACCTACAAATACTTTGTATCTTGTAAGCCCCGGGAATTTACAGGGGAGAAAGGTGCTGTGGATTGTATCACCTGGCTAGATGAGATGGACACTATTGTGGACATCAGCGGGTGTGCAGAGAGGGATGTGGTGAAGTATGTGTCCCAGTCATTTAAGGGCGAGGCCCTGGCATGGTGGAGAGCGTTGGTGCAGGCATCAGGTAAGTCTGCCTTGTACAAAATGACATGGGAGGAATTTATTGCTCTCATTAAGGAAAACTACTGCCCTCAGCATGAGGTTGAGAAGATCGAGGCTGACTTTGTGTCACTTGTGATGACGAACCTGGACTGCCAGGCATATTTGACGAGTTTCAATACAATGTCTCGTCTGGTCCCATACCTTGTGACACCAGAACCCCGAAGAATCGCCCGTTTCATTGGGGGCTTGGAGCCCGCAATAAAGGCGAGTGTAAAGGCCTCTCGGCCGACGACCTTCAGGTCAGTTACTGACCTCTCCTTGTCTCTCACCTTAGACGCTGTCCGTCTGAGGACCCTAAGGAGCAAGGAGGCTGAGAAGAGGAAATGTGAGGATGACACCTCACGAAGATCTGGAAAGAAGCACCGTGGAAACGGTGACGGCAAGAAAGGGGCTGAAGCCAAGAAAGATGGGCAAGCTGGTGAAAGGCCCAACTGCAAAATCTGCAAGAAACCCCACTCTGGGAAATGCAGATTTGCATCGAACTCACAGTCGTAATCAAAGACTCCCTCCTGTGGACTATGCAAGTCCAAGGATCATAAGACTGTGGAGTGTAAAAAGATTAAGGATGCAACCTGCTATGGTTGTAACGAAAAGGGGCACATCAAGAGTAACTGCCCTAAGTATGCCAAGAAGGCGGAAGAGACAAAGAAGTCAAATGCGAGAGTTTTTCGCATGGATGCAAAGGAAGCGGTCCAGAACGACAACGTGCTTACAGGTACTTTTCTCGTAAATAATATATTTACAAGAGTACTATTCGATTCTGGCGCTGATAAATCCTTTGTAGACCAGAAATTTTGCCAACTACTAAATATGCCTATCAAAACCCTTGATGCGAAATACGAAGTAGAGTTAGCAGACGGCACGATAGAAACCGTCTCCACTGTCTTAAAGGGATGTGAAATATCCATTAGGAGCCATTCTTTTCCTTTATCCCTACTTCCCTTCAAATTAGCGGGTTTCGACATTGTGCTAGGCATGGACTGGTTATCCCATAATCAGGCCCAAATCATTTGCGGCAAAAGGCAGATAGTTTTAAAGACTCCGAGTGGTGAATCTCTTACCATTCGAGGAGATACGCAGTACGGGTTACCCGAGGACGTATCTATGCTCAAAGCTTCAAGGTGTTTGAACAAAGGATGCGTAATTTACATGGCTCAGGTGATAATAGAAGAACCTAAGCCGAAGATCGAGGATCTTCCTGTCATTTCTGAATACCCCGAAGTTTTTCCTGAAGAACTACCTGGTTTGCCACCAGATAGACAAGTGGAGTTCAGAATAGACATCATTCCTGGAGTGGCTCCGATAGCAAGAGCACCTTACAGGCTAGCTCCAACGGAAATGAAAGAACTGAGGACCCAGTTGGATGAACTGCTAGCGAAAGGTTTTATCAGACCTAGTTCATCTCCCTGGGGAGCACCAGTCCTATTTGTAAAGAAGAAGGACGGATCGATGCGGTTGTGCATCGACTATCGAGAGCTAAATAAAGTTACCATAAAGAACAGATATCCTTTGCCAAGGATCGATGATCTGTTCGACCAGCTGCAAGGAGCAAGCTATTTCTCGAAGATCGACTTGAGGTCGGGCTATCATCAGCTAAGGGTCAGAGATGAGGATGTACATAAGACAGCATTTAGGACTCGCTATGGTCATTACGAGTTCCTAGTGATGCCTTTTGGGCTCACAAATGCACCGGCTGCGTTCATGGATCTCATGAATCGCGTCTGCAAGCCGTATTTGGACAAATTTGTCATAGTCTTCATCGACGATATCCTTATATATTCCAAGAACCAAGCTGACCACGAGAAGCACCTCCGTTGCATTCTCGAATTACTACAGCGTGAGAAACTCTACGCCAAATTCTCGAAATGTGAATTCTGGCTACGAGAGGTTCAGTTTTTAGGTCACGTTGTGAGTGAGCGTGGTATCCAAGTGGATCCCGCTAAGGTAGAGGCGGTCATGAACTGGCAAGAGCCAAAGACGCCTACCGAAATCCGTAGCTTCCTGGGGTTAGCAGGATACTACCGGAGGTTTATTGAGAATTTTTCGAGGATTGCTGCGCCCTTGACCTCCTTAACCAAGAAGAAAGAAAAATTTATTTGGGGCCCAAAGCAGCAAGAGTCCTTCGAAATACTGAAGCAAAAGCTGAGCAACGCACCTGTGTTGACCTTACCTGAGGGTACAGAAGAATTCGTAGTTTACTGCGATGCATCACACACAGGCATGGGGTGTGTGCTTATGCAGAAGGGCAAGGTGATTGCCTATGCTTCAAGACAATTAAAGGTGCACGAAAAGAATTACACCACCCATGATTTGGAGTTGGGTGCCGTTGTATTTGCACTAAAATTATGGAGGCATTACCTTTATGGCATTAAATTTGTGATTTATTCGGATCACAAAAGCCTCCAGCACTTGTTCAACCAGAAGGAGTTGAACATGAGGCAACGCCGTTGGATGGAGACCCTGAATGATTACGACTGTGAGATCAGGTACCATCCCGGCAAGGCGAATGTAGTCGCCGATGCCTTGAGCAGAAAAGAAAGGGTAAAACCCATTCGAATCAATGCCAAGAGCATTGAGGTCAAGAACAATCTAATTGAAAGGATATTAGCTGCACAGCGAGAGGATGTGTTGGAAGCTAACTATCCAAATGAAAAGCTAGGAGTAACTGAGGAGCAGTTAACTCTTAGCAAGGATGGAATCCTTAGACTGAACGGACGTATATGGGTTCCGATTTATGGAGGACTACGAGATGTTATCCTCCAGGAAGCCCATAGTTCCAAATATTCGGTCCATCCTGGTGCAGACAAGATGTATCAAGATTTAAAGGCAAATTATTGGTGGATAGGCTTGAAAAAGTCTGTGGCCGCCCACGTAGCAAAGTGCCTGACTTGTGCTCAAGTCAAAGCCGAGCACCAAAAGCCGTCTGGCTTGCTACAACAGCCTGAGCTTCCCGAGTGGAAGTGGGAATGCGTAACTATGGACTTCGTAACCAAGTTACCCAAAACCAGGAAAGGAAACGATACAATATGGGTCATAGTTGATAGGCTGACTAAATCAGCTCATTTTCTACCCATCAAGGAGACGTATAGCTCCGATATGTTAGCCCAACTTTATGTGGATAAGATTGTAGCCTTACACGGCATACCTGTGTCTATTATCTCCGACCGGGATACTAGATACACGTCTCACTTCTGGAAGAGTTTCCAGCAATCTTTGGGCACGCGTTTGAACTTCAGTACGGCTTACTATCCACAGACGGACGGTCAGAGTGAGCGTACCATTCAAACGTTGGAAGACATGCTTCGTGCGTGTGCAATCGATTTAGGCAGTAACTGGGATAAGAATCTACCCCTGATCGAATTCTCCTACAATAATAGCTACCACACCAGCATAAAGGCTGCGCCTTTCGAGGCATTATATGGTAGGAAATGTAGATCGCCTGTTTGTTGGGCGGAAGTAGGAGAGGTCCAATTATCAGGACCAGAGATTGTTTTCCAGACAACGGACAAGATTGTCCAGATCCGGGAACGTCTCAAGGCTGCCCGCGATAGGCAGAAAAGCTACGCTGATCCAAAACGTAAAGATCTTCACTTCGAAGTAGGTGAAAAAGTGTTGCTTAAGGTATCACCCTGGAAGGGGGTGATGCGTTTCGGCAAGAAAGGCAAACTGAGTCCGAGATACATAGGACCTTTTGAGGTCATTGAACGTGTCGGGTCAGTCGCCTATAAGTTGAACTTGCCTGAAGAGCTCAATGGAATTCACAACGTGTTCCACATCTGCAATCTCAAAAAGTGCTTCGCCGATGAATCATTGGTGATTCCACACACGGATGTGCATATAGATGAGAGCTTAAAATTTGTAGAAAAACCTTTGTCGATTGAAGATCGACAGGTGAAAAAGCTTCGAAGAAAGCACGTACCGATTGTAAAAGTCAAATGGGATGCTCGTAGAGGTCCCGAATATACGTGGGAAGTCAAAGACACAATGAAAGAAAAGTACCCCTAATTATTTGAGTAAATCTCGGGTCGAGATTTATTTTAAGGGGGTGAGGATGTAACACCTCGAATTTTTGTGTCCAATAATGTGTTAACACGTGTCATTTGTTTACACGTGGCATTGATATTAAATAAAAGACTAATTTTGACAAACCTTGAAAGTATATAAATTCGAGGGTTATAAATGTCAACAAGGGTAAATATACTGTATAGTAACCCTAAATAATGCTTGAACCTTCAAACGAATAAATCATAGATCATACAGAAGCGAAACGCGAAAGAAAGTGAGAGATTACAAGCTACAGGGGTTAACCGTGTCAACATGTTTAATTATACCTCTGAGTGACCCTTGACGTTCCCAAGGCTTGTAACGGTATTATACACTCACTAAAATATAATATATAAATTTCGCGAAGTTTCGTTATGAAACAAGAAAGTTACGATCGAATTCGTAGAAGAAGGGTTAAAAGCGTCAATAATGAAAGTTAAGGCTTTCTGAATAAATAATAAACTAACCGGGGATTTAATAATGCGGGTAAATAACCCGAGGTCCTTAGTTGTAATTAACCGAGGGCCAAACCGCAAGGTTACCCCTTCAAACCCGAAAGGTCAGGTAAATCATTACGAAAGATTTCGTTATTAATTACCAGGATTTCGTAATCATGACAAAAGATTTAAAATTTCTGAAATCATAACCTCTCGCGGCCCGCGTGAGGTTTGGACTTAAGTTGAGGCGGGCCGCGAGCCACCTCAATTACGCGTCTGATGTTCTAAACTCAGGCGACCCGCGTAAAAGTGGCATGGAATGTCCATGCGGGCCGCGTGGGACGCCCAGATGCAGAAAACTTGTAACTACTTGCCTCTTGGAGCCTTTGAACGACCAACAACCAATAAATGAGGCATGGGCACCCTATGCTCGACCCATATCACTTAGGGACACCTGCCCATGATCCATGATCAAATGTAGACTGAGTTGTGATGATCTTGAGGTCTTTTGAACACTATAAATAGCCACACTTGGCTCATAAGTTTACCACACTTCAAACACACTCAACTGATCATTACAAGAGCTCTCTAGCATTCCTCTGTGTTCTTAAGTCTTCTCTCAAGCTTCTGTAAGTGATCTAACCCTTTGTGGTTTCACATTTCCTTAGTAAATAGCTAAAAACCAAACCGTCGTAAATACGGTTTGACTTTAAAATAAATCAGTGATGGTTCAGTCTTATGACGAATCAAAAGTGGTTATGAGTTGGTATTTATATGGGTAATAAACCCCTAAAAGGGTTCCCTCTGATCACCACTCTAACTATGTCAAATATCGAGTCAAACGCGCACTTAAAAAGTCAACAGAAAGTCATTTTGCCGTTTTCTACATAATCTGTAATGTATACGTTATGAAACCTGTTTTGATGTTCATAAAACATGATATTAAGCATATAAACTTGTTTGCGCTCGTTTGAATCGACCATTTGCTATATTGACCCGGTTCGGAGCCGAATGTCGCAAAAGTTTGACTTTTGTTTTGACTTCAGTTCTGACCCGTTTTAGTGAGGTATAGATATGCCTTAGAACTCTCTTAGGACCAGGTTACATGATGGTATAAACCTCTGTGATCGGTTCATGAGTTATCCGAGTCTTTTGCGCATTTCCGTTAATCGCCTAAAAGTTGACCGTAACGCCATTTTGAAAATAAAACGAGTATTTCGGACACGTGAACGGACCAGAACCTTGCTTATTAAATTATAAGCATGTCCTTAAAGTTTCACGTCAATCCGAGGTCTAGAATGAGAGTTATGCTAAATAGCGCGATTAAAATAAACTTTTGTAATAAAAGGCGCAATTAGCATAACACCTATCTAAACCAAGATTTCGTCACCAAAACTTTTACCCACTGTTATAAAATAATATTTTGGGAATTTTAGAGATTTTTAATAATTTTTACCTTGCTCATAACCTGCGGTTATGGCTACGGTTCGGTAAATACCGAATATGCCATTTTCGGCCAAAACTTGAGTTCTACAAGGTCTTTTGACCCGATTCCAGTTGCCACTGATTTTAAATAATAAATAAAGTATTTTAGACTTTATAAACTGTTCGGGAAACTCAGATTTCCTGTAGAACTCGAAAAGCTCTTTAAAAGTCTTTAAAATGACCGAAAAGCCCCTACGGGGCATAATATTAACTTAAACTCGTTACGGGCATCACGGGAGGTATCCTACTGATACCACAACCTCTTTAAGGCATATTGACTTAGGAAATAAGCGTAAGACTCTCATGGTTAACCGTTTCGCCTATTGCGCGCACGGTTCGGCTTATGAAACTAGTTTTCATAAATTAGCCGATACGGGTCAAATAATATTATTTGAACCCCAAAATCCAGAGTGTGAACCATAAACCCATATAAAACAAGTCTCTGAACTTGTTGGGTCAGAATCACACTCCATTCTCGGTTTTCGCCTTTTCGCGCGATTAAACCATATCTATATATATCGGAACCAACCGGTCTAGGCTACGGCTAATATAAGGACCCGTTAGGATTCTAAGAGGTTAATTAAAACCTTCGTTCCAGATTAGGAGCCCCGGTAAAAGCTATCGGCGATTTAATCGAACTAAGGATATATACTTGCAAAGGTAAATACTTTAACTTATTTCCCCTATATGGGCTTGGGTTACGGTATGTTAATACCGCTTGATTGAGCATTATATTTTTCCATCGCTTAGGTGGTTAATTAAATAATATGATCGGCTCATTTAAACAGTTTTGTTTCTTAAAAGCCTTTGGGGGGTTTAATGACCGTTGTCCCGGATATCCTTGGCATCATTTTACGAAATGGCCACGACCATCGACATCCCGGTGTAGGCGTACACCCGGTATATATTGTCGACATTAAATTAAAAGACGTAGCCGTTGGTTTTTATACTACGGTTTTACGCAATGTGGTGTGTCTATAAATCTTTAACCCGGCACGACCCGGGCTACTGAACGCATAAAAGAACATGTAAAACGTTCACAAGATTTTAATAATTTTCCCAAGTTATAAAAGAGTTTGTGCCTGGTGCATTCAAATCAATTTTAATAAACATTTTTAAATGTGTCAGTTGAATGTATTTACCAGTGTAAACTGACGTATTTTCCCCAAAAAGATTAAGTGCAGGTACTATACGAAATGGGCTGGTATTAGCTTCCTAAGCATCACGAATAGTCTCGCAAACTCGATGCCGAATCTGAATGAACAATATTTTATTATTATTTGGATCCGCTGTGGATATATTCGACTTCTGTAATACATTTGATATTACAACCAGAGGTTGAAGTTTATATATTTATCTTAAGCTTCCGCTGTGCATTTATATAATTGTGTGGTTTGACTATATTGTTGCCAACATCGTCACGGTAATCCCCCACCGGGCCCACTGGTGAGACACGTGGAAATCGGGGTGTGACTGAAAGTGACACCTTGTCCCACATCGGATGAGAAATGAAACTTAAAGGGGTATTTAAGTGGGAACTCTTCATCCTTATTGTTTCATGGAAGCACTCACTAGTGTACTCGCGAAGGGTGCTGAGCACCCCAACACGCACACGCGCGTGGCGTGGGCGATGAGGCGCAATGTGGCGCTTTGATGGCGCACTTTGTATTTTTGACCGCGTGCGCGTGGTGGAGCACAAGGGTTGCAAGGACCAAGTGGTTGTGGTAGGTGATGTGGCGCATGACTGACGTGGCAGTCATGCGCATGCGCGCGTGAGTACATATGGCATGGAGGCGCGCGGTTGCGCATGGTGCATGGGCACTGAGGTGACGTGCGCGACGCACCTAAGTGAGCCAAAACAGCGCGACTGTGTGACGTGCTTGTAGAGGCTTCCGGGTGACGTGGCGCACGCGCGCATGGCAGTGAGCCAATTGGACGCACCGCGCATGAGGGTGCAGACCTGCGCGCGCGCGCGCAGAAGCTTTCAGCAGCAGTTAATGCCAGTGCAGTTACGTTTCAGCATTCGAAACTGACGAAGTTAATGCGTTTGACTGAGAATTTAATGACGAATTAAAGTGCATTGAAGACGTTTAATGCAGTTTGATTCTCTCATTAAATTCATTTTTCAGTTTCGAGTTCAGACCTGGTGTATAAATAGGAGGCTCCTTTCACCAGAATTTACACACCGAATCCACCAGCTATCTTCTTTCTCTCTACTGAATTTCTCTACATCTTCAAGCAGCAAGGTACACCTTCGGGTTGGAGTCAAGATCGGCAGTGCAACTGCTTCGGGCTGTTGTATCCTGGAAACAAACGTGTTCTCCTGGGAGACACGAAATTTGTTTTAAGGGACCCGTGTCTAACACGATCCTCAACCAAGAACAGTTTCGTCTGTTCGAGTTTTCTGATCTTGTTTTTCCATTTTTCAGTTGTAATAGTATTGTATTTTATTTGTTTCTGATTAGTTCGTGTAATTCAAGTTAATAAAGAAATTTTATTTATTTTACACGAACGGATTCCTACAATCTTAAAACAAATTTTTTAAAACACCGTTCGTGTAGAATCACAAACATTTTCAGTTGTGAATTCGAACCAGCTTTGAATTCATATAGTTGTGTTTTAAAAAACAAATTTTCTTCCTGTTTTGATTCAAAGTAGTGACTTTGTCAAAACAGAATCTGCTTCTACTCCTTTCTGTCGCTGAAGTTCTAAAAATCCTACTGTTGTAGTCTTCAAAGTTGGACTTAGAAGCTACACGGCTGAATTTTTTGAACTCCTAATAATAATAAAGTAGCGTCTTTATTATTTTGAAAACAGAATTTAACTTGTTTTCTTGAAACTTTTTCAGAATGTCGACTGAAAATGGGAACACGAGCAACACTAATGTTGTCGTTGGAACCCCTGCCAACACTGTGGGAGCGTCCACAGTGGCAAATCATGCTGAACGACCCGAGAAGTTCTCGGGTCTCCACTTCAAGAGGTGGCAACAGAAGATGTTCTTCTACTTGACCACCATGAACCTTGCGAGGTTCTTGACGGAGACCGTTCCCCAACCTGCGGAAGGGGAGACCGATGCTCAGGCTCTGAGCGCGGTAGAGGCGTGGAAGCACTCGGACTTTATATGTCGAGGCTATGTTCTCAACGGTCTCTCGGATGCATTGTATAATGTGTACTATAATATCAAGACTTCCAAAGAATTATGGGAGTCCTTGGATAAAAAGTACAAAACGGAGGATGCGAGAACAAAGAAATTTGTTGTCGCCCGTTTCTTGGACTTCAAAATGGTTGATAACAAGACTGTTATGAACCAAGTCCAAGAGTTACAGATTATACTTCATGACATCCACGCTGAGGGTATGGTACTCAGCGAGACGTTTCAAGTGGCCGCCATGATCGAAAAATTACCTCCTGCTTGGTTGGACTTTAAGAACTATCTTAAACACAAGCGAAAGGAAATGACGATTGAGGAACTTGTCCTCCGTCTTCGTATGGAAGAGGACAACAGGGTGGCCCCAAAAGACACCATTTTGCAAGCTTCGGCTAAGGCAAACATGGTGGAAGTTGGGGAGTCCTCAAAGGGCAAGAAAGGCAAGGGTAAAAACAACAACAAAGGGAAAGCAAAGGTTAACAACCTTGGACTGAAAAAGGGGGCTGTGAAAAAGAAGCTTGCACCTTTCCAAGGTACTCGTTACAATTGTAACGAGACGGGGCACCATGCTAACCGATGCAAGAAACCTAAGCGTGAGCGTGCGCACATGGTTGATGAGGATGGTATGCCACTAATCACAATGATAACCGGGGAAGCGGCTATGATTGAAGAAGTCAACGCGATGGGTGAAAACCCAAAAGGATGGTTCGTTGACACGGGTGTAACCCGCCATGTTTGTGGAGACAAGGTTCTTTTCTCTACATTCAAGGAAGCCTCGGGTGAAGAAAAGCTTTATATGGGAAATAAAGCTACCGCAAGCATCAAAGGGGAAGGCACTGTCATCCTGAAGATGACGTCTGGCAAGGAGCTTACTTTGACCAACGTGCTTTATGTCCCAGAGATAAGGAAGAATCTCGTGTCGGGATGGATGCTCAACAAGTTTGGATTTCGTCTAGTGTTTGAATCGGACAATTTTGTCTTGTCTAGACGTGGAATGTTTGTTGGAAAGGGCTATGCCCTTAATGGTATGTTTAAAATGAATGTAATGGTTGTAAACCAAAACAAAAGTTTGAATGAAAGTTCTACTTCTACTTACATGGTTGAGTCTTCTAATGTTTGGTATGGTAGACTAGGACATGTAAATTTTAATTCATTATGACGTTTAATTAAATTAAACTTAATACCAACATTCCATATCGATTCCAATCACAAATGCGAGACATGTGTTGAATCCAAACTTACGAGATCATCATTTAAATCGGTTGAACGAATAACCGAACCCCTTTAATTCATACCGATGTGTGTGATTTAAAAGCGGTTCCCACGCGTGGAGGAAATAAGTACTTCATCAAGTTTATTGATGATTGTACTAAATATTGCTACGTGTATTTACTTAAGAGTAAAGACGAAGCAATAAAAAAGTTTATCTTGTACAAAAATGAAGTTGAGAATCAACTTAAAAAGAAGATAAAAGCTTTGAGAAGTGATCGAGGAGGTGAATATGTAGCACCTTTTACGGATTTATGCGCACAAAGTGGCATTGTACATGAGTGTACACCTCCTTATTCTCCACAATCAAATGGCGTTGCGGAACGAAAGAACCGCACCGCACATTGAAAGAAATGATGAACGCCATGTTGATAAGCTCGGGAGTGAACTGAGAAATGTGGGGGGACGCCATTCTCTCATCAAACTATCTTTTGAATAAGATACCTTTGAAAAATACGGACGAAACTCCATATGAGTTATGGAGAAAAAGGAAGCCTTCGTACAAATACTTGAAAGTGTGGGGGTGCCTAGCTAAGGTGATTGTACCACCTCCTAAGGCTCTTAGGATAGGACCCAAAACTGTTGATTGCTTTTTCATTGGATATGCACATCAAAGTAGCGCACATCGTTTTCTTGTACATGAGTCCAAGAATCCCGATGTACATAAACACACTATCATGGAGGCAAATCCTAACATCGTCTCGTATTTTGAAAATGTGTTTCCTATGTTAGGACAAACACACGCGACTTCATCAACAGCGGCTGATGAAGCAGGTCCAAGTTCATCTACATGGTTAGATGAACCAGGTCCAAGTTCATCTACATGGGTAGATGAAGCAGGTCCAAGTTTGTCTACGAGGTTAGATGAAACTCATGAACGACCTGAGGTCGAGGAGGGTGAGCTTAGACGAAGTAAACGACAAAGGGTTGAAAAATCTTTTGGTCCAGATTTCATGAGCTATATGGTTGAGGGTGAGCCCAATACCTACCGCGAGGCGGTTACCTCCACGGAAGGACCTCAATGGCAAGAAGCAATTAAGAATGAAATTGATTCTATATTGCAAAATCATACTTGGGAGTTAGTAGATCTTCCACCTGGTTGCAAACCACTTGGATATCGTTGGATATTCAAAAGGAAGATGAAAGTTGACGGAATTATTGATAAATACAAGGCAAGGTTAGTGATCAAAGGATTTAGACAAAAGGAGGGTCTAGACTACTTTGATACTTACTCGCCTGTTACGCGAATAACCTCTATACGATTGGTTCTTGCAATTGCGGCTCTAAGAAATTTGGAAGTTCACCAAATGGATGTAAAGACTGCTTTTCTAAATGGCGATTTAGAAGAAGAAATTTACATGGAACAACCCGAGGGTTTTTCCGCCCCAGGTAACGAGGGCAAAGTATGTAAATTGGTCAAGTCTTTGTACGGCTTGAAGCAAGCTCCAAAACAATGGTACCAAAAGTTTGATCATGTTATGATTGACAATGGTTTCAAAATAAATGAGTGCGACAAGTGTGTTTATTTTAAAGACACACCAAGAGGTTATGTGATTTTATGTCTTTATGTAGATGATATGCTTATCATTGGGAGTAATGATAAGATGGTCAACTCAACGAAAGACATGTTGAAAGCGAGGTTTGACATGAAAGACATGGGTCTCGCGGATGTGATTCTTGGAGTTAAAATCACTAGAACCCAAAATAGTCTTGTGTTGAGTCAATCTCACTACGTGGACAAGATCTTTGGGAAATTCAATTCGGATGATACGAGTGTAGCTCGAACTCCAATTGATAATACCCAACGCCTAAGGAAGAATAGAGGTGAGAGTGATTCTCAGTTAGAGTACTCAAGGATCATTGGTAGTCTCATGTATCTAATGACATGTACTAGACCCGACTTAGCATATGCTGTAAGCAGGCTAAGTAGATACACCAGCAATCTAAGCGAGGATAATTGGAAAGCTATCACGAGGGTGCTCAGATACATAAGATACACGAGAGACTATGGATTCCATTATACCCGTGATCCAGCAGTGATCGAAGGATACACTGACGCGAACTGGATATCGGATATAAAAGATCATAGATCGACAAGTGGATATGTGTTTACACTTGCTGGCGCAGCTATAGCTTGGAAGTCTTCCAAGCAAAAGGTTATAGCTAGATCTACGATGGAATCTGAATTCATCGCTTTAGATAAAAGCGGGGAAGAGGCGGAGTGGCTACGTCAATTTGTGGAAGATATTCCAAGATGGCCAAAGCCGTTGACGGCGATCTGCATACATTGTGACAATCAGTCTCCTCTTGCTAGAGCACAAAGCATGATGTACAATGGCAGATCAAGGCACATTCGCCGTAGACACGACACGGTACGACAACTTATCTCAACGGGTGTTATCTCAGTTGACTATGTGAGGTCAAATGAGAACATTGCGGACCCGTTAACAAAAGGCTTAAGCATAGATAAGGTGTATAGGTTGTCAAGAGGAATGGGGCTAAAGCCCATAGATGAAGGGAATATGAGGGAAACCTAACCTAGTTGACTGGAGATCCCAAGATCTAGGTTCAATAGGCAAACTTAATCATAAACCCAAAGGGAGTCACTGTGGGGGTGCCCCAAAATCAATAAAGGGAGTTGTATACTTCCTAGTCCATTCCAATCAGTGACATGAAGGAAAGGTTAATCATGTTGAGGTTAAGGATTTTGAGGAAACCCAAATTAACCATGATGCTTTTAATGATTCAGAGGAATCACCTATGTTAGAGAGAAGTGGGGTCGCTTTGAATGGATTTGTGGGGAGGCGCAAAATCCTAGAGCTCTCGCAGAACCAGGAACGTGTTCCATGACCATAAACGGACACAACCATGAGGACTTGACTCGACTAGGGAGAGTATTGTGTGAATGTATATTGTCGCCTACATAAATGGGGGATTGTTCAAAGACACCGTGTCTACAAGACCCTAGGAGGTTAAGTATGCTTCACAAGAGAAGGTTCAAAGGTTACACCTACCTATCTTGCAATACTCAACTGTTGAACGTGTATCGTTGAAACTTGTTAGATCGATTTCTATTCATGTGGGGGATTGTTGGAAATTTTGTGAAAATAGCATTTTTCACAAGGGTTATTGAATTTTATCACCCCCAACTATTGGCTATTGGCCGCTGTCACGCTCAACTATCACTTTGACGCTCGTCACCCCCAACTTAACACTTAGTGTGTTCTGTCACCACGTCATTAACTAATCACTAACTTTTGATCTTGTTACTATACTTTTGGGTTGTCCTAAGATCCCTAAAACCTTCGTAGGATCCCTATGACACCCCCAAAAGTATAGTACCAAGATCAAAAGTTAGTGATCAGCTACCGACGTGGTGTCAGAACATACTAAGTTTTAAGTTGGGGGTGACGGGCGTAAAAGTGATAGTTGAGGGTGACAACGGCCAACAACCAATAGTTAAGGGTGATAAAATCCAATAGCCCTTTTCACAAATATAGGAAAATGATTTTTCCTATTTTGGACTAGAAATAAATATAATAAAATGAGCGGTTTTTATATATTTATTTGTGGGTTTGTGTTCTACGTTGGAAGGACTTCGCAACGAACTAAACCACGTCCAAAACGGAGCTAAGATGAATGAGATATCGATGCTCAAAGTTTGGTGTTTGAAACTTGAATGCAGAAATAAGTGGGAAAGTGGCACCTTGTCCCACATCGGATGAGAGATGAAACTTAAAGGGGTATTTAAGTGGGAACTCTCCATCCTTATTGTTTCATGGAAGCACTCACTAGTGTACTCGCGAAGGGTGCGGAGCACCCTAACTCGCACTCGCACTCGCACACGCACACGCACACGCACACGCGCGCGCGCGTAGCGTGGGCGATGAGGCGCAATGTGGCGCTTTGATGGCGCACTTTGTATTTTTAACCGCGTGCGCGTGGTGGAGCACAAGGGTTGCAAGGACCAAGTGGTCGTGGTAGGTGATGTGGCGCATGACTGACATAGCAGTCATGCGCATGCACGCGCGAGTACATATGGCGTGGAGGCGCGCGGTTGCGCATGGTGCATGGGCACTGAGGTGACGTGCGCGAAGCACCTAAGTGAGCCAAAACGGCGCGACTGTGTGGCGTGCTCGTAGAGGCTACCAGGTGACGTGGCGCACGCGCGTAGGTGCGCATGGGACAGAGGCGCATGCGCGCATGGCAGTGAGCCAATTGGACACACCGCGCATGAGGGTGCAGACGTGCGCGCGCGCGCGCAGAAGCTTCCAGCAGCAGTTAATGCGAGTGCAGTTACGTTTCAGCATTCGAAACTGACGAAGTTAATGCTTTTGACTGAGAATTTAATGACGAAATAAAGTGCACTGAAGACGTTTAATGCAGTTTGATTTTCTCATTAAATTCATTTTTCAGTTTCGAGTTCAGACCTGGTGTATAAATAGGAGGCTCCTTTCACTAGAATTTACACACCGAATCCACCAGCTATCTTCTTTCTCTCTACTGAATTTCTCTACATCTTCAAGCAGCAAGGTACACCTTCGGGTTGGAGTCAAGACCGGCAGTGCAACTGCTTCGGGTTGTTGTATCCTGGAAACAAACGTGTTCTCCTGGGAGACACGGAATTTGTTTTAAGAGACCCGTGTCTAACACGATCCTCAGCCAAGAACAGTTTCGTCTGTTTGAGTTTTCTGATCTTGTTTTTCCATTTTTCAGTTGTAATAGTATTGTATTTTATTTGTTTCTGATTAGTTCTTGTAATTCAAGTTAATAAAGAAATTTTTATTTATTTTACACGAACGGATTTCTACACAATATAGATAACTATGGTTCACCTACTCACCCTTTGATTCCTAAATGACATCATAGATTTCATGCATGTAGTATACCTCCACAGGTGGGACGTACTCCTATACACAAAATACCAATGGCCATAATGAGTAGCGCCCTTTAAACCGCTCGCCTGCTCGTTCAGAAATTGCTTGAAAAATGCTCGCTCGATTTGATGCTTGGTCGTAAACAAGCTGCTTTGCTCGGTTCGGTTTGTAAACGAGCTAAGCATGAGCAAAGATCCGCTCGGCTCGGTTCGGCTCGAATTATTATTTTTAGTTAGTATATATATACATATACACATACACATACACATACATATATAAACATGTATATATACACACACAAATATATATATATATATATACACACATACAAATATACTTAAATATAAATTAAATTTATAGTTTTATATATAGCACTCTATTAGATTTTGGTCCACCATGTACAAATTTACAATTATATCTATACGTACTAGCCCAATTACGCAAATAAAAAATTAATATCAAATCTAAAAGTTAAATCTTAAATCGATAAACGACAGTCTGCTCATCGCCTTAATGTTTCATGCCGTTACCCTAAGTCGATCGTCTTCTGCTCTCCACGTCATTGTTCGTGCAATATGATCATCGCCTCGTCGGCCACAACATTGTTATTCATAAGAAAAATATTATGCCATGAAATGTGCTTGTTTTTAAAGACATAAAAAACTTGAGACCCAACATTGTCACTATCTCTCTCAGCAAATTTAAATCGGGCAACACGGTTGTCGAAATCGCTCGAACTTCGCTTGACGATCGCTCGGAATATTTACTGCTCGGAAAATGCTCGCTTGATTTGAAACTCGATTGTAAATGAGTTGCTCTGCTCGGTTCGGTTAATAAGCGAGCCAAGCACGAGCAAAGATCCACTCATTTCGACTCGACTCATAAACAACCCTAATAATGAGTGTTGATTATATCATTAAACATGGGTTAAAACATAGAACCCTAATCATGTTTATTCAAACCTTACATAATTCTGAACATGAAATTATAGGTACTTACTTGTGGGAATGATTATCTTCGTAAACGATGATGATGAAGCCATGATTCCCGTTATGATGCCTTAGTCTTGATGGGATGATGAGAAAAAGTGTAGTTCTGGTGTTCTTAAAAGAGTTCTTTATATAACTATTTATAAACCATGACTACTATCACTAATGATCTATAATTATGATCATAAATCATGGTTGGTTATAAACTCTTGGTATTCTCTCTATTAAAGGCATCTAAAGGGAAATCGTAAAGTCCCTTTAACTTATAACAATTACTTCCATCAAGTAAATGCTAGGAACTTGTAATTGTGTCATATTGGCAACGTTACTCAAATGATCCGGTAGGCCACATAAACGGGTTATTTCTAACATTCTCCCACTTGGCCGAGTGATCATTTGTGATAAGCATAAGTAAGTTTGGCCAAGTTATAACATTAATTAATGTTTCAAATTGAAACTGTAACAGAAAAATACAGTCATTGAGTTATTTTCAACTCAAGACCCCCATTAATCATGTTACAACCCCAAATCAAAACATACGTAAATTTAAGACCAAAATGACTGAGGTAAGCCCTTTGAAATTAATTTGTATAATTCTTATCTATACGTCATTAGGTGCACATACGTATTTATAGACAAACAAATTGTATAATTGAGGAAAAAAATAACTAATCATTCATATGTACAATATGCTATTATGTAAGGCCTTTAGTAAAACCCGTCTTTATTATGAGCTCTTAAAAAGACTTTGGGTGTAGACCTTAGTTATCAGATCCGCAAGCATATTATGAATGTAAATATATTCGATACAAATAATTAGTTTCCTCTTCTTGTTCATAAACGAACAATAAATTTGTATCGAAGTTTAATGCAGCACCTCTCAAACTGTTACTGTTCGAGGAAATAAGATAGCTGACTTTTCATTGTAAGTCTTCAATATAATATTTATATGGAGTTATAAGTTTATGAGTCAACTGATAAAATTTCAACAACATTTAGTGACAATTGTGTTGTTAATTAACAACATATTATGTCATTATAATTTAGGTTGTTGTTAACGGTTTCTTATGACTCATCCATGAGATAAATTTGTCTGCAAACATAAGGATTACCCCAAATTGACTTTTAAGTTCTTTTGAATATTACAAAATCAAGGTAAGAATAATCAACCTCTTCTTTATAGTCTTTCTCGTTTCTTAAAGATATCGTAAGATGCTTCACAATAATCTAGAGTGGTCTAATGTTCATAAATGTGAGCAATATCTAAACGAGTATAGACTTGAACCTTCGTAAGGCTTCTAATTAACGAAGCATAAGGAAGTAATATCATTCATCATTTTATCTTCTAAAGGAGAGCTAAATTGTTTGTTACACATGTAAGAGCCCGCTTTAGAGTAAAGCTTATGGGACTAAACTAATGTCCTGTAGAGTCTATCTCGGTATATTTTGATATCTCTCGCGTAAGTGATATCTCGAGATTCATTATATCAAAATATGTGAGATAAAATATGACTTGTGTAACATATACTTATCCAAAAAGTGCTATCTATATAAGGACAAGTTTACATTACTTGCTCCCACTCATCTTGAGGTAGGTACATAAATCCACTTAATTCTTGATGAAAAAATGCATTAAGATTTCATTCACATTTTGATGTTTGCCTTAAACCCATACATGGAATTAATTGACTTACAAAGTAAGTGTTCTTGACCTTCAGTTTAGAACTTTCAGGTTTTTTTATGAACATGTAAGTCTTTGTTTAAGGAAAGTTGTTTTAATGTTTATATTGTAGCTCTAAATGATTATAAGCCACTAGAACAACAATGATCCTCAAAGAAACATTTTGTATGAAAGGTAAGATGATTCTTTGATAAATAATTCTCTTCTAAGCATAACCTTTAACAATCAATCATACTTTTAGCGTCTTAACGTTTGCATTCAGATGTTGTTTAGTGATGAACACCCTTAGGTAATTCAACCAACTCCTAAACGTTAAAATCCAATTTGCTAATAACAATTCTTTTTCCATTTAGAAAATTGATTGATGCTAATGGCTAAATTAGAGGAAGTAGGACCAGTAAACTTTCTAATATCCATTTCAACTTAAGTCAAGGAGGATACATAATCATCAAAGTTAAACCTAGATGACCTCCGTAGTTGATTATTGGGTTGTATTATGAGTTTCAGTTTTATGGATTAACTCTTGATTAAGTTGCTATCACTTTCAAGATTCTAAGTGTGTAAGAGTTGGTGCAGTATGGTGTGCAAGAGGTGTAATCGGAGTAAAATTTAATAGGTCTCTTCCCCCCGCCTCTTGCACTTCTGGCAAGTCCTGATAAGGACTTTTACTGCTCCCACTGACTTAGAAATCTTTAACAATTTAGCATGCTTATGGTTAACATTAAAAGACCAATAAATTCTAATAAGGAAACAAATTAATGAATTTACTTTTTGTAGTTTCTCTGTTTGAGGATTACAAGTTTGTCAAGAAATCTGAGTGTGCCCACGTCTAAGCAACAATGAAACTTTTGTTAAAGTAGCAGTATATTCTTAAAGAGAAAAGTTGTGAAGGAGCAGTGTCTTGTACAGGAGGTACAAATTGAGGTAACAACAAGTTTTCACTCCCCTACCTTTTGCAACTCTCACAAATTAAGATTAAGACATTTAATGCTCCCACTAACCTTTTAGATCTCTAGGAATGCTACAAGATAAGTTTCAATGATGTACGTGCTGTGGGAACATGTCATATATGTTAGACTTGATTTCCTTAATGTCCAGATGTTATAAAAATTTTGAGGGACATATTTAGAAGGAATCATAGTATATATGAATTACTTTCTTGAATAAATTGATCCATATGAGACATATTAGATACAAGTAATTATTATTTGAAATGATAAATGATTTATGTCTGAATATTCCATTTTGGGATAAGTTCCAATGAAATATAATTTCTGATGGAACCTGATTTATTCCCTTAGCCATTTAAATATTAAGGCTTTTAATACATGCTCGTAAGTCACTAAAAATGAGATTTCATAATATTTCATCCTTCATTAACCTCGTCCAAATTTCGCATGCAATTTGGTCTTAATGGATGAAGTTGTAGATCTCATTTTTCTCTTGTTAAATTTTCATTTTCATGATAACAAAAGGTTACGAAAAAGTGTAGCATCATCTAGTTCTATCTTATAAGGTTTCTATCCAGATTGAAATGACAAATAATATGAGAGTTTAAGGTAAGAGTGACTTTGTTTTAACCATGCATGTAACACCCCGTGTTTTCGAATGTCAAAGTCAAAGTCAAAGTCCAAGTCAACTTTGACTTTCTTTGACTGTACATAGTCTATTTTATGTTTTAATTGTATTATGTGGAGTAAGTGTTGTAATCAGCAAGAATCGAAGTAATCGAATGTGTTAAGGCGAACCGATCTACGACTGTGAATGGTAGGAAGTAACAATGCGATAAAGTTAACTAATCAGTAATCAAACCAATCTAACAATCATCGAACTTGAGACTCGAATTATGTGAATTGTGGTATTGCTATACGTGTGTGTGTGCCTTATGTGTTACTTGTGCGTGTTTACTTATATGTTTGGTGTGGTATTCAAGTGAATCAATCAAAAATCAAATCGAAACTCGAAAAGCAATCGAACACAATCGAAACCGACATCGAAACGTGACTTATAGAAGATTGTATGTTAGATATAGTGATTGGGACTGAAAGTAATTTGATTAGGAACTCTATCGTATTCGTATCATCATCCATCAAAATCGAAACATCGAAAATCATCACGAAATACTCAAAGTGTGTCGCGGATCGAACAGGAGGCATCCTGATCGAACAGGCCAGCCGATCGGCTAGCATCTTGCCAGCCGATCGAGCAGCCCACTTGATTGGAGCCCCTGGCCGATCGGCTGCCACTTTCCCCTTTTGGAAGCCTATAAATAGGGCTGTCCTTGTCTTCATTTCCACTTTTGGAAAGTTCTGACCGGCCAGCTCCTATTCTTCACCTTTTCTCAGATTTCTCTCAATCCCGGTAAGTTTTCACTCTAACTCTTGTACGTTTTTGATCATTACTTGATTCTACACCTTTCTATCTTTCAAAACTTGGATTCTAACTGTGAAATCACCAAGATCTAAGTGTTCTTGGGTGATGTCATCGTGGTGTTCTTGAAGAACATCAAACTTTGGCCTCATCCAACCATGAATAGCTTAGATCTAACCGATTTCCACATAAACAAGTTAAGATCTATCAAAGATCTAAACATCCACAAGTTGTGAAGGATTGAAAGAAGGAATCCCAACTTTCTTTCAACTCTTTTACACTCAATGCCTTCAAACCGCTAGAAACGGAGCTTGAACCGGCTAACTAATCATTCTAACAAGTTAAAAGGTTCAAGATTCGGATTCTATATACAAGGTTCACCGATTTTGGGTTAAACTCTAAACCAACGTTCCGAACCGTTCACCGGCCGGACTTGGGTGATTCCTGTCCAAGCCAAAGAAGCGAGTAGGAACGGAGGGCATCATAGTTCAACTCATTGTCAAGTTACCATAAAAGAATGACAAACAATTAAACAGACAAGGGTTAGACGAAAGGCCGACCAGGTCAGAGATGCTGGCCGACCGGCTAGGCTGTTCAAACAGCCCAGCCGATCGAACATACCAGCCGATCGACCGGGCCAGCCGATCGGCTAGCACATAGTCCCACACTTTTAGAATTTCAGGAAGCATAGTATTGAGGAAGAGATGTTCGATCGAACTGCGTTTGGTAAACATTACTCTTCGGATCATGAGATACTACTCTTCAACACTTAACCGTTTTAACTCGTTCGTAGTAGGGAATGCCAGCCGATCGAACAGACTGTTCGATCGAGTGACATTCAGTTGAGGACTAAATTCTGAAGTTCCTAGCCGATCGAGTGAGCTAGCCGATCGAACGAACCGTTCGATCGATCGACTTGAAAGGTAGGAACACTTCAGTGTTCTCAAATGCTGCAATGAAAACTTCAAAAGTTCAAATCCTCAAACACAAACACACCAGAGGAAGAAACAATCCACTCGAATGGCCCAGCCGATCGAGCCTACCGGCCGATCGAACAGGACTGTCCAACCGGACATACCAGCCGACCGAACAGCCCGTTCGATCGAACCTGCCGTTCGATCGACCAGCCCATTCGATCCATTCACACTTGTTTACTTTTCCGCGTTACTTATCGTTATGCTATCGAACTATTCAGGCTAATCTTACTCTCAGCGCTCCCTTCAATCCACAATCAATCACTGTGAGTATACTCGATCCCTTTTCGCTTTTAGCACTTTTGGGTGTTACATACGTTACCTATCAAATCACAATCAAACACAAACTATTTGAACGCTGACCATTTGCATGTGCTACTTGACTAAATGAATGCTGTTTATTATGTTTACACGTGGAGTGTTATCTACCTGCCTTAGCAACATAGTACCATAGTTTGGACTCAGCACCCGTTCACACGGGGGTTGTTAAGGACAATTACTTGCATGGATTACGGTGGTAATCATGTATTGCGAACCGTCTCGGACGGTCAACCCGCAGTCGTTGGTATCGATGGTCCCATGTCGATAATTAACATGCATCGTTTTCCTCTGTGTACGTGCCTGGTTATGCGTAAACTATTCGAACTCTATATGCTATTATCAAACTTGTGTGCTCACCTTTACATTTTATGTATTGACTTTATTTTAACGTATGTGACAAGTGCTTAAGTTGCTAGGATGCTTAGGCGCGTGGTGATGAAATCGAGGCTAGGGAGTCTAGAAATAATAAACAATTGACTGTAATAATAATTGAATCTGAGTTGTCGGAACGGAATTATTTGCCTAGTTGCTTTCTATGATAACCTGTTTATTTATTTGGGATACGGTATGGGACGTATCATTTAACTGAATTTGTAATAATAGTTGTTGTGGAAACTTCTGGACAATCTGTTTCGCTCAGTGCCGCGCCCCGATGATTCCGCCATCGGTTGGGGTGTGACAGATTGGTATCAGAGCCATAACTATAGGGAATTAGGTTAGACACGACCTAGTCCGGGTTGCTGTCTTAGAGACCTAGACTATAGTTAGGAGCCATCAGACCAAGTTTATGTGCTTATTCTGTAATCTTTCACTGTCACTGCACTCGAGTTTTCAAATAAAGTCAGGAGATTTAGTTAGGAATAGGTGTGAAAGCCGCAAACTCCTGACCAAACCGCCTGACTTATGCTTATTTTATTCGTTTATTCATGCTTATCTCATTATTTACACCAACAAACAAGGGAGATTATACCAAATCAGGAGTGAAATCCATATTTTGATGAATAACCCCCTTTATTTTATTAAAAACAAGGAAGAAATTGCTAAGCCAAGGGGTGAAACCCTGACCTTGGCAGTTCGTTCTGGATTTTTATTTATCTCACCAAGGCCTCGATGGACTCCAACGACCTGAACTCGCAAGTATGACCTAGGAAGCGCATGCGGAATGCCCAAGAATCGAGGCAGAAACACGACCTCTAGAGTCGAAAGTGATGACAAGTCTACTGCGAATAGTCGAGTTGCCTTGGGTAGTCGATGTCTAGTAGCCGCGGACAATCTGTCTCTCGATTTTATGTGATTCGATTCTGAGAACCGCAACCGCGTACTCTGATGACTCGTTGATTTTATATGTTTATGTGTGTTTTCTCTGTTTTGTGTTTATATTTTGGGATGTTATTCGATTCTGCCACCATTTCAATCGACACACATGACTCGTACTATTATTCTATCCCCATTTGATCTCCAGTTGCTGCAGCCTAGACGATATTACGATATGATGTGTTATACAACTAAGTTAGGATACACTATACTGTGCTACCCGATATGCCATACGCGATCGCTATACGAACGACACGCGAGCTTTAAAGGATAGGTTTCTGTTTTCTGACTGCTTCTGTGATTAAATGGTTACGTGCTTTCGTGTTTATGTGACTCTGTGCTTATGTGCTTCTGTGCTTACGTGCATCTGTGGTTTTGTGCATATGTGTTTACGTGATATGTTTTTCGACGTGATTCTAAGCTTTAGATAATAGTAGACGTGTGAGGTGAGATTCGATTCTGTTGTGTTGAGTCTCGTGACGATGTCTGTTGCAGACCATGTCGTCATCCGGACACCGAACCCCACTTACCCGCCAGGAGAAGAGGGACAGACGTCTCGCTGCTATCATCTCCAAGCAAGTGGCGAAAGCCGTGAGTGAGGTGTATGAAAATGCCAGCAAAACGTCAGAAGAATCCCGAGCTGAAAACCCTAAGGATTCAAGCAAGGCTGCTTTCAGCTTCAAGCAGTTCAAAGCATGCGGACCAAAAGAGTTCACTGGCGAAGATGGTCCTACAGCCATGTTTCACTGGTTCGACTCAGTCGAGGTCACTCTGCGCCAGAGCGGATGTCCTAAACATCTCCGCACTCTCAACGCTACAGGCGTCTTCCAGTCTCGTGCTCTAGACTGGTGGACGGCCGAACGAAACAAGCGCGGAAATGATGCAGCTTACGAGCTAACATGGGAGGAGTTGAAGGCAATTATGACCGACGAGTTCTGCCCTCCCCATGAACGCCAAAAGCTGGAGGATGAGTTCTGGGGAATCAAGCAGAAGGATGGAGACAACGCTGCTCTCACTGCTCACTTCAAGCAGCTTAGCATCATCTGTCCTGATCAAGTCAAGACCTCAGATCAAGCCGTCAAGAAGTACATTCGAGCCCTGCTCGACTGTGTAGCCGACTTTGTTCACGCCGCCAAGCCAGCAACGATCGAAGAAACCTACCTGCTAGCCGCTGAGATTAATGACAAGCGGGTAAAGTCTGGCTTCTGGGATAAGCAAACCAAGTCTCTGCACCAAGCCACTGCAGCACCCACCGACTCATCTGCTCAATCCTCCAAGTCATCGAGAAGGAAGAAGAAGAACAACAACAGCTCCAGCAACAAGAGTTGTGCTGCCGCGACAAACGCCACTCCTCTACAAGCTGTACCAGCTCAACACCAGCAGCACCCTCGCTCAGCTCCAGTGATCAATGCACCGCCAGCAAAGCGTGCATAACAGGCCCTCACCCACTCTGCCCGACATGCTCTTATCATCATCCAGTGGGTCTAGCTTGTCGTTTTTGCGCTCACTGCAACCTGTACGATCATTTCACTGCGAACTGTCGCTATGGTCCCCGTCAAGCCCCAGTTCAAGCTACTGTCAACCAAGCTCTACTCCCCGCCCCTCAAGGCCAACAAGCAGCTCCAGCACCTGCAGTCAATGCTCGAGTCTGCTTTGCATGTGGTGACCCTAACCACTTTGCAAACAGGTGCCCGAACAGGGTGGTTAAGCAAGAGCCCCAGCAGCAACAGCAACAACAGCAGCCTCAGCAACAGCAGCAAGCAGCCCATGCCCGAACCTTCAACATCAATGCCCATCAGGCTCAGGTGGATAACAATGTGGTTAATGGTACGTTCCTTGTGAATGGTATTTATGCATCATGTTTGTTTGATACTGGAGCCGATAACTGCTTTGTGTCATTTGAATTCGAGAAGCTCCTTAGTCGTAAGCGCTCTTATCTATCCTCGTCATTCGAAGTCGAAGTCGCTACAGGAAGAACTATTGCCGTTAACTCTGTACTCCGTGATTGCACTCTCGAGCTCAACAATCACATCTTCCCAATCGACCTTATTCCAATGCAACTCGGAAGCTTTGACGTCATAATAGGCATGGACTTTCTTCGCGAAAACCATTCCGAAGTTGTATGCTTCGAGAAGATGATTCGATTCTCACTCGCGAATGGTGATTATTTGTGTGTGTACAGTGAAACAGCGTCGAAAGGTCTCAAGCTTATGTCGTGTATTCAAGCCAGCAAGTATCTCCGCAAGGAATACCGAGCTTTCTTGGCCAACATCGTAGTAGCGGAGAAGGGAAAGAAAAAGAAAGTTGAAGTTAAAGATGTTCCAGTGGTTCGTGAATTTCCTCAGGTGTTCCCTGACGATCTTCCCGGACTACCACCAAGTCGTGATATCGACTTCCGCATCGACCTCATTCCTGGAGCTAACCCCGTTGCCAAAGCCCCTTATCAACTCGCTCCATCCAAAATGCGGGAACTCTCGAACCAACTCCAGGAATTACTCGAAAAAGGCTTTATTCGCACAAGCACCTCTCCTTGGGGCACGCCAGTCCTTTTCATCAAAAAGAAGGATGGATCGTTCCGGATGTGCATCGATTATCGGGAATTGAATAAGCTAACCATCAAGAACCGATACCCCTTACCCCGAATTGACGATTTGTTTGATCAGCTACAAGGTGCAGCATGCTTCTCTAAGATCGATCTACGTTCAGGATATCATCAGCTATGGATTCAAGAGGAAGACATACCTAAAACCGCTTTTCGAACCCGTTATGGCCATTACGAATTTGTAGTTATGCCCTTTGGTCTAACCAATGCACCCGCGGTTTTTATGGACCTGATGAATCGCGTGTGTAAGCCTTATCTTGACCGTTTCGTCATCGTGTTCATCGACGATGTCTTGATTTATTCCAAATCGAAAGCCGAACACGCGCAACATCTACGTTTGGTTCTCGAGTTGCTCCAGGGGAACCAACTCTATGCCAAGTTCTCCAAGTGCGAATTCTGGTTGGAGGAGGTTCAATTTCTGGGTCACATAGTGAATAGTCGGGGTATCCATGTCGATCCTGCGAAGATTGAAGCTGTCAAAAGCTGGATTACGCCTAAGAACCCGTCAGAAGTTCGTTCTTTTCTCGGACTAGCGGGCTATTATCGACGATTCATTGAAGGATTCTCCAAGATCGTTGTGCCACTTACTGCTCTTACGCATAAGGACAAGCCATTTGTGTGGGGAAACGCACAAGAGACTGCCTTTCAAACCCTCAAGCATATGCTGACGCTCCGATTCTTACGCTGCCCGACGGAAGCAACAACTTCATTGTCTACTGTGATGCTTCTAACCTCGGTCTCGGCTGTGTCCTCATGCAGCGAGACAAGGTTATAGCCTACGCATCTCGTCAGCTCAAGATCCACGAGAAGAACTATACAACCCATGACCTTGAACTAGGCGCGGTTGTCTTTGCGTTGAAGATCTGGCTACACTACCTGTATGGCACTAGGTGTACGATCTGCACTGGTCACAGGAGTTTGCAACACATCTTTAATCAGAGAGAGCTTAATATGCGTCAACGCCGATGGGTAGAACTTCTCAACGATTACGACTGTGAGATTTTTTTTATCACCCAGGCAAGGCGAATGTGGTTGCTGACGCGCTCAGCAGAAAGAGTTACGTGCTTAGTACCCGAAACATCCAAGCCCAGCACAACCTCGAAACCCTTATTCGCGAAGCCCAACATGCTTGCTTTAACGAGCGTACATTGAAGAAAGAGAGGATCTATCACGATGAAGCTCAGTTAGTAAGCAAATCAGATGGAATATTCTATTATCTGGACCGAATTTGGATCCCTAAGCGGACCGACTTGCGAAAGATTATTATGAATGAAGCCCACAAGTCCCGATATTCTATTCATCCCGGTGCAGACAAGATGTACCAGGACCTGCGTTATAAGTACTGGTGGCCGGGTATGAAACGGGATATCGCTCTATACGTTGGAAGCTGTTTAACTTGCGCAAGAGTCAAGGCTGAACATCAAAGACCTTCTGGCTTACTCGAACAACCGCCGATACCTATATGGAAGTGGGAGAGTATAGCTATGGATTTCATAACGAAACTCCCACCCACGCCATCAGGTCACGACAGTATTTGGGTTATAGTTGATCGTCTAACGAAATCAGCTCACTTCTTGCCGATACGAGAAGACTACAAGGTGGAGCGACTAGCCCAAATCTACACCGACGAGATCATTCGTAATCATGGTACGCCTCGTGACATCATTTCTGTCCGTGACGCTCGGTTCACTTCGCGATTGTTGGAAACGTTTCAAGCGGCCCTTGGTACGTCGCTTAATCTGAGTACTGCATTCCATCCTCAAACCGACGGACAGACTGAAAGAACGATCCGTACTCTTGAAGACATGCTCCGAGCGTGTGTCATAGATTTTGGTGGTAGTTGGAACAAACACCTGCCGTTGGTCGAATTCTCGTACAATAATAGCTATCATGCCAGCATTCAAATGGCACCTTTCGAGGCTTTGTATGGTAGAAGATGTCGATCGCCTATTGTGTGGCACGAGATCGGTCACTTGCAACTAACCGGTCCCGAGATTCTACAAGAAACGACTGACAAAATCCACCAGATTAGAGACAACTTGGTAAAAGCTCGGAACAGACAGAAAAGTTACGCCGATAAAAGACGCAGGCCCCTTGAATTCGAAGTTGGTGACTACGTACTCCTAAAGGTATCACCTTGGAAGGGTGTAGTCCGATTCGGCAAGAAAGGGAAACTCGCGCCTCGATATGTTGGACCTTTTAGAATTCTGGAAAGAATCGGAAAAGTCGCCTACAGACTCGAACTACCGGAGGAACTCAGTAACGTCCACCCGACTTTCCACATCTCTAACCTCCGAAAATGCCTTGCTGATCATGATCTAATCGTACCGTTCGACGATCTTCAGATCAACGAAACGTTACACTTCGTGGAAAAGCCTGTCGAAATCATGGATCGCCAAACCAAGCAACTCAGGCGCTTTTCGCATCCCGATTGTGAAAGTCCGATGGGAAGGCAAACGAGGCGCGGAGTTCACTTGGGAACTCGAAAGTGACATGAAGGCCAAGTACCCACAGTTATTTAAATAAATAGATCTGAAGCATCAAATTGGTAAATCACGGTGTTGTGTAGCCTTCGACCTAATTTCGGGACGAAATTCCCTAAACAAGGGGAGGCTGTAACATCCCGTGTTTTCGAATGTCAAAGTCAAAGTCAAAGTCCAAGTCAACTTTGACTTTCTTTGACTGTAGATAGTCTATTTTATGTTTTAATTGTAATATGTGGAGTAAGTGTTGTAATCAGCAAGAATCGAAGTAATCGAATGTGTTAACGCGAACCGATCTACGACTGTGAATGGTAGGAAGTAATAATGCGATAAAGTTAACTAATCAGTAATCAAACCAATCTAACAATCATCGAACTCGAGACTCGAATTATGCGAATTGTGGTATTGCTATACGTGTGTGTGCCTTATGTGTTACTTGTGCGTGTTTACTTATATGTTTGGTGTGGTATTCAAGTGAATCAATCAAAAATCAAATCGAAACTCGAAAAGCAATCGAACACAATCGAAACCGACATCGAAACGTGACTTATAGAAGATTGTATGTTAGATATAGTGATTGGGACTGGAAGTAATTTGATTAGGAACTCTATCGTATTCGTATCATCATCCATCGAAATCGAAACATCGAAAATCGTCGCGAAATACTCAAAGTGTGTCGCGGATCGA
Organism: Helianthus annuus; assembly: GCF_002127325.2. Classification (NCBI taxonomy): domain Eukaryota; kingdom Viridiplantae; phylum Streptophyta; class Magnoliopsida; order Asterales; family Asteraceae; genus Helianthus; species Helianthus annuus. The sequence goes on along the minus strand of NC_035438.2, from coordinate 132,099,518 downwards.
ACAGGAGGCATCCTGATCGAACAGGCCAGCCGATCGGCTAGCATCTTGCCAGCCGATCGAGCAGCCCACTCGATCGGAGCCCCAGGCCGATCGGCTGCCACTTTCCCCTTTTGGAAGCCTATAAATAGGGCTGTCCTTGTCTTCATTTCCACTTTTGGAAAGTTCTGACCGGCCAGCTCCTATTCTTCACCTTTTCTCAGATTTCTCTCAATCCCGATAAGTTTTCACTCTAACTCTTGTACGTTTTTGATCATTACTTGATTCTACACCTTTCTATCTTTCAAAACTTGGATTCTAACCGTGAAATCACCAAGATCTAAGTGTTCTTGGGTGATGTCATCATGGTGTTCTTGAAGAACATCAAACTTTGGCCTCATCCAACCATGAATAGCTTAGATCTAACCGATTTCCACATAAACAAGTTAAGATCTATCAAAGATCTAAACATCCACAAGTTGTGAAGGATTGAAAGAAGGAATCCCAACTTTCTTTCAACTCTTTTACACTCAATGCCTTCATACCGCTAGAAACGGAGCTTGAACCGGCTAACTAATCATTCTAACAAGTTAAAAGGTTCAAGATTCGGATTCTATATACAAGGTTCACCGATTTTGGGTTAAACTCTAAACCAACGTTCCGAACCGTTCACCGGCCAGACTTGGGTGATTCCTGTCTAAGCCAAAGAAGCGAGTAGGAACGGAGGGCATCATAGTTCAACTCATTGTCAAGTTACCATAAAAGAATGACAAACAATTAAACAGCCAAGGGTTAGACGAAAGGCCGACCAGGTCAGAGATGCTGGCCGACCGGCTAGGCTGTTCAAACAGCCCAGCCGATCGGACATACCAGCCGATCGACCGGGCCAGCCGATCGGCTAGCACATGGTCCCACACTTTTAGAATTTCAGGAAGCATAGTATTGAGGAAGAGATGTTCGATCGAACTGCGTTTGGTAAACATTACTCTTCGGATCATGAGATACTACTCTTCAACACTTAACCGTTTTCACAACTCGTTCGTAGTAGGGAATGCCAGCCGATCGAACAGACTGTTCGATCGAGTGACATTCAGTTGAGGACTAAATTCTGAAGTTCCTAGCCGATCGAGTGAGCTAGCCGATCGAGTGAGCTAGCCGATCGAACGAACCGTTCGATCGATCGACTTGAAAGGTAGGAACACTTCAGTGTTCTCAAATGCTGCAACGAAAACTTCAAAAGTTCAAATCCTCAAACACAAACACACCAGAGGAAGAAACAATCCACTCGAATGGCCCAGCCGATCGAGCCTACTGGCCGATCGAACAGGACTGTCCAACCGGACATACCAGCCGACCGAACAGCCCGTTCGATCGAACCTGCCGTTCGATCGACCAGCCCATTCGATCCATTCACACTTGTTTACTTTTCCGCGTTACTTATCGTTATGCTATCGAACTATTCAGGCTAATCTTACTCTCAGCGCTCCCTTCAATCCACAATCAATCACTGTGATTATACTCGATCCCTTTTCGCTTTTAGCACTTTTGGGTGTTACATACGTTACCTATCAAATCACAATCAAACACAAACTATTTGAACGCTGACCATTTGCATGTGCTACTTGACTAAATGAATACTGTTTATTATGTTTGCACGTGGAGTGCTATCTACCTGCCTTAGCAACATAGTACTATAGTTTGGACTCAGCACCCGTTCACACGGGGGTTGTTAAGGACAATTACTTGCATGGATTACGGTGGTAATCATGTATTGCAAACCGTCTCGGACGGTCAACCAGCAGTCGTTGGTATCGATGGTCCCATGTCGATAATTAACATGCATTGTTTTCCTCTGTGTACGTGCCTGGTTATGCGTAAACTATTCGAACTCTATATGCTATTATCAAACTTGTGTGCTCACCTTTACATTTTATGTATTGACTTTATTTTAACGTATGTGACAGGTGCTTAAGTTGCTAGGATGCTTAGGCGCGTTGTGATGAAATCGAGACTAGGGAGTCTAGAAATAATAAACAATTGACTGTAATAATAATTGAATCTGAGTTGTCGGAACGGAATTATTTGCCTAGTTGCTTTCTATGATAACCTGTTTATTTATTTGGGATACGGTATGGGACGTATCATTTAACTGAATTTGTAATAATAGTTGTTGTGGAAACTTCTGGATAATCTGTTTCGCTCAGTGCCGCTCCCCGATGATTCTGCCATCGGTTGGGGTGTGACAATGCAAACCTCACAATTGTCATAATGTAGCTTTTATATTGATACTGAATTCTGAATAATCTACAGAATATATAAGGTATCATAAAGCCCAATTATAAAACAATTTATTATGGTTCTTATAGTCTTAACATAAAATTTTGCCACTAATTCTCATATTAATTATTTGTTGATTTCTGGTAAGTAAACGTATAGAACTAGACTCAACCCGTCATGTGTTAATTGGAATATTATTATTAGCAGACTCAAATATCATAAATATCTAACTACTTATCTTAGCCAGCTGTCTCATTGAATTATGGATAGTCCATGCTCATGCCTAGTTAATGGCAAAAATATGAAGTGAGACTTTCCTTTGAAGAAACTTATAGCTGGAAGTAGTACTTGTACACTATCTTTGAATCTTAAAAGTATCCTCCTTTTAGGTTTAGTGACGGTGAGATGAACAACATCTAATTTTCCAGTTTCATGCATTCATTTTCCTGTACATATGTTGCTAATCAACACACTCATTTTCCTTTGGTACTCTTGAGTGGTATAGTTGATTCTTAAGGCAACTTATGGTATTAGTGGAAAAATTAAATGTAATGTACCGGAAAAGTGTACTGATTTCCATGTGTAAACCTTTAAATTATGGGTCATGGTATTGTACATCATGATGTATTCACATATGCCACTAACTTTATAGTAAGAATCTAGAGTAATGCATGCGTCTTAGGAGTTATTTTGATTCTTCCAAAGAAACAAATTAGTCTTAGGAAATTTAGAATCTAGAATAGCTCACATGATAGCAATAATTGAGTTAGTTCTTGATTTATCATAAGAGATATAATGTTTGACTTATCCCACTAGTCATGCTCTAATTTTCTTCTGTGATACTTTTATCAGAAAATAGCAGTAGGATTGTCATATCTGAAGAGATAATCAACGATCCAATAAGAGTAAATTTTATAGAAACTCTTTAGTAAGCAAAACATTTTAGGTTTTGAAATTAGACTGGATGAAATAGATGGGATACAAACTTAAGAGGAAGCTTTGAGTAATTCACATTATGGGGTAACCAAGTAAGGCAAGCACAAATTATTATATTGAATACATAGTCTACTATAACACCAAAATAATAGACTAACATAAGGTTCTACCTTAATTTTGAATTCGCTTTGGCTTTGACCAAAATTCGAACATTATGAACGTACATAAATAACAGACTGTCTTGATGTTCTAAATAAATTTGGCTTCGCTTTGGCTTTGACAAAAATTTATGCATTAAGAACATACATAATTGACTGACTTATTGTTCTACATGAACTTTGGCTTCGCTTTGGCTTTGACCAAATTTCATGTATTATGAACATAAATAAATAAAACCAACTTAATGTTCTGCCTGAATTTTGGCTTCGCTTTGTCTTTGACCAAAATTCAGCATTATGAACGATATAAATAATAGAGAGTCTTTAGTATTCTACATGAACTCTGGCTTTGCTTTGGCTTTGACCAAAATTCACATATTATTTACACACATAAATATAGACTGTCACAATGTTCTACATGAACTCTGGCTTCGCTTTGGCTTTGACCAAAATTCATGTATCATGATGAACATGCATACACAATAAGGTAAAGCACATAAATATAACATAACACCTTTGGGCCAGAAATAAAATATTTATGTAAATTATGCTAATACAAACAATTACATAAGATGGCATAATTAAAGCTTCAATGTTTAATCAAATGATATCCCGTTGGTTCAATCATCGATCATTGAAGTTCGCCATTTAACTTGCATACTTAAGTTGGGCTATTGACAAGTTAGTCCCATATTAGAGCAAAAATAAGTAAATAAATAACTAAGGCTTGTAAACCGATTTTGACATCTTTGCAAAACGATTGCATAATTTGCAAGATAATTTTGCCAAAATAATTAACTAATTAGCCGATTTCAATACTTTTCATCTATACCAAATTAAATCACCATTAATAGGTTTGTTGGTGTGCGATTGAAATAAGTCACCAACATTTAGAATAAATTGATTTAATCGATCATCAATAGATTTATAAAAAATACTGCTAATTTAGTGATTTGCAAATTATGCCTTTTTAAGATTCATAAAAACTGATTGGCATATAAACGATATGCAAAAAAAATTAAATCGATTGTAAAATAAAATATCTCAATAAAAAATTGATTCACTTCATTTGGCACATATAGACGTGCTGGCATCAAAAGTAAATCGTTAACACATATCATCATAATTTCCATTATCCATCATACACAACATCATGTCTCTTTTATTCAAAAGGTCATATGGAATAAAATATATCTATTTAATTGATTTAGAGTAAATATCCAATAGAAAACTTAAAGACTTTCGTGGAGTCATGTGCAAGTTTCAATGTATATGAAAAGTCCATATGATTCAATAGACTAATGAATTAGTTTGTGGGTTTCTTTCTTAAAAATCAATATTCCACAAATATTTCCATATGATAATATATTTACTGAAAAGAAACTTTATGCAAATGATGGATTATGAAGGAAACAAATAGATTTTCAGGATTGAATTGATATAATCAACATCGCTCTGATACCACATGTTGATTATATCATTAAACATGGGTTAAAACATAGAACCCTAATCATGTTTATTCAAACCTTACATAATTCTGAACATGAAATTATAGACACTTACTTGTGGGAATGATTATCTTCGTAAACGATGATGATGAAGCCATGATTCCCGTTATGACTTAGTCTTGATGGGATGATGAGAGAAAGTGTAGTTCTGGTGTTCTTAAAAGAGTTCTTTATATAACTATTTATAAACCATGACTACTATCACTAATGATCTATAATTATGATCATAAATCATGGTGGTTGTAAACTCTTGGTATTCTCTCTATTAAAGGCATCTAAAGGGAAATCGTAAAATCCCTTTAACTTATAACAATTACTTCCATCAAGTAAATGTTAGGAACTTGTAATTGTGTCATATTGACAACGTTACTCAAATGATCCGTTAGGCCATATAAACGGGTTATTTCTAATAATGAGTACTTACAATCAAAAAATAATAATAAACTGCTAATTGAATCCATAATAGTAGATAACAATTATGCAATTACGCTGAGCGATAAATATTATCATTAAACATTAAAGAATAGAGAGCATATGCATGCAATGATGCAAAGACTATATATACATGGTCAGAGTAATGATAACAAGTCAAATATATAGTGTAATAATAAATCAAGTCAACAACAGTCAAGTAATAAATGGCTGGTAGAAGCCAAAATTACTTTTCAAAAATGATTGTATCCAAGGAGTGAACCAAAAAAAAACGTAAAACATTGAACAAAACAAAAATATATAAAACGTAGAAGGCGGAATTTAAAAAATTATAACAAAACAATAATATATAAAAGGTAAAGGGTGGAATTTAAAAAACTATAAAAATGATATTTTTGGAAATGAAGATATAAACAGTAAAAATAGAGTTGCAATTAGCCACACCTAGGGGTTTTCAAAAAACTCGTGGCTCGCAGCTCGCTCGAAACTCGCTCGAAAAAAGCTCGAAGAAAGCTCGGCTCGAAATTGGCTCGGTTGTTAACGAGCCAGCTCGGCTCGGCTCGGTTTGTAAACGAGCCGAGCTCGAGCTTGGTCTGGCTCGGCTCGTGAGCTCGTGAGCTGGCTCGATAAGGTTTACATCCTTTATTTTTTTGTCCCACATCGCTTAGAAAACAATAACTAAGGGATTATTTCCCCTATAAAAGAAGGTAAACACAATGTACAAAGTGAATTAACTATTTATACTTGCATGTTTAGCCATATGTTTAAATTAAATGGCAATTATGGCCCTTAAACTATGAAGAAATTCATTTTTAAGTAGTAAATTTCGCGTTTTTTTATTAGTTCGAGCTAGATCGAGCCGAGCCGAGCTAGCTCGAATTCTAATCGAGTCGAGCTCGAGCCTCAAATCTCAGCTCGGTTTAAAATTCGAGCTCGAGCCGAGCCAGCTCGAATCGAGTTCGAGCCGAGCTCGAGCTAAGTCTAGCTCGGCTCGACTCGGCTCGTTTACAACCCTAGCCACACCCATGTGTATTTGTTTTTAAATTAAAAACTTAATATATGTTTTACAATGATCGGTACGTTTAGTTAAGTTTTTTTTTCTTTTTAAACATTTCGATGCTTCTATCATTGGTATGTGAATTTATGAACGCATTATACCTCATACACAATGGATAAATCGTGTGTAAAGACATTGTGATGTTATGTTCCCTTTATGATGATGAGCAAAAAAAATTATACATAAATTAAAAGTTAAAATTAATAAATTATGTCATTAAACAATATTTGATTCCAATCTCCAACTTTTCACGTTCAAACTTTTCAGTAATCGATTTTTATGTCTTCTATTTCTCTCTCTCCAAAATCTCTAAACTCTCAACTGCCGGCTACCAAAAGAACACCACCATCACCATGGCATCTCCGGCGACAGAAACCGGCGAAGTCCGTGGTATCTTTATCACAACCATCGCCTCTCCGGCGAGAGTGGTTGATGCCAAGACAACCCAAAATGGCGACGACTTTGGTTAGTCAATGGTCCGATGGCGGCGAAAGTAATAACGCCATGGTATCTTCACCACAATCATCGCCGTGGATCTCTTTCAGGTCTGTCGACCGCCGAGGGTGATGCGACGCCGCTTCTTCCGGCTGTTTGGTGAAATATAATCGTTTTTACTCATTTTCTCATCACCGTGTTGTTACTTGGCTTCTTTTGCGAGACATCGTCCCATTAGGGTGGAGCGCTGGTTGCCGGACTTCTGGCAGTAGAGCCATGGTCTTCAAAAGACAAAGCCAGCTGTCGATGTCGGAGGATGGGCCGCCGGTTTCAGAGATGGGTGGGGAAGAAGAGGTTTGCGGTGGTGGTGGTGTAACAGTGGGTAAAAAAACATGAAAAGAAAAACCAGAGTTAGGTGGATCAATAACAAAGTGACATGTCATGCAAGTTATAAAATATAATATATATCTATATAGAAAGGGAGAAGCACTGTGAGAGAGGTGTATGACACTGACCAATAATAATCAAAGAAATTGAACAGTAACTTTGTGAGTACACCAAATATTGATAAATTATAGAGGGAAAATAATGACACAATTTTGTCTTTTTTTTCTTGAATAATAAAATACCAATCAAGTTTAGGCTATGTGGTATGGTGATGGTCTTTCTTTGGAGGATGGTCCGCCACGTAGGTGCCATGTAGATCGGGTGTGAGGATGGGGCAAAGATGATGGAGGTATGGAAATGGGAGATGGACCTAAAATATATGTATATGTTGTATGTATATATGTGTCTATGAGGAGATTTTGTCCTCTAGTAGGACGGCTTGAACGTCCCATACCCGACGTCTAGGACGCCGGCTGGGGGGGGGGGGTGGTGGGGATGGCGGTGCCGTAGCAAGACATGAGGGGGGCGAACCCCATACTGTCCGGACTTAGTCGATACTTGTATTGTGCATTGACCAAATATAATATTTTATATTTTAAAATATATGATTATGTCCATCATGGTCGGTTCAACACATGTTAAAGGCCTAAAAACGATATAAGGAATCAAGACCCTTTTTGTTAAAAAGGGTACTAGGTGTACACCCGTGTGAACACACGGGTTTGTTCTAATAACAATCGGAATCAAATGCTAAAAAAATATTATAACATATTATTTAAATTTTTGTGTTTAGTTACATATCTTTATAAAACAATGTTAAAGATAGTTTGTTTTAGTCTACATGTTTGATAAGCATGACCTAATTTTATGTTGTGTAATAACTTCTTATATATGACATTAATTTATTTTGACACATTGTTAGTGTAAAATTTAGTAAAAGTCCATTGTTATTGTATAATTCAATAAAAAGCCTATTCATTTTAGGTTGTAAATAATCAAATTTCAAAATGGGCCAAAGAATTTGTATCCAATTAGAAGCTGTTAATGGGCTTTTGGGTTGAAGGCCCTGTGTTTGAAATATAGCCCTAAAGACATTTTGAATGGAACATTTACGTCTTTCGGAACTAACTTGCGAGAACGAAGAGAGAGCTTTCTTCAAGATCTTTGGCAAACGAATCCACAGGTAATCATCTGTATGCATCAATCGAAGAGTTTGTTGTTGTAAAATCTTCTCTTCTGGTAATTTATTATACCACGGTAGTATATATTCGGCTCTTGGGTGTTTATTCTATGACTTATACTTCTGATTTTCATATTGATGAACGATTGAAGTTAATAGTTGTAGGCATTGATGATCGATTGAAGTTAATAGTTTTAGTATTTGTCAAATTATTTTATTTCACCTCAATTAGGGCAATGTTAAAAAGGACTGTTTATTAGACTTTGTATGAAGATTTTGTACGATTATGTATGGAATGATATTTGCTGAACTGGACCAAGTTACCGCAAGTCTAGACTAATAACAGATTATGCTCGAGTAACAATATGTATTTTAATAGAATTTTGATTTGATTTTCTAAAAAATAGTGTAATTCTGAAATGCTTTTTGACTGTAATTCTGAAATGTCAGCTACTTGTGGATTCTAAAATCGTTCTAAATCGTATCGAGTTACATGGGAATTATAGTGTAGATTTAATATACATTTTATGGATGTATGATTGAAGATTTGTAATGTACATATGACTGGCTGTTATGTAATGGTCTAAATTTTGTTAGTTGACCTTTTAAAACAACATATATCAGAAATCAAATATGTAGAAATAATGAAAATCTGCAAGTTTATGTTGTTTAGTCTTCAAATTTTGTATAAAGATTTTGTATAAAATTTTGTATAAAAATTTTGTAAGACTATGTTGTTTATTATAATTTTAGTTTGTGTTTTTGATATTGAAATAGTGCGGATATATACTTTTGGGTTGGAACAGTATATTGTATTATTGCTTAGCAACAGGGTTTTATAACAACAGTTGATTGTATTAAACAGTAGATTGAGTGTGCGTTAGGAACAGTAAATTGCACTCAATAGTAGATTGAATGTCATTTAGGAACAGTAGATCGGCTTCCTGGGTAGCAACAGGAGTTTTGGTTGATTATTCAATCAATGAGCTAGATGATACATTTATGTTTTCAAGTCTTTTTTTTCGTCATTCATATTCAACAGTTATTGGCACTATTTCAGTTTAGATGATACATTTATGTTTTCAAGTCTTTTTTTTTTGTATTCTTAACATTTTTTTGAATAATCTTTTAATATTTTATTCTTTTATTTATTAATGATATTAATACAATTTTATTTGATACTTCAAAGTTATAAGGATGTATGGTTTTGCATGTTACATGGAGGACAACCAAAGAAAATGTTTGGTTAGTATCCTGCTCTCGGTTATGGTAAATTTAGTTTTCTTTATAATATCATATTACACAATTTCTAATTTTAATTTATTTATGCATAGGTTCTCCCAAAAAAATATAAAGAATGGATAACAGACTTTAACTATCCATTGGGCTTTGTGAAAATGCGGACAACGAATGGGCAGGTCTTTGAAGTGAAGGTATATGAGTTAGCAAACTTCTGTTATTTTTACAATGGGTGGTATTCTGTTGTTGAAACTTTGAAGCTACAATCTGGATCCTGGCTGGTATTTCAGTATGAAGAAGCATTATCAAGTTTCCGAATATTTTATTTCTATGAGAATATTGAATTTGCTCCATCTGATTATTTTTACTACAGACCCAATGGTGCTTTTGATAAACCGGATGCTATGGTATGTAGTTAACAATCTGAATTCATTATATTGTTTATAGTTTGTTATTTATTTATTGTTAGTATATATATTACTAATGTCTAACTTTTTTTCATTGAAGTATATCAATCGTTTATTTGTACATCACAAGATGGACAATACCATCCCAAACTATCCAGTAGTTATTAGAGGTCCTGGAAAGCTTAAAGTGTTTGTTCGAATGGAAGTTTTTGACAATCAGCTTTACATAACAACTGGATGGGATCGGATTAAGAAGAAATTGTCAATAACTGATGAGCATATGCTTGTGTTTGAAATGATTGATCTTCACAATTTTGATATGTTCGTTTTCAATTGTTCAAAGAATGCTGATTTAGTGTTGCCGCCGAAATTATATGCTGCTGCTGTTAAGGAAGAAATTGAAGAAGACGTTATTAGTATTTCTGATGCTGAAATGTGGATGAGGTTAGTAATCGCACAGAAGCTAATATGCTCCTTGTAGCCAGGAATGAGGAAACTATTCCAATAGTTTTCCGTGTGGACAATCATTTTGTAAGTTTATGTAACCAAAAAGTACTTACGATCTTTAGGATGTATTAATGATATCATTATATTATCTTTGTTAACATAATTTGTTTTTTTTTTTGTTACAGTGCATTAAAAAACATCTTGCTAAAAAAATTGGCTTGGATAGGAAGAGGTGTTTAAAGATTGTAGATGCTGAAGGTAATGTTTGGGATGTTCAAGTGGGAATCGAGGCTCCGGATGGTCGGTTTTACATAAAAAACATGAAGAATTTTGTGAAGGACAAAAAGATGGTTCCTCGTGAAGAATTTACCCTTAAGTTCGTGATGGGTAAAGGTATTTTCTTGTTTGACTGAATGCTTGTATGGCTGTTGGAGTTGATGTTATGATGTATGGAAACAATGTTTTTTGTATATGGTTTTTGGTTTTTGGTTTACTTAAAACTGTTTTGTAATAGTTGAAACCGGCAGTTTTGACCCTGTGGTACGAAGGGTGTACATACAGATCAGTTTTTTTTGGTTAATCAAATACTAAAATTTCAATGTATTAAAAGCATGTATTCTTCCTAATGACTAATGAATGGAAGTATTACTCGCATTAGTGATTCCTTGTGTTTTGTATATATATTATTATTATTTGGCTTTCATTGTCTTATAACTATTAAATCTATCACAGTTTAAACATGTCTACTTTTTGTTAAAACAATATTAATAACAATCATTATTATTAGATAAAAGAAACATGTTGATAGGATATTCAAAAGATTATAACATATTCATTCATACATGAAAAAGAGTTTTATACAAAATGATATTTTTACGAGCACTACAGATTTTGTAGAACTTCTTTGTAGACCACATTAGTTGTGGTTTTAGATACTTGTTTTTCGCTGTCACATATCAAAATCTTCAAACCACTCCTGCTCTTTACTTGAGATACAGCTACGTATAGTTGCCCGTGACTAAAAACCGGACGTGGAAGATATAGTCCTACACGTTCAAGTGATTGTCCCTGGCTTTTGTTGATGGTCATTGCAAAGCACAGGGATAGTGGGAACTGTCTTCGAGCAATTTTCACTGGTAATCTTTTATCACTTGGTGTCATTTTCAATCTTGAAATCAAAGTATGGTGACCTATATTAGTTCCGGTAATAATCTTTGCTTCAATTACAAGTTTTCCAAGTTTGTTACTTGAAGCCGTGTACCGTTACACAAACCATTTGTTTGATCAATGTTTCTAAGTAACATTACCGGAGCTCCAACGTTAAGAACCAATTTATGGTTAGGTAATCCTGACAAATGCATTTTGTTTAGCACATCCGGAGGAAACAATGCCATGTCAAGGTCGGAATGTTGTTCAGTATCACATAAAGAATCCGAACTTAGATATATCTTCTATTGACCAACGATACTATTTAACAGTTCTGTGTTTATTGAATCAACAACATCATTTGTGGGAGCAAGAATGGCTCTTTGTTGAAAGTAATTTGAATCCCACATAAAGTTTTGCATATCCGGATATGTGAATGAGATCAATGAAGATATAGGATTGACTTCATCTAATATAAGTAGATCATCTGGAATTTCAATCTCCACCTCTCCATCATTTGGATCACCAAGTAGACCATCACCAAGGCGTAAAATCCATTCAGCAAATTCCTTGATCTCCTGAAGATTACTTGCTTTTGTACCGACTCTTAACCTCATGTTTTGAGTTAGTTTGAGTAATTGACAATCATGCCATATATAAGAAAAATTCAATGAAGAATTTACAATCATGCTTCTAGTACCTTTTGGAATGACCGGAAGGATTTGTCTAAAATCACCGCCAAAAAGGACTATCTTTCCGCCAAAAGGCTTGGACTGCAAGGACGAATTATTGGAACGGACGATATCTCTCATTGTTCTATCCAAAGCTTCAAAACAATGCTTATGTGTCATTGGCGCTTCATCCCAAATTATCATCTTAGTTTCTTTTATTAAGCCTCCTAGCTCACTGTTCGGTTCTATAGAACATATAGAATCCTCATTAACGTTTATCGGAATAACAAATCTGGAATGAGCTGTTCTACCGCCATCTAATAGGAGTGATGCAATACCACTGGATGCAACATTCAAAACAATTTCACCCTTGGAGCGTAACGCAGCTGCAAATGTTTTCCATAGAAATGTTTTCCCAGTTCCACCGTAACCATATAGAAAAAAAACACCTCCATTTCCTTTAGCAACTGCATTCATGACAGTTTGATACACTTTGTGCTGTTCATCAGTTAAAGATTTTAAGAAAGATGCAAGTTCCTTTTTTAAGCTACTCCGATCATAGGAAAGTTCTTTCATTATCATTTGATTGTTCAATGCTGAAATGTAGTTCCCAGGAACACTCGGCATGTCTGAAAAGCAGCTTAACGTACTTCCATAAGCAAGTAACAATTTTTCAATATGTGATAGGCAAATGTTTTCAATCTCTTCCTCTGGAAGAACCAAATCTGAAAAATAAAACAGATGTTTGGTAATTAGCATATAAAAATATTTAATTACAAACGGAATAGAATATTTGAGCTTTATTTAAAGTTTTAAAATTACCATAAATACCAGTAACCTTCCGTTGCTGGTATAATATATCTTCACACAACAGAGATTTTGTTTGTCTCCAGAAATGACCAGGCCTAGAAATGGAATTTGACATCAACAGCATTACAAAAAATGTACGCAAGAAATCAGAAGTGGACCATGTGCTTGCTTCCTCCATGGCAATTATATACTCATTATCATCATCCAACAGACCGCGAGCGAGGCACGCATCTTTAAAGGTAGGATAAATTTTTCCATCAACTGTTTTTATATCATCGAAACTCATTGGTCCTATAACGTGATTCAATAAAATTCTCAAGAAATAACAATCACCAAGTGATGGAGGTACATAATGTATCCTACCAACGGCACCAAAAGGTCTTTTTCTACGAATCCACTTTCGTTCTTTACGTATCCATACAAAGTGTCTTGGAAACTCTATATACTTCAATGTTCTAGCGAATGCATCCATTTGGTTACATTTCATCCATTCTGTAAACATAGACATTTTCACAGTTGGGTTACTAACCACGTCACACAAGTTTGAATTATCGTCATAAACAATAGCCTGACCATCTTCGCAATGAAAAGGCAATATTTCAACAGATGGAAGTCGATAGTGTATGTCAAACTTGAAGATTCTCCAAGCAGCTTCACATGCTGAAACATATCTACAATCAATATATGCTTTAACTTCATCTACTTCTGTTTTGTTTGACGGATTTTGATTATTGGTCATTTCCTCATTTTCCTTGTTCTTGCCAGCAGTTGTCGTACTTTGGTAAACAGAAGCTGTCACTCTATCTGGACCCTTATTAATGTATTTGAACAAATATTTGATGGATCCTGTTTGGTTACACCACTCAACATTTATGTGACACTGATACTTTTTGAGTAACATAGCATTGTATGGAACTACAAACCTATTGTCAAGCAACATGCCATTTTTTCTACAGTGTTACATGTTTGACGACGACGGTAGATAGGATATCCTTCAGAATCAACACAAGTCTCATCTACATACTTTTTCGGAAACTTCTTTGAACATTTTAAATTAACCATGCATGGACAATGAGGGTTGTCTGTACCACACGGACCGTGCATCATAAACTGTTTGACAAGCTCATACAGTTCAGAATCCGTCTCTTTGTCAGGTATTTCAGCACTAATAGTCAAATCAATTTCTTTAGCAGTTGGAAACTTGTTCTTGGCACTTAAGAACAAACATATATGAGCATGAGGTAGGCCACGTTTCTGAAATTCGATTGTATAAATAACTGAAATATTACATGAAAAAAACTGTTATTAAAGAATTTATGGTTGACAAATTAATTAAAACATTTCACAATCACTTACTTGCTTGTATCTCACCAAAGAATTTATGTTTCTTGAAATCTTGAATTAGGTAATTGATTTTAATTTTGAATACACGTGAGATAATATCCGGTCTGTCTTGAGGATTCAGCCGTTTGTCTTTTAAACATCTATAAATCTCAGGCCAATTGGGATTACAGGTGACTGTTATGAAGAGATCCGGATATCCTACAGCTTTGCAGATTGCCATAGCATCTAGGTACTTTTGCATCATATATCTCGATCCGCCGGTAAATGATGAAGGCAACAAAATTCGTTTTCCACAGTTTGACGCATCGCTTTCTCCACTTTGAACACTTTGATTTAAATTCTTAAAGGTTTGACTTCTAAGTTTGGGTTGTTGTGTCTTTATGTAAGCTAACCGTGCAGATTCTATCATTGTATAAGCATCAACCACAAACTGTTGGAATAACTTTTAAGCATTGAGTAACAATGAAAAGTGGTTGGGTCTGTCTTGTAGTCTGTAACTAAAAAATTCTCTCATTGTCGTGCTGGTTCTAACTATATTAGAATCAACTGAAATACCTCGATGTTTAATACCAAGTCTAAATCCATCTTCTGCATATGGGAAAATAAGTGGATATTGCAATGCAAGATAAGAGGGATGAAGCTCACTAATTCTCTGAAGACCGCCTGATCTTGTTTGGACTATGATATCTCTTTTATCAAAGGCTCCATCAAAATCACCAATTATTAATGCAGCAATTTCTTCAGATGTAGGCAAGTTAAAAGTTCTACCATCCTTATCCCTTGTTCTAATGAGCTTGAGTCTTACATCTTGCCACTCATTTTCTTTAAAACAATCTCGTACCATTCTAAATAACTTCACAAGTGGATTACAAGAATCCAACATTTTTTTAACACTGGATATGATGGAAAGATCAAGGAGTTGTTTTGTAGTTGTTTTGGAACCTTCCTTGACACTATGTAGAAAATTATTTTAGTACATATAGGAGATATAAGTAAAAGAGATATTCAAACGAATATTTAGTGAATTGTTAATTTACCTTACAGCCTTTTGACGATTAAAATCCTCGTTTTGGGAATCATAAATATAAAGCTGTGAAAATTCAGGCTCTTCACCCTCATTTGGTAGCAGAGTACCAATGCGATGGTAATTTTGTCCTTGTAATCCAAAAACATAAGGACCTCTGCTTTTTTGAAAACTTTTAGAAACCTTGCCACCAAGAGATGTGAAGGAAAACATCATGTTATATGCTCGAATATTATTCATGAAATTGCGGCTTTCAGACGAACTTCTTCTGTAAAGTTTTTCAAGAAATGGAGGAGGATCAGGTGAGGGCGGCAATTCAACGTCTCCATTCGAACAACAAAGAGAAAAAGCCGATTTCTTAGAATCCAAATTCCCCCTAAGCATTTCATCTTTCCAAAGCATTGCATGACAGTAAGAACATGTAAAAATAGCATCTCCATGATCAACGTACTCTACAAAATTATATAGATACATAAAAAAGATGATTATATAAGAGAAATATTAGGAGATGTCAGTGTTATCTGGAAAAAATACTTTGATAGGTTAAAGGAGGGTATGTACCTCTTGCAATTCCGGAAATGTTTTTTACAACAGAAGATGATAAACGATCAGAAGAATTGGAATCATCACAGTTAGAGCTTTCACCAGGGTAAGAGTTTTCTTTTCCTGCCGTTTCATTTTAGATATGACCATTAAACTCAGTTTCAACAGGCAGGAGGATATGGAATACATTATTCAAAATACAATGAATCGGAAACGTATATTTAGTCAGATTGCTAAAAATAAACCACATACCATTAGTACCTACTACCGAACACTTTGGCAAACGTCGAGAAGTTCTAATATCAATATTCGAAGGAGTTGGAATATGACTTCCACGGGAACTTACTGTAACACGGTCCACTTGCAAGAAAAAAATATACAAATGTTATACAACTTCGAGCAACATTCAATGAATGATTAACAGTAATAAGAAAACTCTAAAGAACTTACAGTTTGTAATATTCATTAAAGGACTGCTCCGAATATGATGATTGGATGATGCAGGTGGTGTAACCATTGAAGTTGTCCTCCTTTCATCACCTTCAATAATTTTCAATCTTTGTTTCCTCTTTCTAGACTCATGCACACCATAATTAGCATTTTCCAATTGTCCTAAAAATTGAAACAAAGTGACAAGGTCAAATATGATATCATACCTTAAAAAATATGATTTATAAACTTACCAAAACTGGATGAAGTCAAATGAATCCTACTAACACATGATGGATCTAACTTGGCAGGCGTGTGACATGCTGTACATGACGAGATTTGGTTAATTCCAGCAATAAATAGTTACAATTTTCACATTTTTTACAATCGGTATGTAAAACAATTTGAAAAGTACCAATAGAGTTGTTTACCCATATTTGTAGAAGAGGATTCGGACGACATTACAGTTTAACTGTGATTTAAGTTCCTTGGCTTGTAATATAGACTTGAGGGTTCATACAGACCTTTTGATGATACTGGTTGTTATAGATACACAAATAGATTTCAGTTAATATAACATTAAAATTATATACGTATTATGAAAAACAATCATCAAAAACAGACCTCCATTATCGTTTGTAGTAATAAGAACATTGGCCGGAAGTGTATGAATAATAGGAGATGTCTGTAGAGAGTGAGACACGCCACTGTTTCTACGCTTATTCAGAATAGACTTTCTTATCCTCCTTGACTCTTTGGACATTTGGGTACTGCATTGTGGAAAACACTTTCTATCTCTTGC
Source organism: Helianthus annuus (assembly GCF_002127325.2). Taxonomy (NCBI): domain Eukaryota; kingdom Viridiplantae; phylum Streptophyta; class Magnoliopsida; order Asterales; family Asteraceae; genus Helianthus; species Helianthus annuus. Next base: position 132,082,310 of record NC_035438.2, on the reverse strand, counting down.
TATAAAATTCTTATTATTCTCCATAACTATACATAAGAATTGGGAAAATATAGTTGATTTAGGGCTAGCTACAAGTAATTATTGTAACCACTGTCCAAAAAATCAATTTTTTTAACAGATAGTGATGATTGAACATCCACATTAAAAACCTAAATAAAAAAAACAATCAAAGAAGACAAACCAGCAGAGAAGATTTCCAACTTCTGGAATAGAAAAACCTACAATTAAATGTTGATCGAGTGCTTCCAAAGTGTGAGGGTTTTCAAATATGCATTGAGATTCTGGCGCTAATTTTTGATCTTCAGTTTGATACAGAGCGAGTTAATAAGAGGGTATGTTTAGCGGAGGTAATGAGATTAGGATTTAAGAAAACTGATTAAAGTTTTGGGCCTTATGGGTTGGTTTTATAGTTCACAACTTATGGACCATAAATTATTGAAAGGCTTATACCATTTAGTAGAAAACTGCAGCCGAATTAAAGGACCTTTAGTTGTATTTATTTTGTACTGATTTTATTTCTTTGTTTCTTTACAAACTGTTTTTTGGATGCTCCATATCTAAATAATTTAAATTGATACTTAACGTAGTTTATATGGATTTAATTAATACATATTTTGTTAATCATGCTTGTCTTGGTTTTATGAATCTATTCATTCTTACAATGAAGTTACCATACCTGAGATAGACTCGATTTATATTTGGATTTGAAGTTTGATGATTCATTTTAACGGAGTCACACTTTCAATTAATTTATGTGATCCTTAATTTATGTGCATGGAGAAAGTTCTATGGATTTAAATGCTACATATGTAACATCCCAAAAACGGGTTTGGTAATCAAACCACGTTAATAGTAAAGACGGGTAAAATGCCGTTAGTGGTAAAAATTAACCCGGTAAATATTAGGACTCAAATAAATAAACCTAATATTAATTAAAAACGGGGACAAATACTTTGAGAAAACAAAGTATATAAAAAGGCCAAATTAACGGGACTTAAAAACATAACAGGTTATAATTTCCCGAACCCGTTAAAATAACTAGGAGTAATTAACCTAGTTAGTGGCTTGTGATTAAGTGACTAATGGTGAGGCATAACTTTATTTGATCAAAAGAAAACTAGAGGGACCAAAAGTGTTTAACTTGAAACTTATATCAATAAAAAAAAAACAAAACCCTCAAACACTCACATTTGTGAGTGTCTGAGTTCGACCAGAATGCCAGGGGCGACCAAGGGGAAGAACTCCAAACCTAGTTCTTGTTTAAATCCACAAATTGAAGGTCAAGATCAGCCCTAAAACGAAATCTGAACCCGGATTAGTGATCCCCATTGAAAGGGGAGTCACAAGGTATGTAAATTTTATGAAAAATCTCTAGTTGGATTTCTAGGTAAACTTAGAAATCTGAAATTTGATGGTTGCATGTTTGTTATATGATGAAATTATGAATGATTTTATGTCTAGGAGTAAACCCTAGTCATTTACTTGTTGAATTGATGTTCATAATTGTGAATTCATGATCACCCGATTATGTGCTAAATGAGTTTTGTAGAAACATGATGAACCATAGAATCATAATGGTTAAATTGTGTTAATAGAACTCCCTAAAGTTAGATTTGAAGTTTGATATTAGTACTTGTTAATTATGCTAGAATTTAAGGGTTTAGAACACTTAAATGGGCTGGAGAAATTGGATGTTTCGTGTTGCACACAAGGTGCTTGATGAAATGCTTGAACAAAAAAAAATATAACAAAACTGATTGGGATTAAAAATTATTGGGCTGCAGTTTTAAAAAAATCATATAAAATCATTGGAACGACCTGTGAGGTTGAGCCTTATATGCTCAGAAAGCTATTGAAACATACTACGTTTTATGTTTGAACATGTTTGTTAAATTCTGATGTTAAACGGGTCAAAACAGTGTCCGAAGTCGGCTGAACTGTTTTGACAGCAAGCTGATTGGAAGCATTTTTGACTTCAGAGCTGATTTTGTAAAAATCATATAAAATCATAGGAACATCGTTACAAGACGTACCATATATGCCTAGAAAGCTATTTTAGAGTTCTACGATCCATCTTTGAACATGTTGATCTAATTCAACTTTTAAATGGGTCAAAATGGTCAATTACAGCAGCTGAATACAAAATCGCTGCACTTTATTAATGTTCTTATTAGCCAAGAAAAAGGCATAGGATTGTACATACTTGCTTTAGGCATGAAGTATTGATTGTTGGGAACAAATAACACTTTATGTGACGTGCTTAAAGTGTTTAAAATCACTTACTAACTAGTTTGTATAAGTAACTTCACTAACGGGTCAAACGGTTAGTGAATGAAAATAATTATGGTATGAAACTAGTTGTTGAATATATGGCATGCTTTGATTGATAAGTGTGTAAAAAAAAAGGGGGGGGGGTCCATAGGGTGATGGCCATTATATAGAATGACCAATCTAACCATCTTATGGATGTTATGATATAGTTGACTCTAAACAAGCTAGGTGGGAGCTTGAAAAGGAACGGGTCAAACGGGTCATGGATGCGAAGAATGTTTGTGCAGACGCGAGGTAAGTAAAGCTTACACTTTTTTTATGATACATATTTACTTTATAGATTATAAACACGACCAAGGTTATATCTGAAATATGGGTTCCGACACGAAATGATACGGGTCGGGACGAATAAAAGGATAAAAACCATGTTAAATGGCAAAAAGGGGCGAAATGGGTTAAATAATGAAATGGTAAATAAATACCATTCAAATATAAGTGCAAAATGTTTGGTCGTTTAGACTAAACAGGTCAAATGGTAATGTTAACACCATTTGACGAATAACGACTAACAAGTGCATGTCGAGTCTAATGCTCACAGGGTAAAACGGCTTATAGAATTTACGTGGCTACGAATCAGCAAATTATTAAGGCAAGGTATTAAAACGGGTCAAGACTTTGACCCGCGCCAGGTACGCGTAAATTTGGTGAAAGATATGTGAATACCTTAATGTAGAAAAATGACATGTGAAAGTAGAGAGTAGGATTTAAACTTAAATGATTAAATCCTCTCTAACGGGTCAAAAATATGCATTTAAGCGTAGATGGGTCAAAATCTTGTAAAAAAGTAATAAGCCGAATGCATTAAAAGTATCAAAATTTATTAAGCCGGATGTCGGACTTTAACTCCATATGATGGAAAATCAAATTACAAACATGTAGGAAGAAATAATAGGTCAAACGGACAAGCGAATTTAAAGATACGAAAGAATTCGTGTCAATTACGGCAAAATGGAAAGGCTGAATGCAGGGGCCACCGCAACTTACGGTGCCACCGTAAGTTACGGTGGAGCTGAGTTATTTACGGTGGTTGCCTACTGTTGTACGGTAGGAAAATTTTATTACAGAGGCCACCGTAACTTACGGTGCCACCGTAAGTTACGGTGGAGGTCATTTTCAATTTTGTTTTTGGAATCAATGGTTTCCCGGACTCGTTTGGACACGTTTTAAAGCCCTTTAGACTAAAGCATTTCGTGTTTATGAAATGTAGGTACATTTTGGATGCCGGAAGACGATCAAGCTCGACGAAGGACCGAACACGATATAGATACATGCTTCCGCACTTTAACACATTGCAAATTTTAAACAACGAATTCAACCACGTTATGTAGAATAACTTATAAATTGTAAAAGTTTTAATAAATTCGTATTTTTATAGTATGTGTAGGCTTAACTACACATCTAATTGTTGGCATATACATTACAAATTGTTAATTAGTAACTAGGGTGTTACAACATATTTTCCAAACATCCTTCTATTCGTCTTATCAATCTATTGGTTCCTACATTAGTTTACAAAAGGGTTGGTTAATATTTATGAGTTATCTATATTAAATTATCAATTTGTCATAAAGAAAACTTACTTCTGGAACTTTAATTTAATAACTTGTTTGACATAATTAGTGGATATTAACAATTTCTTTATAATGTGGTTATAAACTAAACATACATTGAAACGTACCATTAAAAAGTAGAATTTATACTACGACAAAGCATACTAAGCATCGCATAAACTATATTGCAAAAATCAAAACACAGATTATAAGCAAAGATTATAGTTAGCAGCATAAAAACATAGTTTACAATAGAAAAAATTAAACCACATCATGGTTTACCACACAATCCAAGTTCATAGGCTTACCAACATCTAACACATACATACAAACTGTTTCAGTAGTTAACACTTACCAACAACAACCTAACTTCCAAAAACACATACTTAAGTACAGACTAAAAGTTAGACTCGCTTAAACATCAAAAGATAAAGACATGAAAGGAGCTAGGTTTTAACCCTAGATGACCTCTTCCGATTATTTTTGCTGCTAGAAGACAGTTCCCCAATATTTTGACCTTCCACATCCTGCAACGAACGTTTACCATTCGGACTGGTGCCCGAATCCTTCTCGGCTTCGACAACAGAAGAGTCGGCGGTAACAGATACAACAACCTTGAATTAAATCACAAAACAACTACTAAAGTATCAAATAAGGTAATATAATCTACAGACAAGAAAAACAAAATCATAGAATCCATATTCACCTTTGAAATAGCAGCACCAGCCATCTGTGAGGACTCAGATAATCTCTCAACTTTGATTTCTGAACCTTCTTGACTAAACACCTATTATCAAAATATTACCAAAAAATTCAACTAAGTTATTTAAGCTACAAAACTGGAAACCAAAAACACATCAATAAAAGATATCCAAAAACTATTACCTCATCAACAACCTCAAGACCATTACCATTACCAGCAACCAACTCAGCAAGTATGTCCGGATCATCACATAATTTTTGGATAGTGTAAACATGATACTCATGGTTAAGGTTGTAATCAGAAACTTCAATTTTAAAAGCCAACTTTTTTTCAACCAACCGAGATATTTCATGTGGAAAACTCTCAGTATCATTGGCCTTCACTTGGCGTTCCCTTATATCACTCGCAGTTGAACCAATGAGCTTCGTTACATCTTTATCAAACATCACGAAAGAGATACTACCAGTTTCATCTTGGACTCTCAAATGTACCTTGAACCTGTAATAAATAGTAGTTAAATTACATTCACATTATAGGAAGCAATAAACCTAAAAAGCAACATTAACTTACTTAATGGTTATCGATGTACATTCTTTATCGCATTTCAGACAAACCAATGAAGTAGGAGACAGATTCATGACCTCATCAGAAATGATTTTAGCATATTGTAAGTATTCAGTTTTAGTCAACACCTTCTTGTTACAGTTTCGACATGCCGGATAAAACCACCCATAGTTTTTTGAACAATTTTGATCGTTGCAACTACCACACATGACATTACCTATAAAATGAAAGACAAAACTTTATTAACATACTAATATTATAAAACATAGAAAACAGTAAAGGAAATTAAATGACTTTGAATGGATATAGAAATATTCATACGCTTTCAATCTCAATTATTTCATCAACATGTTTCTTAGGAGTATCAATTAGAAATTCTTGACGGACTGGAAATACACTCTGAGATGAAAGAATGGTTTGAGAAGAAGAAGCACCAGCTTCAAAGTGTTTCACTAAAAGCCTATGAAAACAACATTCGTGTTAATACTCACACTCGTATTAAGAAAAATATGAAAAATAAGAAATATAATTCAGTAATAGTACCTCCTACGAAGTTCATTAAACTCATGAATTTCTTCGTTGAGAAACAGTCGAGTTCCAAACTTATCATTCTGAACGTATATTGTCCTGCATGTAACAATATACATATACAACAAATTCATTACAAATGAAAAAAAACACATTGCAAACACTAAAGTAAATGAATCAGTCAAATGTAAATTACCCTGCCACAGCTTAATCTTCGTATGCTGAATGACAACCATGACATTCTCAATCGGATTGTTTTGCGTCAAGAAATCATTAAATTGTTGTGCATATCCATTCCACAAAGTACAACGAACTACTTCTCCCCTACAACAAACAGATAAAAAAAACAGCATTAAAAGTTCCACTAAAATTTATACTATCTATTAAAAGAACAATAATCAGTCACAATAAATAATGCCAATGATTTAATCTGTCTTTGTATTAAATGCAATGAATGTCCAACTCCCACATTAATTAAAGACAATAATAAAACAACAATCTGTCTTTACATTATTTCCAATGAATGTGCTAATAATAACATAATCATTAAAGAACCATAAATAGATATAAAAAAACATAAATAAGAAAAATCATTTAATGAATCCTCAATACATTAATTAAATACAATAATAACACACAAACAAATTTATTTAAGTGGGATAGAAAAATTTACTGCACATCTTGAAGATCAAAGTTCATCCTTTTTCTTTCATTCGGAAAGACTTCCATATCTCCACACGACACAACAATTCCAGCAACATCTAAAATGGCAAACATAGCAACAGTCATCAGATTCAAAAATGTAAGCAAAATATATATCAGACTATGAGAAACAGTCCTACCAACAGTGACCAGATTCTTTCCCTCTCCTTTAAGAATTTCTGAATGTGCCATGAAGTTAAATCCATAATCAACCCCTTCCCAACCACTGGCACGTGTAACAACCGTACAACGGTAAAAGTTAATCTTGTAACCATGATTAACAACTTTGTAGGTATCATTGTTTTCTCCAACACCAAATCTGGATAGAATAACAACCTCATCCTCATGGAGTTGAGAGATAAACACAGGTATCAATGGAGCCTTAATACCTGCTTGAATTTTACGACCCTGACCATTGCAGTGAAATACCATAGTTTAGAAATAATCAACCAAACGATACCTCATTATTTCTAAACTTCTGAAACAATTAGTAAGATACCATACCATCAAATTTAATAAGACTAAAACAAAGAAAGACCAAATAATATTCAACTCAGTTTCATGACATGAAACACTAAAACAAAACACAAAAGATTGAACTCAGTTTGATGAAATGAAACACTAAAACAAAACACAAAATATACAAAGAGAAAATATACACAAAAGTAAATTACACAAATCACAAAAAAACTCTCAAAAAAAACCTTCCATTTCATTTCATGTCACCAAGAGAAAAAGTATGCATCTTTCTTTCTTTATAACTCACCCTAAACTCATCTAACACTAAAACAAACATACTTTTGAGAAGTTTAGAAATAAACAACCAAACGATACTTCAAAAAAATATAAAACATACTTTTCAGAAAATATAGATAAGCCCAAATAACACAAAACAAAGAAACAATTAGTAAGATACCATACCATAAAATTTAAGACTAAAACAAAGAAAGACCAAATAATATTCAACTCAGTTTCATGACATGAAACACTAAAACAAAACACAAAATACACACTAAAACAAAACATACTTTTCAGAACACAAAAGTAAATTACACAAATCACAAAAAACTTTCAAAAACAACCTTCCATTTCGTTTCATGTAACCAAGATTAAAACTTCAAAAAACTTTTCATCTGTGATTCTTTATAACTCACCCTAAACTCATCTAACACTAAAACAAACAAACTTTATGATTCACAGAACAAACATCTATCGATTTGATCAATAACCAACTAAACAATATTCATGTTCAGTCCTTTATATCTAACCCTAAAACATGTAAGAGTATCAGAAAATATAGATAAGCCCAAATAACACAAAACAAAGAAACAATTAGTAAGATACCATACCATCAAATTTAATACAAAACACACAAACAAATTTATAGATAAGCCCAAATAACACAAAATATAGATAAGCCCAAATAACACAAAAATATAGATAAGCCCAAATAACACAAAACAAATAACACAAAACAAAGAAACAATTAGTAAGATACCATACCATCAAATTTAATAAGACTAAAACAAAGAAAGACCAAATAATATTCAACTCAGTTTCATGACATGAACTGTTTTTATATCAGAACACAAAATACACACTAAAACAAAACATACTTTTCAGAACACAAAATATACACAAAAGTAAATTACACAAATCACAAAAAACTTTCAAAAACAACCTTCCATTTCGTTTCATGTCACCAAGATTAAAACTTCAAAAAACTTTTCATCTGTGATTCTTTATAACTCATCCTAAACTCATTTAACACTAAAACAAACATACTTTATGCTTTCACAGACCAAACATCTATCGATGATCAATAACCAACTAAACTCAGTTTCATGACATGAAACACTAAAACAAAACACAAAATACACACTAAAACAAAACATACTTTTCAGAACACAAAATATACACAAAAGTAAATTACACAAATCACAAAAAACTTTCAAAAACAACCTTCCATTTCATTTCATGTAACCAAGATTAAAACTTCAAAAAACTTTTCATCTGTGATTCTTTATAACTCACCCTAAACTCATCTAACACTAAAACAAACATACTTTATGCTTTCACAGAACAAACATCTATCGATGATCAATAACCAACTAAACAATATTCATGTTCAGTCCTTTATATCTAACCCTAAAACATGTAAGAGTATCAGAAAAAACACAAACCTAAACTGTCCAAAGAACACAAACACAAACATCTATTACACAACCAAGAAGCTTAGAAATAAAAAACAAACCCAAAATCATGGGGATTAGAGAATCATCTCTGTATAAACACTAAAACAGTAAAATAAGAGAATCATCACTACACAAATACTAATACCTTCTCATCGATCAACACGAGATCCATCCGAAAGGGCTGAATCCATTTGCGGATGATTCGACACTTGATAGTCCACATATCTTTGGATGGATTCAAATCGTCTATGAAACTGGGTGACAAACACTGTGATTCACCGACGGATTTATTCTCCGATGACATTTTGCCGAGAATGCTTTGTAACAGAAACCCTAGTTTTTCTTGAGAAATCGCCTGAAATGAAGAAAGAGAGAAATGTAGAAATTTGAATGAAGAAAGCTTTGTGCTATATGTTTCAAAATTGAGAAGAAAGAGACGGTGATATGATGTGCATTAAATGGGGATTCAACTCCCCATGCATTTTCAAATTTACCTCCTAAAATAAACATGATTTTTGTAATTTTTGAAATTGAAATACTTGATTTGTATATACATTGAGATTTAAAATGATTAAAACAAAATCGGATTTATGACATCAGCGGAATGACATCAGCGGAGTCTATGTGGCATCCTATGTGGCATAGCTAATATCATGACAAGTAAGCAAAGTGATGTCAGCTTCTAAGCTCCTTTTATAGATAGTATAGATTTTTGCTTAGGATGCTAAAAATGAGAATATGGGACACCCATTTTGCTGCATAAAATCACACAATTCCAACTATATATTAAGGAGACCGAAAGCTTAGAGAATTGTGATTAAAGATAAAAATCAAATATGAATCAAACATATCAGACAAAAAAAAAATTAACCACAAGTTTCGGCTTATATTTTATATATAGTCGGTCCACCCACCTCTTGGGGCTGTTTGTTTACCTCTTAATGAAGCTCTTAATGGTTACCTCTTAATGAACCAAGTAAGGCTGTTTGTTTACCTCATAATGAGGTTCTTAATGGTTCAGACCTCTTACTGGTTCAGCACTTAATAGTTCAAACTGTTTGTTTCACGAGCAAATGTCTGAATGGTTCAGACATTTGCCTTTGCATGGTTAAGTATTATACAGAGTCTGAATGGTTAAGACCTCTAATCTGAATTGGTCAGACATTTGCCTCTGAATGGTTAAGTATTATACAGGCTATTAATGGTTCAGACCTCTTACTAGTTCAGCACTTAAACATTCAGATGTTGCCAAACAGCCCCGTAGTCAGACAAAAAGAATTAACAACCACAAGTTTCGGCTTATATTTTATATATAGTCGGTCCACCCACGTCTTGGACTCTTTAAGTAGCACTACATTTCTATAAACTAAATTCCAAATACATGAACTATCACATTTAGTTAGGTTTGTAGAAGTAGTGGAAAAGTCTCAGGATGACAATGAGCTCCTTAGGGGCCGTTTGGCAACATCTGAATCAATAAGTGCTGAATGAATAAGAGGTCTGAATGGATAAGAGGCTCTGAACCAGTAAGTGTTAAACCAGTAAGGTGCTGTTTGGTTGCACATCTGAATGACCGTGTAAAATGACATTTTTACCCCTTTTAATTAAAAAAACCATTTTATTATTATTATATATACACATTTTTACCCCTTTCCAGTCATTCATCAGCTCCAAACCATCTCCATCCCTCCACCATCAACACTACCGTCCCACTGCACCTCCACCGTCACCACCACCACTACACCGTCACCACCACCGTTGCACCACCACAACACCCACCACTGATCTTCAACAACAACAAGAACCTCATCAACATCAACATTCTTACAACCCTAACTCATCTGCGCCTCCACTTCCACTTCCAACATCCACTCTCTCAGTCAAATCCTTCGCCCCAGCCACCGTCGCCAACCTCGCTCTTAGTAGACGCCGGAATCGGAGCTCCCAAACTCATCATGCCGGAATCGGAGCTCCCAAACTCACCATGTTTATGGATCTGGTCGCCGGTGAACCGGATTTGACGGAGACGGTGGCCGTTGACGGTGAAGACTCCGGCGGCGACGGGTTCAGGCCGGCCGACAGTGGTGGCGGTTATGTTGATTCGATAGGTGTGGAGATGAAGGGGCAGTGTGGATGAGGGCAAGCTTGTCAAAATTCCATTCAGATCTCAGTCAGACTCATGGTAATGTATGACTGGGTCAGAGGTAATAAGAGGCTGGGTAAGTTTTAAGAGGTATGAAACAAACACTCTGAAATCTGACCCGATCAGACATGGGGGTATTAAGAGGCTGTTAAGATGCAAACAAACAGCCCCTTAGTTTCAAACTTTTAATTCTATTTATGGGCATTACATCTCTTCTTTATTGACATTTATTCTCTTGTAAGAGGCTAAACAAATAAATCTACTACTTTCATTTGTGTAGGATAAAAATCTTTTAAATAATGTTTTTAAGCCACAAAAGTTTTTGTTATAAAATAGATTTTATAACCAGTTAAATTATGGTCGAATCCAGTGACTTAAGTAAAAAAAATTAATTAACTTTCAGAATTCTTTTTATGTTCTAAATTGTTTGAAGTTATACTACATACAAAACTCATTATAGAATACTTGTTTTATTTCGATCGGTTACTTTAAGTAGTTATGAAACCTTTTATATATAACTACTATAAAAAAATATTTATTTTTGGTCTATGGTGATAGTTTCATATACTTATATTGAGATAAATAAATCTATAGCCTTCTAAGTAAAACTGGCTAAGGTATTTATAATTAGAGTAAATTATAAAAATCATCCTTTATGTATGTCACTTATTGCAAACTGCGTCCCCTGTTTTCAATAATTACAGAAAACGTACTCGATGTTTGCAAACACATGCAAATTATGTCCTTTAGCCCTAACTCAGTTAATTTTTGTGGTTAAATCTGACCAAATGGACCCCACATGAGGGTATTTTGGTCATTTTACTCTCATGTGAGGTCCATTTGGTCAGATTTAACCACAAAAATACCCTCATATGGGGTTCATTTGGTTAGATTTAACCACAAAAATTAACTGAGTTAGGGCTAAAGGACATAACTTGCAAGGGTTTGCAAACATCGAGTACGTTTTCTGTAATTATTAAAGACAAAAGACACAGATTGCAATAAATAACATATATAAAGAACGATTTTTGTAATTTACTCTTATAATTATGATCAAGTTTAGGCAACTAATAAACACTTTATCGTGTTTTATTACATATTACATAGCTATACAAAAGAGAAGAAAAGTCGCCCTAGTGCTAATATGGTCAATATATATGCACTTTGAAAGGGAAATTGAAGACCCAACATCTAGTCAACGAAAGCAATATAAGAGGGGTTAAAGTTACAAAAGAGGTTAAACTTGAGGGATTCTTTTTAGAAGTTACATTCTCCTTTCATTTTCTTTATTGGTTGTTTCTCACTGCACGTGGTTTTCTTTTCTAAGGCTGCTCGGGGCGTCTTCGGGGAGTTCAAGCGGGGAACGCTTTTGCCGATCGGGGTGGCACCGCCAACCTTGCGGGAGCCCAAATCGATGAGGGTATTGGGCGTTCAGTCACCGAACAAGAGAGAGAGAGATGGTGGGCCCCATGGCTGTAACAACCAATCAACTTTTTGTTTTTTTTTTTTTTAATAAAAAAACAACTCCCCTAAGAGGGGTGCACCCCGTACGTTTTTTGACAAGAGGGGAGTTATAGAGGGGAAATGACATGGCAACGTATGATTGAGTTAAAAAAAATTTCACTCACCTAATTAGGGGTGCACCCCCTTCACCCTAAGACTGTCTCCAATGCATCGACCTGCATTTACTACATGCATCCTAGTCATCGCTGCCACATCAGCTTTTTACCCATTCTTAACACATGCACTCTCTCTCCTCTTTTTAACTCCAACCCATTCTTCCCACATGCATTCTCTCTCATCTATTTTTCTTTTTTTTTAGCTTAAAATTGATTTATTAACAAATGGGCCCACCTTCTCTCTCTGCACTTGGATGCACTTCCCCACATACGTGCACCCCACTTTCATCTTCACTCCACTCCATCCTTCCCAAATGCAGCATGCCAACTCATCAAATGCATCCCCTCTAAGTGCGCATTGGAGCCAGTCTAACAACAACAAGGACAAAATAAATTAAAATAAGCCTATTACATATTCACATGACCAGCACGTGAGCATCACAAGAAAATAAGACTAGACGAACTTTTCTCCCCCACCCCCACCCCCACCCATATCATAGAATTAAAAGTACAACGAACATATGATGTATCCAACAATCTTCTTCATGGACCATAAAGTACATGACATAGATTCTAGAAGGACCGCTAAGAAACAGTGGTTAACCAGGAGGTTAGTTCACAGGTCGAGTCTCGTTAGATGGAGTTAATCTCTTCTTTCCTCGATCGATGGCTGGATCATCTCTAATATGTCACATGCACAGTGAAACACACTGTGACTCGCAACAAGGGGAATGGGGTGGGGGTTGCTCCTTGTTACCACACTCCAGCATGAGAATAAGTATTTGCAAGCAAGATAAATGTTTAAGTAGTAAGTGAATTTAGGAGTGTTAACTGGGTCGTGTTCGTAGTCGAACAAAACAAGACCTCAAAATATGACACAGACCCCAAAATCGTGACACACAGAACTCGAATACGACACATGGTTTTACCGATCAACTTGAACAACACCTGTTTTAAATTAAAACGGGTGTTGTTCAACACTCGAAAAATATTATGGCATGTCAACACTCGAAAATGATTAGGTTCAAGAACAAACTTTAAGTTGGTTGATTATAAGATCGAACACTAGCTACCACTTTATGCCTCATGACAGATTTGTTTGTATTCACAAAGTGGTTCCATTTGAACTTATGTGTATAGCATGTACCGGGAGTCATGACTATCCTTGTAAGTGTACTCATTTAGTAATAGAGTGACGTTCCAAAAAAATTGATAGCAAGTAAACTACATAGATAGTCCTTCAACTTTCATCGATAAGTTCTGATAATACATGTGTATGGCCGCTATTATTCACTAGACCTCATGCTTTTTGTCAATGAGGGATGATGTTAAAAGTTATGTTAAATAATAGTAGGTAAAAGATCAAATACAAATAAAGTTAATGTACAAACTGAAGGAAAAGACAAAAAAACACGGTGCCATTTTTATAATTATCAGTAACTATCAAAATTACTCTACAAATGATCCTGTAGAGTAATTTTGATCTTTTGTAGAATAATTTTGTAAAATCTTTTTGTAGAGTAATTTTGTTCTTGTAGGGTTATTATCAAAATTACTCTACAAGTGTATCAAATTTATTCTGCATCAAAATTATTTACAAGTGAATCAAAATTAACCTGTAAGTTTATCAAACAACATACAATTCAAAATTACTCTACAAATGATCCTGTAGAGTAATTTTGTAAAATGATCCTGTAGAGTAATTTTGATCTTGTATAGTAATTTTGTTAGCATTTAGTTATGGAGTTTAGCTTTATGGTTTAGTTTTTAGCTTTTAGTTGGGGTGGGGGGGGGGGTAGTGTAATTTTAATAATTACCCTACAAGATCAAAATTACTCTACAAGAACATTTTATAAAATTAATCTACAGGATCAAAATTCATCTACACTATCATTTGTAGAGTAATTTTGATAATTACCCAACAAGCAGATAATTACAAAAATGCCACCGGCCCACCGTGTGCTTTTTGCTTTTTCATACTATTCGTACATTTAGTACGTTAACTTTATTTATACAGTAATTTTCCCCAATAATAGTAACACCTAAAATGAATATATAAAGAAAATAAATTAATTCCTTCTTCCCCAAGATGCTTGCAACTAAACCACCCACCCAGAAAAGTTGACAACCACCTTGACCAGTGGTTCAATTACCACCGTCCTCTGATAATTGTCCGACTCTCACCATTTCCCTCACTTGACACTCGATTTCCTTGTATTCCTCATGTTCAGAGGACGGTGCTAACAAAACCACCAAGGATAGTTACTGGCGTTTTTAGGCACGCTGACAGCTTGAGAAGTTTATTTTATTTTTTAAATTATAAGTACACATTTTTTATATCAGGGTGGTATCAAGTATGCTCATGTACCATATAACATATTACATTGGCTTATTAATAAATGCAATTGAATTATAACCTATAAACATTACAATTTAGGCTTAAGTTAATCAGGTCAACAAGCAAGCTTACCCTGGTCCATTTATAAACATGCCGATTTTGAGCGAGCCACAAGCTTTTTGAACATCTTTAACTTGTTACCATTTAAACCGATAGACAATTTAAAATATAAATTGTCAAAACAAACCAGAATATGTAACCTAGAAATGCCCCAAAACATTTTTGACCTATGTTATAGTTATAGAACAAAAAAAAAGAAAAATATAATCTGCAGAAATGCAATGTCTGTTTCAATGAATAGAAAAAAGCCACATGGTGGAAAATTTGGGGAGTGGATGGTAATTAAAGAAAGTGGAGGGGCTGATTGGTACATTGGCCCTTCATGTATTATCAGTGAAGTTGTATCCACAGTTGGGACAATTATAAAACATGGTCTGACCTTCATCAGCAGACCTGGTCTGTTCAAAGAAAAATAAACACACAAACATCATTGTTAAAGTTAGCATGTGATGCATAAGAATAATGGATTGAGGTGTGAATATGTGACACCAGACGATCCTAATAGGGTGTAAACGAGCTGAGCTACTCAAGCCGGCTCGAGAGCCTAAATGAGCCTATAATTTATATAATTTTTTATTTAATATATGATATATATATATAATTTACCAGTATTATTTAAAAAATTATGATAAAACTATACACACACGCATATATTATGTTATATATAAAATTTATAAAAAAAATAATGATTATAATTAATATAAACTAATTAATAAACAATATACGATACGATACGAGCCCGAGCTTGAAAAATTACTAATGATCCGAGCTCGAGATTTAGAAACAAAGCTTGAGCTCTCATGATTTAATCGGCTCGAGCTCAGGCTCGGCACGTTTACACCCATAGATCCTAATATGAAATTCACATGTTTGGGATACAGTTTAACAAGTTCAGCTCAGTTTCGGGTTCAATACACTAACAAGTTTAAATAACTGGTTTCAGGTCAACATAGTGGGTTCGTGAGTTGACCGGTGTTGCCCTTTTATCTTATAAGCTCAATAAAAAGATGTGCCAAAATTTAAAAAGTGGCTTTTGTAGTTTAAATGTATTTGTTTAATAAACACTTGTATTTTTGGTTGTAAATTTGTTTAATATGCAAACAGAACAAAATACATATTAATTGTCCGGGTTAAACGGGTCGTTTGAACCTTGAACCCGTGAAGACACGTTTTGTTTCACGTTCATACATCTGACATAATTTTTCAGGTTAGTGTTGGGGTTCAACCGGCTACCCAGCGAACACATCCGTTTAGCGCCAGTAACTGAAATAGGGAAGAAAGTGTCGGGAGTACCTGCTGAGTGTGATAGTATACCCCCTTGTTTGAACACTTTGGACATCGTACGTTATAATCCTGTTAAGAAAGCAGCCCACAATATAACAGTTAAATCTTAGTAGATATACATATACTTTTCTAATATAGAATTTAGAGTTAAACGCCATTTTAGTCCCTATGGTTTGAGTCATTTTGCCAGTTTAGTCCAAAGGTTTCATTTTTCACCTGTGGGTCCAAAAAGGTTTCACCGCTGCCATTTTAGTCCACTGGGTTAATTTCATCCATTTTTTCTGTTAATGTGGAGGCCAATTCGGTCATTTTACGTGACCAAATTGCCCTTCTAGTTAACAGAATTACATATAAAATGACCGAATTGGCCTACTCGTTAACAGAAAAAATGGATGAAGTTAACCCAGTGGACTAAAATGGCAACGGTGAAACCTTTTTGGACCCACATGTGAAAAATGAAACCTTTGGACTAAACTGGTAAAATAGACCAAACCACAGGGACTAAAATGGCATTTAACTCTAGAATTTATTTAAGATATACTTGCCATTGATCTTGAACTTTCTCCAGAAACCTCGATTGATGATAAGCCCAACTCTCTTCTAATTTGCTACATAATGCAAGTTCAGAAAGCGTAACATTAACAACCAATTTACCTTTGTATTAAATAACAAAATGACCCGCTCAAACGATTTGAAAAACATTTTTAAGACAGGACAGAAATGTCGGCAGTAAGTACATACCTCTTCGCTCACGGTGTATTTTATTTCCATTTTAGCAACATCTGAAATAACTTAACATTAGGCTTCATGAAAAAATATAAATCCTTGGCTAACAGTATTTACAACAAGTAAAATTACACAACTACCCTTCTATTTTCTATTCAAGCCACATATATAACATTTCTTCTCTTCTTCTCTTACCAGTAGTATCAGAGCCACATTAAGAGTGATAGGGGCTTAAAGAAAAAGAAAGGTGTAAAAGAACACAACAAAAGTGTCAACAATGGCTTCTGAAAAAGTTCCTACATACCAACTCTTAACGTATTTTCTACCTAGATTTCAGATCAAGTTATTACAAGGGTATATAAAAAATATATTTATAAATTAACCGTGAATTGAGCCCGGTTGTTTCAGAACCAGTTTCTCAAAATGTCACTCTAAGCCATAGTTGTTAATAGCGAATAGCGACAAGGGACCTGTATGCTACATAGCGAATACCGACAAATAGTGACCGCTATTTTATAAATACCGATACACTAGAAAAAGAATTTTGAAATTTTTTATATGTATATTACATCAAAATACCCTGGTATTTAACAAAAACCTATAACTCCAGCTATTTTATAGCTATATCTAATTGCTATTTACATCAAAAAAAAAAACTAATTGTCGCTATTCACGCTATGACCCAAAAAGCGACACTTGGTCACCTCGCTACATAGCGCACTTTAGCGGTCGCTATAGCCGCTATTGACAACTATGCTCTAAGCATAGGCTTAATTAAAAAGCGCCCTTTAGGTGCAAGTCAACCTAAGGTGCATAGGCTTGTGTTTCAGACTAAAAAAAAGTGAGAGGTGTTTTGAAGCGCAAAAAGAACACTGAAAATCGGCATACGGTGCAGCCTTGCAGCGCGCCTTTCGTATGGGAAGGTTGTATAAAGTACTTCATATATTAAACCATGCATATTGCTTATTTATGTCTAAATTTTGAGTAACTAATGCTACAAACCTATGAGAACTAATAAATAAATATATAAACAAATTGCTTATTTATGTCTAAATTTTGAGTAACTAATGCTACAAACCTATGAGAACTAATAAATAAATATATAAACAAATTGCAACTTGGATACGAAAAGGTGCGATTTTGTGCTTTGCGCATTGTGCCTTGGTTTTAAACCCTATCACCTAGAAGCTTGGTTTAAAAAATAATGTACCTAGGCGCATGGGTCATCGCTTCTGCCTACATAATGCGCGAGGTTTACAGGAAGCGCAAACGAGGCGCGTAATTTTACCTTGAGGCGTTATTTTTGTGCAGCAGAATGTTGTACAACAAGGTTTTCAGGTTGTACATGTAGGTAACTTATAAATTAGAACATATATACAACTTATAAGTATAGAATAAATGATGCTAGCTAGACAGCTATAGGAAAAATTATATAACAATTTTGCGCCTAGCGTACGAAAGCGAATGCCTTTACTAGGAACCAAGAGCATATTAGGGGTTGTTTGCAAACTTCTGAATGGTTAAGTGCTGAACCAGTAAGAGGTCTGAACCATTAAGAGCCAGTATGATGCTTAACTGTTCATAGGCAAATGTCTGAACAATTCAGATTAGAGGTCTTAACCATTCAGACATTTGCTCGCAAAACAAACAGTTTGTACCACTAAATGCTGAACCAGTAAGAGGTCTGAACCATTAATAGGTTCGTTAAGAGGTAAACAAACAACCCTGTTGAAGAAATCATGTATGTTGATGAAGTTATATTCAACAACATAAAAGGTGCAGGCAATCTAGGGTTTAACTAGATGAAATCATGTGAATGAAAAGACAAACCCTAGCTAATCAAAGTTGAAGGTTAACATCAAAATGGAAAATAAAAAGAAAATAGACCTGTGGCTTTCTTTTTGAACTTGCACAGGGGACATCGAACATAGAGTCTGGAATCGAAAGAAAGGATGGTTCCACAAATCTCACAGAACATGAAATCACTCTGGTTTACGCTACCAATCTTTGTGGCCATGATGTCACACAGCGGTTGCGGCGGAGCTCTGGCGGAACAAGGATGAAGGAAAACACATATATATACCTAATTTTATCTGGCACTTTGTTTTTATTTTTTTTTTCTAGCACAAAAAGAAAACAATATTATATACTAGTATTAAGCCCTGCGTTGTAGCGGTTGTTGTAAAACTTTGTCATGTAGTACCAATGCTATACCACTGTCAGCGACCACTAACACTAACACTGGAAAAACTCGTAAAAACAAATTAAATAAAAACGACAAAAATAACGCCAAGGGAAAAGCAGACGTAAAATCTTTGAATCACGAACGCTCATTGCAGAGAAATTAAACCGAAACGTAAAACATGAAAAAAATAACTAAGTTAATCCAGGACCCGCACGTTGGTCGAACTTGTTAAACGAAGAAAAATATATGTGCTGCGACAGGCCAGTCAAACGGAAAAAAAATGTTGAATCTCACACGCACGTTGCGGTGCATTAACTCAAAAATTTTAGA
The DNA here is from genome assembly GCF_002127325.2 of Helianthus annuus. Classification (NCBI taxonomy): domain Eukaryota; kingdom Viridiplantae; phylum Streptophyta; class Magnoliopsida; order Asterales; family Asteraceae; genus Helianthus; species Helianthus annuus. Next base: position 132,062,992 of record NC_035438.2, on the reverse strand, counting down.
ACGAAACGAAAAACCTGGAAAAGATGATAAGTATGGTGGACCAAAATTGAAAATAAAAAAGAGTTGGGATTAAATTGCAAAAGATGAAAAACTTTGGGTTAAAAGTAAAAAAAAAACAAATTGTCTAAATTGCAAAATTAAAGTTATTTATTAATCTTTGATAAAGATAATGATAAAAATAAATGATATCTATATATTAATATTAGTTATTAATATTAAATATATAATTATAAATAAAATTTATGATGTTGAAGGAGAG